>NC_042988.1:8086767-8427267 GCF_901001165.1 Salmo trutta
TGACGTCAGACCGAGGCTCTGCATCTGTCCTCATGCTCCTAGATCTTAGTGCCGCTTTTGATACCATCGATCACCACATTCTTTTGGAGAGATTGGAAACCCAAATTGGTCTACATGGACAAGTTCTGGCCTTTTTTAGATCTTATCTGTCGGAAAGATATCAGTTTGTCTCTGTGAATGGTTCGTCCTCTGACAAATCAATTGTACATTTCGGTGTTCCTCAAGGTTCCGTTCTAGGACCACTATTGTTTTCACTATATATTTTACCTCTTGGGGATGTCATTCGAAAACATAATGTTAAATTTCACTGCTATGCGGAGGACACACAGCTGTACATTTCAATGAAACATGGTGAAGCCCCAAAATTGCCCTCGCTAGAAGCCTGTGTTTCAGACATAAGGAAGTGGATGGCTGCAAATTTTCTACTTTTAAACTCGGACAAAACAGAGATGCTTGTCCTAGGTCCCAAGAAACAAAGAGATCTTCTGTTGAATCTGACAATTAATCTGGATGGTTGTACAGTCGTCTCAAATAAAACTGTGAAGGACCTCGGCGTTACTCTGGACCCTGATCTCTCTTTTGAAGAACATATCAAGACTGCTTCAAGGACAGCTTTTTTCCATCTACGTAACATTGCAAAAATCAGAAACTTTCTGTCCAAAAATGACGCAGAAAAATTAATCCATGCTTTTGTTACTTCTAGGCTCGACTACTGCAATGCTCTACTTTCCGGCTACCCGGATAAAGCACTAAACAAACTTCAGTTAGTGCTAAATACGGCTGCTAGAATCCTGACTAGAACCAAAAAATTTGATCATATTACTCCAGTGCTAGCCTCCCTACACTGGCTTCCTGTTAAGGCAAGGGCTGATTTCAAGGTTTTACTGCTAACCTACAAAGCATTACATGGGCTTGCTCCTACCTATCTTTCCGATTTGGTCCTGCCGCACATACCTACACGTACGCTACGGTCACAAGACGCAGGCCTCCTAATTGTCCCTAGAATTTCTAAGCAAACGGCTGGAGGTAGGGCTTTCTCCTATAGAGCTCCATTTTTATGGAATGGTCTGCCTACCCATGTGAGAGACGCAGACTCAGTCTCAACCTTTAAGTCTTTACTGAAGACTTATCTCTTCAGTAGGTCCTATGATTAAGTATGGTCTGGCCCAGGAGTGTGAAGGTGAACGGAAAGGCTGGAGCAACGAACCGCCCTTGCTGTCTCTGCCTTGTCGGTTCCCCTCTTCCCACTGGGATTCTCTGCCTCTAACCCTTTTACAGGGGCTGAGTCACTGACTTACTGGTGTTCTTCCATGCCGTCCATGGGAGGGGTGCGTCACTTGAGTAGGTTGAGCCACTGACGTGGTCTTCCTGTCTGGGTTGGCGCCCCCCCCTTGGGTTGTGCCGTGGCGGAGATCTTTGTGGGCTATACTCGGCCTTGTCTTCGGACGGTAAGTTGGTGGTTGTAGATATCCCTCTAGTGGTGTGGGGGCTGTGCTTTGGCAAAGTGGGTGGGGTTATATCCTGCCTGTTTGGCCCTGTCCGGGGGTATCATCGGATGGGGCCACAGTGTCTTCTGATCCCTCCTGTCTCAGCCTCCAGTATTTATGCTGCAGTAGTTTATGTGTCGGGGGGCTGGGGTCAGTCTGTTACATCTGGAGTATTCTCTTGTCTTATCCGGTGTCCTGTGTGAATGTAAATATGCTCTCTCTAATTCTCTCTTTCTCTCTTTCTTTCTTTCTTTCTCTCGGAGGACCTGAGCCCTAGGACCATGCCTCAGGACTACCTGGCATGATGACTCCTTGCTGTCCCCAGTCCACCTGGCCATGCTGCTGCTCCAGTTTCAACTGTTCTGCCTGCGGCTACGGAACCCTGACCTGTTCACCGGACGTGCTTGTTGCACCCTCGACAATTACTATGATTATTATTATTTGACCATGCTGGTCATTTACGAACATTTTAACATCTTGACCATGTTCTGTTATAATATCCACCCGGCACAGCCAGAAGAGGACTGGCCACCCCTCATAGCCTGGTTCCTCTCTAGGTTTCTTCCTAGGTTTTTGGCCTTTCTCAGGAGTTTTTCCTAGGGAGTTTTTCCCAGCCACCGTGCTTCTTTCACATGCATTGCTTGCTGTTTGGGGTTTTAGGCTGGGTTTCTGTACAGCACTTTGAGATTTCAGCTGATGTACGAAGGGCTATATAAATAAATTTGATTTGATTTGATACCTGAGTGTTGTTTTACGTCTGGAGAAAATGCAGGGAAAGGACAGGTGCATCGCTCGAAGAATTGTTACATCTTGAGTTATTTGCTGTTTTATCATGAAATATTGGCCTTTCAACCAGGATATTTTTGATAAAAAAATAAACATGTGAATCCATCGGACTATGGCCTAAATAAATATCACCATATAGAAACATTATTGTTTGGCCTTTCACTTCGAAAACCACAGTATTTAATGTTTGAAAACGCAACACCTTTTCATTTGCACACAGCAACTTTGGTGTCAACTACGTTGTAACCACCTGCTTAAAGGGTAATTGTGGTTTGTGGACCCCAACTGCTTATGTAAAGATACAGATCAACCTTGTATGGGTTGACTGAATTACACACTCAACATGACTTTATAACGTTTTAGAAACGGGTTTAAGTGGTCTGATTTATGTTGGTAGACCCGCTCCTTTATTCTCCCGGTTTTCAGAATAAGACGCTCGTAGCCTATGCAGCGCACAGGCAGTATAGACCTTGGCAATACTGCTTACCTTGACATAAGTGCTTAAATTGGAGCCTATATTTCGGGTGCTTTTGAATCTGGGCCTACAGGCACTTGTGAGTAAAATATAGGTCTATCACATCTGCATCTGTTGTCTTTCCACTATAGAGACTGAAGAGTAACAGCATGGTTAGCATTGCTATACTCCATTGAACTAACATTCAGAATGTGGAGTTATAATTATGCTGCATGGTATCCAGTAAATGTGTACTTGATAGAATTAATAACTATGCGAATCAACAATGTTTTACAGTGATATGATGATGTCTTAAAGGGCGGGAAAGTATGGCTGGAATTCAGAGTATTGTAAAGGAGTTTATTGTTTTTCATTGAAGATGGTGTTGATATGTAATTGTTAGTAGGAATAACATCTCATTTAGGAAAACATTTAAACGAAAAAGTCGTTGTATTTCAAGGTTGCATCACACCACAGAATTTTACAAAATTGCGAACACAATTTCAACCAACGTAAGGCGTGTTTGTATCTTTATTTTAATACTATAACCTACATGGAAATTAGTTGCAACACGGAGAAATAACATAAACAAATAAATAAAGCTTAAAGTGGCACATTTAATTTTTTCAACAAAATTACACGTTTTGCAAAAATGAACTAAAAGTCATTTTCTTGGCATTTTTTATTTCTTGTAAAAAAAATCCCTCAGAGTGCTCCCCATTTCAGCTCTCACGACCTCCCATGAGCACAAGCTGAAACGCTGAAATATAAAACGACAAACAAATATGTAATAGGTGAAAAGAATACATTATACACCATAGGTATAGGCTAGGCCCACTCCACCCCTCTCAATAAAATGCAACCTATGAGATGCTTTACCTCACGTGAAAGAAAGTCGTCCACCTGTTTGAAGTAGTTCTTAACCATATCACCAATCAGAAGGTTTTGACGCAGACGCATGTCTCTGACCTGAAGTTGTAAACAACAAACAACATTAATATCAATATCCACGTGATTACATGAATAATAATAGTATAAATAATCATAATTGTGTAACAAGTTACAGTTAACCTAATAATCCTAACCTGCTACGTTAATTATCCTAACCTGCTGCGTAATTTCGGGTTAATCTGCTACGAAAAGTCAAATCTGACGTTAATTTGGCCAGAGCTGGATCCCTTCTAGTCATGACCCTGTCCCACGTGCAGTTATACAAAATAACAAAGGACTTTAATCTGTATAGCAGCTCGCTGACAGTGAGCACTGAGCAGTCATTGTTCATGTTATTTTATTTGGCCTGTAGAAACTGTAATAAAACACCTTCATGACATTGTATCTAGCTCTTAATAATAAATCAGGTCCACAAGAAATCGTTTGATTTACCTTTTTATATTCCAATGTCACTTTGTTTTACAACAAATAATGAAATGCCATGTGGGCTACATGTAGTACATTAAGATAACTGCAGTGGAGCAGCTGTGTGGAGTCCAACTATTATCATCGTGTTCTTCTTTCTGTAACAGAGTAGCTATGCAATTAGTTACACGTTCCATCCCTTGGGAGAGGATATAAAAAGTATGCCTTTAAACGCTTGTACCGTAGGCTATCAAGCGTACTCGATAAATATAACATTGAATACAAAAATAGATAGGCTACTGTATTGAAAATACATTGCGTGAAGGGCCTTGTGTATCTGCACACAGAAGACAAGAACGCAAAATGTCGTCAACAGCTATGCAAGGTGAAGGAATGGAATTTTCAATGCTCTTTGACTTTCCCCACTTGAACTTTCCTTGTTTTACATATTACCTCATCCATGGCATATCAATGAGGGAGGCTATGAAGGTAGGGCAGGTAGCCCAACGTTTAGAAGTAGTGTTCAGGGATTTATCAACTCACCGGACACATGGCCAATCTTAACTTGTCCTTTGTGGTACATCTTCTGTGTGTAATTGTTCTTTACCCGGTTGTGTATGCTAAATGCAGTGACCAAAAGGAGCAAATGTATTATCTTTCTCAAACTCGCCAGACCCTCAATGATCTTTCCATGGTCCGTCAATTTCTTTAACCTGTAACAAATTGACCATATAGGCAGAGACATATTTAGAAATATGGCTCTGAATATTGGCTGTAGCATATATACTGTGATATCACAAGTTATTTATTCTAGTAAAAAATTGATTATTGGAGCTTGATTCATTCATATATTCAGTAGTTTTATTGAGATATAGTGTATTTGGTGTGTGGTGTAGGAGAGGAGACCAAGAGGCTGTATCCCAGAGGCGGAAAGGTTAAGGGTCCAACGTCCACCGCTTTCATTACAGATGATGCTCAGGAGATCATGAGTGGATACAATTTCTGTGTTAGTCTTGTTCAATCACATGGTCACATGGGGTGTTATTGTGATTACAGGAGGGGGAAAAGGTTTGGACACTGAGACTTGCGTTTCAACTAGCCAGCGAGCTCTTCCAACAAAACCTAACACTTGTGAAATGGAATTCCATCAAACTCAGGGACCTCCAAGACCTTCTTGCTCGACAAAATATGACCTATTCGGAATGTGTACGTTCTTGGTTATGTTTCATTTGTTAAACTGTAAATTGGTACACAATTGTGATTATTTATACTATTTTTATTCATGTAATCACATGGATATTGATATTAATGTTGTTTGAATGTTAGTTCAATGGAGTATAGCAATGCTAACCTGTATTACTCATGCTGTTACTCTTCAGTCTCTATAGTGGAAAGACAACAGATGTAGAGGTAACATCAACTCACATATCTGGATAGAAATCCAATAAAAGTCCAATAAAAACACACCAATATGGAATACTTTGACAAATGATCTATGTGATAGACCTATATTTTACTCACAAGTGCCTGTAGGCCCAGATTCAAAAGGCTCCAATTTAAGCACTTATGTCAAGGTAAGCACTTATGTCAAGGTCTATACTGCCTGTGAGCTGCATAGGCTACGAATGTCTTATTCTGAAAACCGGGAGCATAAAGGAGCGGGTCTACCAACATAAATCAGGCCACTTAAACCCGATTCTAAAACGAAATACAGTAATGTTGAGTGTTTAATTGATGTAACCCATACAACGTTGAAATGTATCTTTAAATAGGAAGTTGAGGTCCAGACATGGTTTCAACGTAGTTGGATACCATAGTTTCCGTGTGTAAATGAAAAAGGTGTTGCGATTGCGAAGACGAGATTTAAACGCTTTTGTTTCCGAAGTGAAAGGACAACGAAATGTTTGCAAATAAATGCATATTAATTTAGGCTGTCGTCTGACTAAAATGGATTCACAAGTAAATGTTTTTCATCTCAAACATGTTCCTAGTTGGTAATCCAATATTTCAGAATAAAATAAGAAATGAGTTAAGGTTTTAACAAGTCTTCGAGAGATGCACCTGTCCTTTCCGTGCGTTGTCTCCAGGCCGAAAGATAAACTGTCAGGTATGAAAGCGCCTGTCTACTGGGACTTCCACCTTTCACTTTCGGAACACCGTTCAACATCTTTGTATAAAATATCGACACAGATTGGAGCATGACAGAACTCTGGATTTCGAGAAGTGGATCGATCAGGAAGAACACTTTATCTCTTTATCCTTTGAGGACAACGTCTTCTTTTTAGGAATTCTACAAAGTGTAGGCTGTCTTTCTGAAGTGTGCCTAATTTTGCACCTCGGTTGATAGTGAACAGACAGAGAACTACAGTAGACCTACGATAAAATGGGTTCAATAAGCTTTTGGATGTGCTTGATCCTGACGATTTGCACCTGGAATAAAACCTTCGGATGCACGTGGATGAGGACACTGCCTCGGTCTCCGAGCATGTTCCAAGTGCTCAGCAACAGCACCATAACGATGCTTCAGAAAATGGTAGGATATAGGGTAATGTTTATTTAGTTGTTCCTGGTCATTGAGCAGTTGTCATCTGTTCAACATTTCATGTGCTGCTGTGTTTCATTTGATTCAGTTTCTCTTATATGTATACAATAATAATATTGCAATCATTTGTTTCTATTTTTTGGCATCACAGGGTCATGTGGTCTCTCGGAAATCTCAGATCACTTTCCCTAACGAGCAATACAGACAAGTCGATAATTTCACGGTAAGACATATGCATAGCCTACACTATTTTAAAAAAGGTTTTAGTTCAACGTTTTTTCTAAGAGTTTAGGCCATATAATTAGTTTTTAACGAATACGCAATTTGCTATACTTTTCTGATATTCATAAGGCATGTACTAATACAAATCACTCTTCTAGGATAACGGCCGGATTGTCTTCATTTCGCAAACTCTGAACGCTATAGAGAAATTGTACAGCAGTGGTAAATATGATTCCACCGCCTGGGACCAGAAAGTAGTTGAGGAGTTTATGATTGGTCTGCATCGCCAGACCTCGGAGCTGGACCAATGCGTAAGTCTATGTGATTTGTGATTTTCTCTTAACATTAATGCAAAAAGGAAAACATTATCCTATAATTTTAGATTGCCATATAATGTGATTTAAACGAATCATAATATAACATGAATTACTTTATATTTTGTTCCAACAGGTAAAGACTATAGAACCTGGACTATCAACATCTGTCAAAAGAGTGAACAAAGATATGAGCCTTCACTTCAAATCCCTGAAGAATGACTTGAAACGCGAGGTAGGTCAATGTGTCTTACCAAGAGAGGGCATTCACCAAGTAGGGATATATTCATATGTGTTGACACAACATGTGTCTATTCTAAAATATGACATGTGTGTTTCGTTCATGCAGGAATACAGCGCAAGCGGCTGGGAAGACATAAGGAACATGGTGATGTCACACATGCTAAGACTAGTCACGATACCAATTGACTAACCAATGAGCCTCGTGTGTGTAGAGATGATTTATTTATACGTCTATTTTTTCAACTATTTATTTACACGGTTATTTTTTATATATGTTTTATTTATTTATTTATTTATTATGTGTAATCACAACTCTGCGAAGTAAAACACATTTTATACTGAATAATGAATTATGTGCTAGGTATTTTTAGGCTGTAGAAAATGTAACAATGTTTTCATGCAGTGATTTTTGTATTTATGAAGGCCATTGTATACTGTATTTATTATTGCAACATGATTTTGTTATTGTAAGGATTAAATACATTTTAATTAAATAAATGTGACCTCTAACAGCTGAAATCTATTTCAATCTAACATATTTACATATAGGCCTAATAAAAATGTCCTTAAATAGTCCTGATAATGGCACACAGTGTTGTTGTGTCTTAACTTGAAGACTCACTGATGATATCACACAACCTGTGTAAAACGGCTGGGAAACCTTTAAAATGCGTCCGCAGTGGAGGCAAAAGAAGTAGACCTTTCAGCACCATGGCAAACAAACAGACCGGATCTGACAGGATTACAGCAATCCTGAATGAATCGTGAATAATGATTAGTGAGAAAGTTAAAGACGCACAAATATCATACCCCCATGACATGCTAACCTCTCAGCATTACAGTAACTGCCGAGGTTTGCACTTTTTGGAGATGGGGTATGATATTTCAAATCAAATCAAACTTTATTTGTCACATGCACAGAATACAACAAGCGTAGACCTTACCGTGAAATGCTTACTTACAAGTCCTTTAACCAACAGTGCAGTTCAAGAAGAGTTAAGAAGATATTTACCAAATAAACAAAAGTAAAAAATAATTAAAAGCAACACAATAAAACAACAATAAGGGGGTACCGGTACCAGGGGTACAGGTTAGTTGAAGTAATGTGTACATGTAGGTAGGTCTGAAGTGACTATGCATAGATATTAAACAGAGAGTAGCAGCAGTGTACAAAACAAATGGAGGAGGGGGTGTCAATGTAAATAGCACGGTGGCCATTTGATTAATTGTTCAGCAGTCTTATGGCTTGGGGGTAGAAGCTGTTAAGGAGCCTTTTGGTCCTAGACTTGGCGCTCTGGTTCCACTTGCTGTCCGGTAGCAGAGAAAGCAGTCGATGACTTGAGTGACTGGAGTCTCGGACAATTTTGTGGGCTTTCCTTTGATACTGCCTATTATCATATAGGTCTCGGACGGCAGGAAGCTTTGCCCCAGGGATGTACTGGGCCGTACCAACTACTCTCTGTAGCGCCTTATGGTTAGATAACGAGCAGTTGCCATACCAGGCGGTGATGCAACCGGTCAGAATGCTCTCGATGGTGCAGCTGTAGACATTTTTGAGGTTCTGTGGACCCATGCCAAATCTTTTCAGTCTCTTGAGGGGGAAAAGGTTTTGTCGTACCCTTCTCAGGACTGTCTTTGAGTGTTTTAAACATGATAGTTTGCTGGTGATGTGGACACCAAGGAATTTGAAACTGTCGACCCGCTCCACTGCAGCCCCGTAGATGTTAATGGGAGCCTGTTTGGCCCACCTTTTCCTGTAGTCCATGATCAGCCCTTTGTCTTGCTCACATTGAGGGAGAGGTTATTGTCTTGGCACCACACTGCCAGTTCTCCGACCTCCTCCCTATAGGCTGTCTCATCGTTGTCGGTGATCAGGCCAACCACTTTGTGTTATCAGCAAACTTAATATTGGTGTTGGAGTCGTGTTTGGCCACGCAGTTTTTGGGTGAACAGGGAGTACAGCAGGGGACTAAGTACACACCCCTGAGGGGCCCCAGTGTTGAGGATCAGCGTGACAGACGTTTTGTTGCCTACCCTTACCACCTGGGGGAGGCCCATCAGGAAGTCCAGGATCCAGTTGCGGAGGGATGTGCGGAGGGAGGTGTTTAGTCCCAGGGTCCTTAGCTTAGTGATGAGCTTCGTGGGCACTATGGTGTTGAACGCTGAGCTGTAGTCAGTGAATAGCATTCTCACATAGGTGTCCTTTTTTGTAGGTGGGAAAGAGCAGTGTGGAGTGCGATTGAGATTGCGTCATCTGTGGATCTGTTGGGGCGATATGCGTATTGGAGTGGGTCTAGAGTATCTGGGAGGATGCGAGATGTGAGACATGACCAGCCGTTCAAAGCACTTCATGGCTCCCGACGTGAGTGCTACGGGGCGGTAATCATTTAGGCAGGTTACCTTCGCTTCCTTGGGCACAGGGACTATGGTGATCTACTTGAAACATGTAGCTATTACACACTCGGTCAGGGAGAGGTTGAAAATGTCATTGAAGACACTTACCAGTTGTTCCGCGCATGCTTTGAGTACCTGTCCTGGTAATCCGTCTGGCCCCGCGGCTTTGTCAATGTTGACCTGTTTAAAGGTCTTGCTCACATCGGCTACCGAGAGCATTATCACACAGTCATCCAGAACAGCTGGTGCTCTAGTACATGCTTCGGTGTTGCTTGCCTCGAAGCAGCATAAAAGGCATTTAGTTCGTCACTGGGCATCTCGGGTCTGGGTTTCCCTCTGTTGTCCATAATAGTTTTCAAGCCCTGCCACATCCGACGAGCGTCAGAGCCGGTGTAGTAGGATTTAATCTTAATCCTGTATTGACGCTTTGCTTGTATGATGGTTCGTCTGAGGGCATAGCGGGATTTACAGTGGGGGAAAAAAGTATTTGATCCCCTGCTGATTTTGTACGTTTGCCCACTTACAAAGAAATGATCAGTCTTTAATTTTAATGGTAGGTTTATTTGAACAGTGAGAGACAGAATAACAACAAAAAAATCCAGAAAAACGCATGTCAAAAATGTTATAAAATGATTTGCATTTTAATGAGGGAAATTTGTTTAGGCACAAAAGTTAATTAATTTGTCATGTTGTCTTGCAATATTACTTAACAGCCATGTTGCAACCCGAATGGATTTTTTAGAATGAGTTATTTTTGAATAGGTTTACAACTTTTCACTTTGTCATTCAGGCCTGTAATGTGGAGTGAATGCAATGGTGTTGATCCATGCAGAGATTTCTATCAGCTCAGCCAATACACACTGTAGCTATTTTAAAATCATCTTTAGCCTCATAGTGACATTCCTGAGTTTCCATTCACTCCCACAGCTCATTTAGGAAGGATGGCGATATATTTGCAGTGTCTGGTTGCTTTTATACACGATCTAGAGATGAATTACCATACTTGACCATACTCAAAATATTAAGGAGTTAGGGATTATTTATTAACCTCACCTGATCTATGCCTGTCTAAAGAAAAATCAGTTAGTGCGCATGGGAGGCCTTGAGAGTTGAAATAGAGGGCATCCTGAGACATTTTCAGAAGAAATAAAAAAATGCCAAGAAAACACGTGTCATGGTAGCATATTGTCGTTACATTTTGCATAAAAGTTTATTAAAGCATGTTTTATAAGTAATTTTGTTAAATATATTAATTATGACAATCCTATGTGTTTATGTTATTCCTCCATGTTGCAGCAAATTACCACGCACTCTTAGGAAAAAAGGTTCTAGATTGAACCAAAAAGGGTTCTATTGATTGTTTCATATATGGCACCCCTGAAGGTTCTATATAGAACCCTTTTCTAAGAGTTTGTATATAATTTGAATAAACACACACACACACACACACACACAGCTTATATTTGTTAGAATTGTGCTAGCAATTTTGTAAAAATGTGTGATGTGAATCAACCGATGAATGAAGACGAATTTCTCCATGAAATGTTAGCATAATTCCATAGCAACGTAATCTCAAATGAAAAACAATAAACGCCTTTAGAATACACTTTTAGACAGTAAATCATATGACTGTGGCATCATATCATTGTAAAATATTGTTTATTCGTATAGTTATTAATAATATAAAGTATATACTGGATATTATGCAACATAATTATTATAATCATTTGAATATTAGTTCAATGGACTATACCAATCGCTCTTCAAACCAAGCCTCTACTCTTCAGTCTCTGGAGAGGAAAGGTAATAGTTTCAGAGGTCCCATTAACTTACATAACTGGATGAATAAATAAAATATGTATTTACAAGTCCATTAAAGACAAGAATATTGAATACTTTGACAGATGATCTACGTGATAGACCTATCTTACACATACATGCCTATAGGCCCAGATTCAAAAGCCCCCGCAATATAGGCTCCAATTGAAGCAGTATTCCCAAGGTCTATACTGTCTGTGCACTTCATAGGATACCAGTGTCTTATTCTGAAATCCGGGAGCATATAGAAGGGTGTCTACCAAAATATTTCAGACCACCCAAACCTGTTTCTAAAACGTTATAAAGTCATGTTGAGTGTGTAATTCATACAACCCATACAAGGTTGATCTGTATCTTACATAAGCAGTTGAGGTCCACAAAACACAATTACCCTTTAAGCAGGTGGTTACAACGTAGTTGACACCAAAGTTGCTGTGTGCAAATGAAAAGGTGTTGCGTTTTCAAACATTAAATACTGTGGTTTTCGAAGTGAAAGGAAAAACAATAATGTTTCTATATGGTGATATTTATTTAGGCCATAGTCCGATGGATTCACATGTTTATTTTTTATAAAAAATATCCTGGTTGAAAGGCCAATATTTCAAGATAAAACAGCAAATAACTCAAGATGTAACAATTCTTCGAGCGATACACCTGTCCTTTCCCTGCATTTTCTCCAGACGTAAAACAACACTCAGGTATGAAAGTGTAAGGGAACTTCCACCTTTCACTTTTGGAATACCTTGCAGACTCTTTGTATAAAGGATCGACACAGGTTGGAGCATGGCAGAACTTGTGTATTCTAGAAATTGATCAGTCAGGAAGAACACGTTATCTCTTTATCCGTTGCGGAAGACTTACTTTTGTCGGAATTAGACGAAGTAGGCTATCTTTCGGAAGGGCATTAACGTTGATTGCGGACAGAACGAGAACTACAGTTTACCTACGCTATAATGGGTTCAATCAGCTTTTGGATGTGCTTGGTCATGACGATTTGCACCTGGAATAAAACCATCGGATGCACGTGGATGAGGACACTGCCTCGGTCTCCGAGCATGTTCCAAGTGTTCAGCAACAACACCATAACGATGCTTCAGAAAATGGTAGGATATAGGGTCGTGTTTATTCACTTCCTGGTCATTGAGCTCTTGTCATCTTTTCAACATTTCATGAGCTGCTACGATTCATTTAAATTACCTGACTCCTTTTGGTACAGTAATAATAATGCAATTTTTGTTTACATTTTTTGGCATCTCAGGGTCATGAAGTCTCTCGAGATCCTCAGATCACTTTCCCTGACAAACAATACAGACAAGTCAATAATTTCAAGGTAAGAAATATGCATAAAAATGGTTTTGTTCTATCCATAACCTTTCTTTCTGAGATTGGAATAAACACTGAATTCGGAAAGTATTCAGACCCTTTCACCTTTTCCACATTTTATTACGTTACAGATCATTTCTAAAATGGCAAAAACAGTCTTTTGCTTTTAATAAGTTAGCCGAAATGTCGAATAACATGTTTTGGCTTGGTCATTATGGGTTATTGTGTGTAGATTGATGAGAGAAATCATATTTATTCAATTTCAAAAGGAGGCTGTAACGTAACAAAATGTGCAGATAGTGAAGGATTCTGAACACTTCCCGAATGCACTGTATATAATTAGGTTATAACGAATATACAATTTGCTCAAATTTTCTGATATTTTCCATCAATTCACAAGGCATATACTAATACAATTCACTCTTCTTCTAGGCTGAGGAACAGATGGCCTTCATTTCGCATACTCTGAACGCTATAAAGAAATTGTACAGCAGTGGTAAATATGAGTCCACCGCCTGGGACCAGAAAGGAGTTGACAAGTTTATGAATGACCTCTATCGACAGACCTCGGAGCTGGACCAATGCGTATGTCATTTGTGATTTTCACCTCTTAAACATTAATGCAAAAAGGAAAAACATTATACTATCCTACTAGATTATAATGTAAGTGGTTACATGTTAATCAAATCATAATATTAAATGAATTATTTGTATTTTGTTCTAACAGGTAAAGGCTATGAAAACTAGACTATCAAAATCTGTCAAAAGAGTGAACAAAAAGATGAGCCTTCACTTCAAGTTCATGAAAAATTACTTGAAACACGAGGTAGGTTGATCCATTTATCTTACAAAGAGAGTATATTCACCAAATCTGGATGTATTTATGTGATGATACAACATGTGTCTATTCTCAAATCTTAACAAGTGTATTTCATTTATGCAGGAATACAGCGCAAGCGGCTGGGAAGACATCAGGACAGTGGTGCTGGCACACCTACAAAGACTAGACACAACATTAAGTAGCCAATGAGCGTTATGTGTGTGTTGTGTACATATTGTTTATTTATGTATGTATTTATTCAACTATTTATTTACACGTTTACTTTTTTCTTTTTGGACGTATTTATTTATTGTGTAGTAATGTATTCACAACTCTGTGGAGTAAATCATTTTTTATACTGATTATTTGATTGACTTGGGCTATACATAGCCTAATGTAACAATGTTTTCGTGCATTTTTTGTTGTTGTTGCTGTTATGAAGGCCATTGCATACTGTATTTATTTAATGCAACCTGATATGAATTTTTTGTTATTGTACTAATGAAATATATTTTCATTAAATAAATGTGTCCTATACAGCTGTAATCGTTTTTAATCACATAAATTGTAATTTACCGCATACACACATTTAGCAGATGTTTTAACGGGTTTAGCGATATGCTTGTATTTCTAGCTCTACCACTGCAGTAATATCTGACAATACACAACAATACACACAAATCTAAAAGTAAAAGAATGGACATAAGAAACATAGAAATATGTCGGAGTCCAGAGTATATATATATAGAGTACCAGTCAAAAGTTTGGACACACCTAAGGGCTTTTATTTTTGACAACTTTTTACATTGTAGAATAATAGTGAAGACATCAAAACTATGAAATAACACATATGGTATCATGTAGTAGCCAAAAAAAGTGTTAACAAATCAAAATATATTTTATATTTCTTTAAAGTATCCACCCTTTGCCTTGACAGCTTTGCACACTCTTGGCATTCTCTGAACCAGCCTCAGGAGGTAGTCACCTGGAATGCATTTAATTTAACAGGTGATCCTTGTTAAAAGTTAATTTGTGGAATTTCTTTCCTTCTTAATGCGTTTGAGCCAATCAGTTGTGTTGTGACAAGGTAGGGGTGGTATACTGAAGATAGCACTATTTGCTAAAAGACAAAGTCCATATTATGGCAGGAAAAGCTCAAATAAGCAAAGAGAAATGACAGTCCATCATTACTTTAAGACATGAATGTCAGTCAATGCGGGAAATTTCTAGAACTTTGATCGTTTCTTCAAGTGCAGTCGCAAAAACCATCAAGCGCAATGATGAAACTGGCTCTCATGAGGACAGACACAGGAAAGGAAGACCCAGAGTTTCTTCTGCTGCAGAGGATAAGTTCATTAGCGCTACCAGCTTCAGAAATTGTAGCCCAAATAAATGCTTCACAGAGTTCAAGTAACAGACACATCTCAACATCAAGTGTTCAGGGGAGACAGCCTGAATCAGTCCTTCACAGTCGAATTGCTGCAAAGAAAACACTACTTGTGTGTCTGTGTGTGTGTGTTGGGATGTATTGACATTATGGACAGTATGTGGATAGAATTACTATTTTTTATGAATTTGCAACTGGGTTTTATTTTGACTTCGACGATTTTGTTATCAGACTTATTTTATCGGTTCACGCGAAGTTATTAGCAGTTGAAAGCAAAGCTCGCGAATAGTCTTTCCTCGCTATAGCAATAGTCTAGCCGATATCTAAATGGAATAATCTTAAAGGAGAATGTGTATAGATTTAAAGGAGAATGTGTATAGATTTACTGTGATGTGTTCGTCCAGGAGAAGGAGCAGGCATGGAATTCATACTGCTGCATGTACTAGTCTGGAAAATGAAAGTTCCCGCCTCCGGTAGGTTGATCAGGGGAAATTCTCCATACAGTTTTCTCTTTCCTAATTCCACATAAAACTACTTAACACAGCCAAGATGTTCAAACTCATCTGGAAAACTAACAGCGAAACAAACTGCTATTTACAATGTATACAATGCAGAGTTGGACGTGTATTTGTCTTATTATTTGCAGTATGCAGAGCGTGTCATTGCTGTGACTGGATCCGACACCACTACGGTCACTTGAGCTCAGAATACCTTTCCCTGCTGGACCAGATGGTGAGTTATCAGCACACTGTAAGAGGAGACTGAATGCATGTATTAAGGACAGCAAAACAACCAACCAAGTAAAATAGTCATATGTTTCATGTTTAGCATCTGTGTTAGAAAACTGTTAACCTATATTTGAATATACATAGTAAAAGGGCACTAAGGCTATAATGACAGCGATCAAGAGAGTATATCTACATTAGGCCTACTGTACTTGCAGTATAAGTTATACTTTATGTCTGTCTTGATTGGTCTTGAAGTTTTTGACACGTGACTTAACGTACTATATTGGTTGTTTTCCAGGGAGGAGATATCACAAAGCAGGATGCCCCAGTCTTTTTCCCAACATCACTTTACAGACACATAGATGATGCCGAGGAAAAAACTAGAATTTTGTCTTATCATGTTCTGATATACTTTGGAATGGCGGTCTTGACCCAATGTTATATGGATGCCTTAAAACTTGTTTGGGATAGGGGGCAGTATTTTCTCGGCTGGATGAACTGTCAAAATAGATGAGCTATGTACTCAGAATATTGAAAAATGTGCTTTCGCCGAAAAGCTATTTTAAAATCTGACACAGCGATTGCATAAAGGAGTTCTGCATCTGTAATTCTTAAAATAATTGTTATGTATTTTGTCAACGTTTATGATGAGTATTTTTGTAAATTCACTGGAAGTTTTTGGTGGGAAAACATGTTCTGAACATCACACGCCAATGTATGGATTAAAACCTCTTAGGGATAGGGGACAGTATTTTCACGTTTGGATGAAAAAAATGTGCCCAAATTAAACTGCCTCCTACTCAGACTCAGAAGGTAGGATATGGATATTATTAGTAGATTTGGATAAACACTCTGAAGTTTCTAAAACTGTTTGAATGATGTCTGTGAGTATAACAGAACTCATATGGCAGGCAAAAACCTGAGAGAAATCCAACCAGGAAGTGGGAAATCTGAGAATTGTAGTTCTTCTTTTGAATCCCTATCGAAACTACAGTGTCTAAGGGGTCATGTTGCACTTCCTAAGGCTTCCATTGGCTGCCAACAGCCTTCAGAAAGTTTTTTCATCCTTCTCCTGTTACTGGGCAGAAAATAGGAGCTCAGTCAATCAGTGGCCTGTCTGAGGACAAGGGACTTGGTGATTAGCGAGCCCGCGAGCGCGCCGTTCCTTTTTTTTCTTCTGGAATGAATACGCTATTGTCCGGTTGGAAAATTATTTCATTTTTACGTTAAAAATACCCTAAAGATTGATTGTAAACATTGTTTGACATGTTTCTACAAACGGTAATGGAACTTTTGAGCTTTTCGTCTATTTATTTGCGCCCCCGCCTCGTGCCTTTGGAATAGTGTTCTGGACGTGCCAACAAAACGGAGGTATTTGGACATAAATGATGGACTTTATCGAACAAATGAACATTTCTTGTGGAAGTGTGTCACATCCTGACCAGCAGAGGGAGCAATTGGATTAGTTTTGGTCAGCATGTGGCAGGGTTTTTGTGTGTGTGAATGGTTGTGTTGGTGATTAGGATTCCCAATTGAAGGCAGGTGTGTTGAGTTGCCTTTGATTGGGAGTCCTATATAGGAGTGTGTGTTTTTCTTTGGGGTTGTGGGTAATTGTTTCTTGTTTAGTGTGGTTGCACCTGACAGGACTGTTGGCTGTCGGTTTTCTCAGTTTGTTTTTGTTATAGTGTTCTTTCTATTAAATTCAAGATGACGAACACTAACTCTGCTGCATTTTGGTCCACTTCTTCTCTCCATGACGACAGTTGTGACAGAATTACCCACCAAACCAGGACCAAGCAGCAGAGGAACGAGGAGGAAGGATGGACGTGGGCAGCGATAAGGAGGAGCGTTTCCAGGGCTATGGAAGAGTTTAGTAAACTCGAGAGGCAGCCCCAAGATTTTTTTTTGGGGGGGGCACAAGGGCTGTTTGGCGGGGCGAGATGGGAGCCCCAGGCCAGCTCCCCGTACCCTTGTAGGGCAGAGACAGACTGGACAGGTCCCGTGCTTTGGGGTTGTGGCTGTGGTGAGGCCTGGGTTTTTCAGGCTTGTAGGCACAGTACCAGCGCCCCGCATGTGCCAGGGCGAAGTGAGTCACCAGAGCTGTCCGCCAGTCAAGAGTCACCAGAGCGGTCCGTCTGCCAGGGTCAGCCCGAGTGGCCCGACTGCCAGGGTCAGCCCGAGTGGCCCGACTGCCAGGGTCAGCCCGAGTGGCCCGACTGCCCGGGTCTGCCAGAGTGGCCCGACTGCCCGGGTCTGCCAGAGTGGCCCGACTGCCCGAGTCTGCCAGAGTGGCCCGCCTGTCCTCCGGGTCTGCCAGAGTGGCCAGCCTGTCCTCCGGGTCTGCCAGAGTGGCCCGCCTGTCCTCCGGGTCTGCCAGAGTGGCCCGCCTGTCCTCCGGGTCTGCCAGAGTGGCCCGCCTGTCCTCCGGGTCTGCCAGAGTGGCCCGCCTGTCCTCCGGGTCTGCCAGAGTGGCTCGCCTGTCCTCCGGGTCTGCCAGAGTGGCCCGCCTGTCCTCCGGGTCCGCCAGAGTGGCCCGCCTGTCCTCCGGGTCCGCCAGAGTGGCCCGCCTGTCCTCCGGGTCCGCCAGAGTGGCCCGCCTGTCCTCCGGGTCCGCCAGAGTGGCCCGCCTGTCCTCCGGGTCCGCCAGAGTGGCCCGACTGTCCTCCG
This sequence comes from Salmo trutta, assembly GCF_901001165.1. NCBI lineage: Eukaryota > Metazoa > Chordata > Actinopteri > Salmoniformes > Salmonidae > Salmo > Salmo trutta. The sequence goes on from NC_042988.1 coordinate 8,105,309, forward strand.
GGTCCGCAAGAGTGGCCCGACTGTCCTCCGGGTCCGCCAGAGTGGCCCGCCTGTCCTCCGGGTCCGCCAGAGTTGCCCGACCGTCCTCTTGGTCTGCCAGAGTGGCCCGCCTGTCCTCCGGGTCTGCCAGAGTGGCCCGCCTGTCCTCCGGGTCCGCCAGAGTGGCCCGACCATCCTAAAATAGTGTTAGAAAAGATTTCTAACACTATTTTAGAGTTTTGTTGACCCTATGACTTCGTGGATAACTGTATAGTTTGCATTGATGGTTTGAGCTATGTACTCAGAATATTGAACAATGTGCATTCTCTGTAAAGTTATTTTGTAATCTGACACAGCGGTTGCATTAAAAAGAAGTATATCTATAATTCTTAAAATAATTGTTACATAATTTGTCAACGTTTATGATGAGTATTTCTGTAATATGTGTGCTCATTGTGCTCATTTACCGGGAGTTTTGGAGGCTAAACATTTTCTGAACATCACGCGCCAATGTAAAATGCTGTTTTTGGATATAAATATGAACTTGATCAAACAAAACATACATGTATTGTGTAACATGATGTCCTATGAGTGTCATCTGATGAAGATCGTCAAAGATTAGTGCTTAATTTTAGCTGTATTTCGGGTTTTTGTGACGCCTCTCCTTGCTAGGAAAATGGCTGTGTGGCTTTTCTTGTTTAGGTGGTGTCCTAACATAATGTAATGCTTTCCTTTCGCTGTAAAGCCTTTTTGAAATCGGACAATGTGGTTGCATTAACGAGAAGTGTATCTTTAAAATGGTGTAAAATAGTCGTATGTTTGAGAAATTGAAATTATAAGATTTTTGTTGTTTTGAATTTTGCGACATGCTATTTTGTCAAATGATCCCGTTAACCTCTTACATCTAGACGTTCCGCTAGCAGAACACCGCTCCAATATCCAATGATTGGGCGTGGCGCGAAATACAAACTCCTTGAAAATCCGAAAACTTCCATTTTTCAAACATATGACTATTTTACAGCATTTTAAAGACAAGGCTCTCCTTTATCTAACCACACTGTCCGATTTCAAAAAGGCTTTACAACGAAAGCAAAACATTAGATTATGTCAAGAGAGTACCCAGCCAGAAATAATCACACACCCATTTTTCAAAGTAGCATATAATGTCACAAAAAACAAAACCACAGCTAAATGCAGCACTAACCTTTGATGATCTTCATCAGATGACACTCCTAGGACATTATGTTATACAATACATGCATGTTTTGTTCAATCAAGTTCATATTTATATCAAAAACCAGCTTTTTACATTAGCATGTGACGTTCAGAACCAGCATTCCCACCAAACACTTCTGTTGAATTTACTAAATTACTCACGATAAACGCTCACAAAAAACATAACAATTATTTTAAGAATTATAGATACAGAACTCCTTTATGCAATCGCGGTGTCCGATTTTAAAATAGCTTTTCGGTGAAAGCACATTTTGCAATATTCTGAGTAGATAGCTCGCCATCACGGGCTAGCTATTTTGACACCTACCAAGTTTGGTACTCACCAAACTCAGATTTACTATAATAAAAATTGGATTACCTTTGCTGTTCTTCGTCAGAATGCACTCCCAGGACTTCTACTTCAACAACAAATGTTGGTTTGGTTCCAAATAATCCATAGTTATATCCAAATAGCGGCGTTTTGTTTGTGCGTTCAAGACACTATCCGAAGGGTAACGAGGGTGAAGCGCGGACGCGTATCGTGACAAAACATTTCAAAATATTCCATTACCGTACTTCGAAGCAGGTCAAACGCTGTTTAAAATACATTTTTATGCAATTTTTCTCGTAAAATAGCGATAATATTCCGACCGGGAGTCGTTGTTTTCGTTCAAAGACTGATAATCTAAAATGGACTCTTCACGTGCACGCGCACACCCGTCTCATTGTTCTCAGATCGACCTCTATCCAAATGCGCTACTGTTTTTCAGCCATGGGCTGCAAAGTCATCATTCAACGTTCTGGCGCCTTCTGAGAGCCTATGGGAGCCTTAGAAAGTGTCACTTTACAGCAGAGATCCTTTGTTTTGGATAGAGATGACAAAGAAGGCCAAGAAATGGTCAGACAGGGTACTTCCTGTACAGAATCTTCTCAGGTTTTGGCCTGCCATTTGAGTTCTGTTATACTCACAGACACCATTCAAACAGTTTTAGAAACTTTGGAGTGTTTCCTATCCAAAGCTACTAATTATATGCATATTCTAGTTTCTGGGCAGGAGTAATAACCAGATTAAATCGGGTACGTTTTTTATCCGGCCGTGAAAATACTGCCCCCTATCCATAACAAGTTAATCTTGGGGATCTGATCCCGGTATTGGGATTTATTGTCAAGAGACCATGGCGGGAAATTCAAAACTGCAAGAATCTAATAATTTCAATTTCTCAAACAATCAACTATTTTTCACCATTTGAAAGATAAACATCTCCTAAATCCAACCACATTGTCCGATTTCAAAGAGGCTTTACGTCGAAAGCATAAAGTTAGGTTATGTTTGGAGAGTACATTGAAAATAGCTGTGTGTAATGTTTTGTCAATTCAAAGACAGGCGTCACCAAAAGCAGATAACCAGCTAAAATTATGCACTAACCTTTGACAATCTTCCTCAGATGACACTCCTAGGACATTATGTTATACAATACATGCATTTTTTGTTCCATCAAGTTCATATTTATATCCAAAAACAGCATTTTACAGTAGCGGTGAAATTCTGAATTTTTTTCCCCTCAAATGCTTCCAGTCAATCAACGTTACAATTTACAAAATTACTATTCGAAAACATTGGTAAATTATAATATTGTCATTCAAATAATTATAGTTTAACATTTCGTAAATGCTACTGCATTGCCAGATTTCAAAATAACTTTACTGGGAAATCACACTTTGCAATAAACAGGGTGCTGTGCTAAGAACAATAGGCTAGGATATACAGGTTAGCACCATCTTGTAACCATCTAATATCAATAATACTATTGTCAATAATCCCTTACCTTTGATTATCTTCATCCATTGGCACTTCCAGGAATCCCAGGTCCACAACAAATGTGGTTTCATTTGACAAAGTTCATAATTGATGTCCAAATAACTCCAAGTTGTTAGGCTTCGGTAGGCTACTCAAAAGTAGGGCGGGGGGGGGGAAAGTCACGACGAAAAGTACATTTTTTTATCTATTTACGTTCGTTCAAACATGTCAAACGTTGTTTAGCATCAATCTTTAGAGCCATTTTTAACGTGAAACATCAGTAATGTTTCAACCCGACCTCTCCTGTGTCTTGAAAAACATTTTTGAAGAATGTCTCGCCTCACATGAACTCACATGAATGCGCAGGTGCGAGCAATAATGAAGTGACGACATCCCAGGGACGTCAACTTCTCTTCCTTGTCATCCGGTCTCTGTTCATCATAGATGCTTCAAACAACTTTATAAAGATCGTTGACATCTAGTGGAAGCCGTAGGAAGTGCGAAATTAATCCTTTGTCACTGTGTGATCTATTAGCAATGACTCGAAAAATAGTACAGCCACAAAATTATTTGGTTTTTCTCAGGTTTTTGCCTGCCATATGAGTTTTGTTATACTTACAGACACCATTCAAACAGTTTTAGAAAATTCAGAGTGTTTTCTATCCAAATCTGGTAATAATATGCATATCCTAGCTTCTGAGTTGGTGTAGGAGGCAGTTAAAAATGGGCACATATTTTTTCAAAATTCTCAATACTGCCCCCTATCCCCAGGATCCTATCTCGAAGGGGTCCTCAACAGGTTAAAATGGGATATAATAGTTGTATGTTTGAGAAATTTGAATTATGAAACTTTTGTTGTTTTGAATTTGCCGCCCTGCTATTTCACTGGCTGTTGAATAGTGTGTCCCGCAGCAGAGAGGTTAAATGTATTTGGCTAAGGTGTATGTAATCTTCCGACTTCAACTGTACATTGGGATGATGCAGTTTAGACATTGTTTGCTCATTGACGTCTTACACATTCTAAATTCTACACTTCTACATCCTTTATATGTCGGCTAGACATCAACATTCTATTATGATATCTTGGCGACATCTTACCAATGTGCAAACGCTCTTCAAACTACATATTCCCTAACCAATTCGATACCTCAGGCAAAAGTGTCTATGATTACTGGGGAGAAGACTCAGGGGAAACTGATTACATCACACAACTTGTATAAAACAGCTTGGAAAACCCCAAAATGCTTCCACCGCAGACGTGTCATGTGACATAAGACGTTTCAGCACCATTGACATGTATCTCTACTAGCGCTAAAACACATGAAGACGTCAGCCACTTCAGCACATTGGACGTTGCCACAAGGTCAAAGATTCTATCAGTTGTCCTGTGTTGTGGCTGCAGCCCTGTTGCTAATGTTGTTGCCATGCCTGTAAAACTATAGGCAATAAATGTATGATATATAATGGGAAATATAGCTCTCTGAACTTTTTGAAATCACGTTTCAAGTGTCACTCTTATGATTCATCCTCATGGCTGGTCTCCAATAGAAGAAAAAAAATGTAATACATAAGGCCTACACTAAGGCTATATCAAATAAAACCAAGGCCCGTATTTATTAAGTATCTCAGAGAGTTGTGTTGCTGATATTGGATCAGTTTTGCCTCATAGATTATAATGAATGGATAGAGTGGGTCCTGATCCTAGATCACCACTCCTACTCCGAGACGCTTTATGAATAACTGCAGCAGAATAATTAGGCTACATCTGAAATTTTTGCCTACAACATGACATGTCAATATGAAACAACCTTTGACATCTTATCAAGACCCTGATGGAACAGCTGTGTTTGTACTGGGTTGGAACAAAAGCCTGCACCTCCTCCTTCTGGTCTCCAGGACTGTGCAGACAGTTTTGGTGACCACTCCCCTACAGTATATGATTTTGTATATTTGAACAGGCCTTGTACATTATGAATTAATCCCAATATAATATAGAAAAGGGCAGCAATAAACCAATGCCAAGATTTGACCTTGTATAGTCAAAAACGTGCACAACACTATGACAAACACACACACACACACACACACACACACACACACACACACAGCCCTGTCAAAACTATTGACACTGTAGGGAAAATATCCCTGATATCGTAGCCTATACCAAGGAACTTTTGTCACATTCTTTTTCATTTTCCCCTTGTAAAATAAACGACAAATAGAAAGTTCCAACAAATCATGTTGTCGTTGCTTGTCAACGTTGCATCACCAGCAGACAACAGTAGGGTGAAAGTTGGTTACGTCATTGTGAAAATGAAAGTTGAGAGATATGGTTAGTGAAGCGACGTCTCCCATTCACTTTTCATTTGTAGCGCAACAGCAGAAGACTACGGAACAATATTTCGGACTAACTTTGAACGAAACCCGCTAAATGAATGTCTTATATGGCTACATTTCTTAATTAAGAAGTGTGGGTTTTATTTCGACTTCGACGATTTTGTTATCAGACTTATTTTATCGGTTCACGCGAAGTTATTAGCAGTTGAAAGCAAAGCTCGCGAATAGTCTTTCCTCGCTATAGTAATAGTCTAGCCGATATCTAAATGGAATAATCTTATCTTGTGGTTCAACTATAATGTAAAGCTGATTTAAAGGAGAATGTGTATAGATTTACTGTGATTTGTTCGTCCAGGAGAAGGAGCAGGCATGGAATTCATACTGCTGCATGTGCTAGTCTGGAAAATGAAAGTTCCCTCCTCCGGTAGGTTGATCAGGGGAAATTCTCCATACAGTTTTCTCTTTCCTAATTCCACATAAAACTACTTAACACAGCCAAGATGTTCAAACTCATCTGGAAAACTAACAGCGAAACAAACTGCTATTTACAATGTATACAATGCAGAGTTGGACGTGTATTTGTCTTATTATTTGCAGTATGCAGAGCGTGTGTCATTGCTGTGACTGGATCCGACACCACTACGGTCACTTGAGCTCAGAATACCTTTCCCTGCTGGACCAGATGGTGAGTTATCAGCACACTGTAAGAGGAGACTGAATGCATGTATTAAGGACAGCAAAACAACCAACCAAGTAAAATAGTCATATGTTTCATGTTTAGCATCTGTGTTAGAAAACTGTTAACCTATATTTGAATATACATAGTAAAAGGGCACTAAGGCTATAATGGCAGCGATCAAGAGAGTATATCTACATTAGGCCTACTGTACTTGCAGTATAAGTTATACTTTATGTCAGTCTTGATTGGTCTTGAAGTATTTGACACGTGACTTAACATACTATATTGATTGTTTTCCAGGGAGGAGATATCACAAAGCAGAATGCCCCAGTCTTTTTCCCAACATCACTTTACAGACACATAGATGATGCCGAGGTAAAGACTAGAATTATGACTTATTATGTTCTGATATGCTTTGGTATGGCGGTCTTGACCCAATGTTATATTGATGCCATAACCAAAGCCTATACTGTTTCTAATCTTCTTTTTATATCTTCCTGTGTAGTTTGAGGACAAAGTCAGGTTCCTGAAAGACACCATCTATCAAATCATAAATCTGTTTGATGGGAATATGAAATCTGTCACCTGGGACAAGAAAAACCTGGACGATTTCCTCAACATTCTAGAACGCCAATTGGAGAACCTTAATTCCTGTGTAAGTAATTGGTCTATTTAAAGTATAATCCCTGTTTAGGTCAGGGCTCTCCAACCCCGTTCATGGAGAGTTATCCTCCTGTAGGTTTTCACTCCAACTCCAGTTGTAACTAACCTGATTCAGTTTATCAACCAGCTAATTAACCAGGTGTGGTAGATTAGAGTTAGAGTGAAAACCTACAGGAAGGTAGTTCTCCAGGAACAGGGTTGGAGAGCCCTGGTTTAGGAGTAGTCTACTCCACTACAAGTGGAGAAATCTACTTATAAAGTACATATAAAGTATTCAACCCCTTGACATTTTCCACATTTTGTTACGTTACAGCCTTTTTCTATAATTGATTAAATAGATTTTCCCCCTCATCAATCTACACACAATACCCCATAATGACAAAGCAAAAACCGTGTTTTAGACATTTTTGCTAAATGTATTAACAATAAAAAACTGAAATATATAAGTATTCAGACCCTTTACTCAGTACTTTGTTGAAGCACATTTGGCAGTGATTACAGCCTTGAGTCTTTTTGGGTATAACGCTACAAGCTTGGCACATCTGTATTTGGGGAGTTTCTGCCATTCTTCTCTGCAGATCCTCTCAACATCTGTCAGGTTGGATAGGGAGCGTCGCTACACTGCTATTTTCAGGTCTCTCCAGTGATGTTCGATCAGGTCAAGTCCGGGCTCTGGCTGGGCCACTCAAGGACATTCAGAGACTTGTCCCAAAGCCACTCCTGCGTTGTCTTGGCTGTATGCTTAGGGTCATTGTCCTGTTGGAATGTGAACCTTTGCTCCAGTTTGAGGTCCTGTGCGCTCTGGAGCATTTTTTCATCAAGGATGTCTCTGTACTTTGCTCCGTTCATCTTTCCCTCGATCCTGACTAGTCTCCCAGTCCCTGCCAATGAAAAACATCCCCACAACATGATGCTGCCACCACCATGCTTAACCGTAGGGATGGTGCAAGGTTTCCTCCAGATGTGATGCTTGGCATTCAGGCCAAATAGGTTTCATAAGACCAGAGACACTTGTTTCTCATGGTCTGAGAGTCCTTTAGGTGCCTTTTGGCAAACTCCAAGTGGGAAGCAATTTGTGCCTTTTACCGAGGAGTGGCTTACGTTTGGCCACTCTACCTTAAAGGCCTGATCGGTGGAGTACTGCAGAGATGGTTGTCTTTCTGGAAGGCTCTCCCATCCCCACAGAGGAAATCTGGAGCTCTGTCAGAGTGACCATCGGGTTCTTGGTCCCCTCCCTGACCAGGGCCTTTCTCCCCCGATTGCTCAGTTTAGCCAGGCGGCCAGCTCTAGGAAGAGTCTTGGTGGTTACAAATTTCTTCCATTTAAGAATGATGGAGGCCACTGTTTTCTTGGGGACCTTCAGTGCTGCAGAAATATTTTGGTACCCTTTCCCAGATCTCTGCCTCGACACAATCTTGTCTCAGAGCTCTACGGACAATTTCCTCAACTTCATGGCCTGGTTTTTGCTCTGACATGCACTGTCAACTGTAGGACCTTAAATATACAGGTTTGTGCCTTTCCAAATCATGTCCAATCAGTTGATTTTACCACAGGTGGACTCCAATCAAGGTGTAGAAACATCTCAAGGATGATCAATGAAAACAGGATGCACCTGAGGTGATTTATGAGTCTCATAGCAAAGGGTCTGAATTCATTTGTAAATAAGGTGTTTCTATTGTTGCATTGTCATTATTGGGTATTATGTGTTGATTGATGAGGATTTATTTTTCTTTAATCCATTTTAGAGTAAAGCTGTAACTTAACAAAATGTGGAAAAAGGGAAGGGGTCTGAATACTTTCCGAACGCACTGTATATGGGTTATTACAGATTTTGAGCCAGTTTGCGACATCACATAAATAATACTGCAGCACTGAGAAATGTAAATTATTGTGGATTATAATTAATGGACATTTTTTTGTATGCTTTGATACATTTTTCATTATAGCAAATCAAGTTTGATATTTTAAAGTGGAAATTACAATCTTTAGACTCCTTTTCAAACATTGAATACACATTAAGGTTCCATTTCCTGCCGTGCAGGAAAATTCTCTGAAAAAAAGTGATCAAGTGAAGATCCTACATCTGTATGATGCTAATGTTTTGTTTAATTTTGTCCAACAGGTATCACCTGCCATGAAACCTGAGAGGAGACTGAAACGCTACTTCAAGAAGTTGAATAAGAATGTTCTGAGAAAAATGGTGAGTTTGGTTTCGTATGGAAACGTGTTTAATACATGTAATCAAATGAATATAAACTAGGCTAGGCTAAACAGTAGCAGTGTTCATTTAAAAAAAAGTGGGTTTTGGGGACATATGTATCAAGCATCTCAGAGAAGTGCTGATCTAGTATCAGGTCTCCTCTGTCCTTATAGTGATCTAAAATACAAAACTGATCCTAAATCAGCACTCCTTCTCTGAGAAGCTTAATACATACGGCACCAGTCCTTTCTTTGTTGTTCAAGACAACATGGTCATTATTTCGCCAAGAAAGTTCACCCCACTAATATTTCAAATGTTCTGTGTTTTTCAGAACTACAGTGCACAGGCGTGGGAGCTCATCAGGAAAGAGACAAAACGTCATCTGCAAAGATTGGATATCCTTGCGGCACAGATGTACTGATCATCCAGAATCATTTCAGAAGCTACACCCTTACCAGTTTATAAAGCTTGAATACAATCATGTGGGACCCTGTCAGTCTATTTATTATATTTAAATCCATAAATTATTGTTTTTTATTTGTATAATTTATTATTCATATTTTGTATTTCCCTTTTGTACCTGTGTTGAACTGAACTGTATTGCCGGTCTACTATAAAAACCAATGAAAAAATAATATTGAAAATGTGAATAAAAATGTATTTTGTATTAATTGTCCAAATTTCGTTCTTGTCTGAAACCAATGAGAGTGGATTTATAATATCTTATCTAATCATCAGAGGGGATCCACATTAAACCTGTTGCTGATCAGGCACTTGATAATTTCTACTTTAAATGTATGTATGCTTGTAGTTTTGTTTCTTTATGTAACTTATTTTTAATGTGTTTTTGTACTTTGTGAGGGTTGCTGTTGTTTTTGTTTTTCCTGTTTGTTTTTGTGTGGTAATCACACTGGGGCAGTGGGCTGAAGGGGGTGGGGAGATCTGGGTGAGGAGTAGAGGATAATCTGGGGACCAGGAACATTTAGCCCCCACTTGACATTGTGGATGTTTATTTATAAAGTCTGTCCAATGTATTAAACACCTGTATGTCTTACTATGATTGGAGGAGAAATCAGAAAAAAGACATGGAAAGACAAAATGGAAAAAGAGACAAAAAACAAGCAATACCTTTAATGGATAATAGTTTAGTTCCCTGAAAGAGGCAGGGTGCTGGTGGGCAAATAATAAAAACAAATAATTTATATAGCTTAGTCATATACATATAACTTTTTAAGTGGCGTCGTGGGGATCCTCCAAATAATTCTCAATGGATTACTGAGGTCAGTAATTGTATGACATTAGACAAAGTGTGTATTAGATAGGCCAATGTGGCAGCACACAGTCCTTTCATAAGACTTGTAAATCCTGGATAGAATAGAGTTATTGTAGATATACTGTATATCCATTTGTATAATGGTATGAGGTTGTTATTTAACATCTAGAATGGTGTGTATGTGTTTTTACATTGTATGGTAAAGTACTAAGAGACCCACCTGTTTCATGCCCCACCTGTTTAGCAAGAAATATAGTTTTGTTTTTGTTGTTGTTGCCTGTTTTGCATGTCATTTTGGTATTAATACGTGTCACACATCAGTTTGCAAACAATGTTAAAAAGAATCTTCATAAAGCTGCATACAAACATGGTCTGTTGAGTAAGGCAGCCCCAAAATGCAGGTGTTTCAGCCTAGCTCAGTGCTTTCTCTGGTGGTGGGGCAGCCATCGGAGAATGCAGAGCATAGGGGTTGGTAATATTCTCTAGTTACATTTACATTACATTTAAGTCATTTAGCAGACGCTCTTATCCAGAGCGACTTACAAATTGGTGCATTCACCTTATGATATCCAGTGGAACAATAGTGCATCTAAATCTTTTAGGGGGGGGGGGGGGGGGGGGTTAAGGATTACTTTATCCTATCCCAGGTATTCCTTAAAGAGGTGGGGTTTCAGGTGTCTCCGGAAGGTGGTGATTGTCTCAGAGTTCTGTCACTCATTGGGACACTCCGCAAAATCTTCGCAAAATCTACATGGAGAGCTTGAAAATTCAAGAACATTTTGAAGATAAATACACAACTCAGAGGATGCGAGGACAAAAAAATGTGAGTACTAATGTTCAATAGCGAATTGGAAATAGGAGTTGGGTTTCAGTTCAACATCTGTTCAGAATCTGTGGAATGTCACTCCTGAACTCAGAGTGACGTGTGCTACGTGTGCCACATTGTCATTGGTCTGTACATTGAGTCGGGGGCAGAAACTTGATTTTGCCATCATGACTCACATTCACAATCTACTGTCAAATCCTTTTCAAGCCTTGTCATATGAAAAGATATTATAGATAAAACGTGTAAGTGATCATCGACCATTGGACATGAACATTACACAACAAGTTGGAAACTGCAAATTCAACAATGAGCGGATTGGAAGGAATCAGTGGCTAATTTCAAATAACTAGCCTGCTATTCAGTAGACTTGTGTGTGTTCCAAGTCTGGGTTTAACCTGTTTGGGATAGGGGGCAGTATTTTCACGTCCGGATAAAAAAACGTACCCGATTTAATCTAGTTCTACTCCTGCCCAGAAACTAGAATATGCATATAATTAGTAGATTTGGATAGAAAACACTCTAAAGTTTCTAAAACTGTTTGAATGGTGTCTGTGAGTATAACAGAACTCATATGGCAGGCCAAAACCTGAGAAGATTCCATACAGGAAGTGGCCTGTCTGACAATTTGTTCTCTTTCTAGGGCATCTCTATCAAAAATACAGCATCTCTGCTGTAACGTGACATTTTCTAAGGCTTCCATTGGCTCTCAGAAGGCGCCAGAAAGTGGAATGACGTCTCTGCAGTCTCTGGGCTAAGTACAGCAGCTCTGTTTGTTAGTGGTCAGGCAGGGAACAATGACACTGGAGTGCGCATGCACGAGACGACTCCATGTTTTTCTTTCAGTCTATGAATGAATATAACGTCGCCCAGTTGGAATATTATCGCTATTTTACGAGAAAAATAGCCTAAAAATTTATTTTATACAGCGTTTGACATGCTTCGAAGTACGTTAATGGAATATTTTGACATTATTTGTCACGAAATGCGCCCGCGCGTCACCCTTCGGATAGTGACCTCAACGCACGAACAAAACATTTCAATATAACTATGGATTATTTCGAACCAAAACAAGATTTGTTGTTGAAGTAGAAGTCCTGGGAGTGCATTCTGACGAAGAACAGCAAAGGTAATCCAATTTTTCTTATAGTAATTCTGAGTTTAGTGAGCACCAAACTTGGTGGGTGTCAAATTAGCTAGCCTGTGATGGCCGAGCTATCTACTCAGAATATTGTAAAATGTGCTTTCGCTGAAAATCTATTTTAAAATCTGACACCGCGATTGCATAAAGGAGTTCTGTATCTATAATTCTTAAAATAATTGTTATGTTTTTTGTAAACGTTTATCGTGAGTAATTTAGTAAATTCACCGGAAGTTTGCGGTGGGTATGCTAGTTCTGAACATCACATGCTAATGTAAAAAGCTGTTTTTTTATATGAATATGAACTTTATTGAACAAAACATGCATGTATTGTATAACATAATGTCCTAGGAGTGTCATCTGATGAAGATCATCAAAGGTTAGTGCTGCATTTAGCTGTGGTTTTGGTTTTTGTGACATATATGCTTGCTTTGAAAATGGCTCTGTGCTAATTTTTGGCAGGGTACTCTCCTGACATAATCTAATGTTTTGCTTTCGCTGTAAAGCCTTTTTGAAATCGTACAATGTGGTTAGATTAACGAGAGTCTTGTCTTTAAGATGGTGTAAAATAGTAATATGTTTGAGAAATTGAAGTTATAGCATTTTTAAGGTATTTGTATTTCGCGCCACGCTCTACCATTTAACGTACAGGTCATGCTCCAGCAGTCGCCCAAGCACCTTGCGCACCAGGGATACATGCGGGGCGCGTGTGGCGGAATAGATCAGGATGTCATCCATATACACCACCAAACCCTGCCCGTGCAGGTCCCTGAGAATATCGTCGACACAGGATTGAAAAACGTCTGGAGCATTCTTTAACCCATACAGCATGACGAGGTACTTATAGTGGCCCGATGTGGTACTAAACGGGGTTTTCCACTCGTCTCCTCCCCGAATACGCACCAGATTGTACGCGCTCCTGAGGTCCAGTTTCGTGAAAAAACGCGCTCCGTGAAATGATTCCATCACCGTAGCGATGAGAGGTAGCGGGTAACTAAACCCCACTGTGATGGAATTTAGACCTCGATAATTAATGCACGGACACAGACCTCCCTCCTTTTTCTTCACGAAATAGAAACTCGAGGAGACGGGTGACATGGAGGGCCGAATGTACCCCTGTCTCAGAGATTCCGTGACATATGTCTCCATAGCCAGCATTTCCTCTTGTGACAATGGGTACACGTGACTCCTGGGAAGTGTAGCGTTTACCTGGAGGTTTATCGAGCAATCCCCTCGTCGATGAGGTGGATGGGGAAAGGTTGGTCCAACGACACCAGGGGAATCCCTAGCCTTAATGCGAGCCCACAATCCATAAAGTTTCCAGCTGCGCCTGAATCGACTAGCGCCTTATGCTGAATAGAGGGGGAAAACTCAGGAAAAGTTATAAGCACAAACATATGGCTAACAGGGAGCTCTGGGTGAGGCTGGTGCTTACTCACCTGGGGTGAACGAGGAGTGCTCTGCCTGCCATCCCGATTCCCAGAGGAGCTCCTCCAGCACCGGTCGGCAGTGTGTCCTCTCCGACCACACCGGGTAACAGGAGGAGCCTCCTCCTCCAGTCCCCCTCGATGCGGCCCCCACTAGCTCCATGGGGATGGGAGCCGGAGGGCCTGGAGGTGGAACCAACAGGGCCCGTTCTGGACGCCCGCGGGCAGCCAGCAGGTTGTCGAGACGAATGGACATGTCAATGAGCTCGTCTAGGGAGAGGGTCGTGTCCCGACAGGCTAGCTCCCGGCAGACATCCTCCTGGAGGCTACAACGATAGTGGTCCATCAGGGCTCTGTCGGTCCACCCCGCCCCAGGAGCCAAGGTCCGGAACTCCAGAGCAAAGTCCTGTGCGCTCCTCGTCTCCTCTGTTCACCCGCCACCGTTCACCCGCCACCCGGCCTTCTGGTGGGTGGTCGAACACGGCCCGGAAACGGCGGGTGAACTCGGGGTAGTGATCCCTCGCCGAGTCTGGGCCATACCACACTGCGTTGGCCCACAAGAGGGCACGACCCGTTAAGCAGGAGACGAGGGCGCTCACGCTCTCCTCTCCCGAGGGAGTTGGACAAACGGTAGCCAGGTACAACTCCAGCTGTAGAGGGGGCGCAGCTGCTCCTGCTGACTCCATAAGCTGGTGCGGGATTCTGTCACGAGTTACTAGGAGTGGTGGTAGAGTTAAGTGCATAGAGCAGTGGTGAAGATAAACAACCTTTATTCTTCCCGGCACAAAACGGTCAACGCCAAAACCAACGGGCGCGTAAAACAAATGACCAACCCAATACAACGGGCAAAACAGTCCGGAGAGAGAATAACAATTCGTAAGCCAGCACATCCAAAAATAAACACAACAGTAAACGTAATCCCGCACAAACCTGGGCGGGCTAAGCAGGCTTAAATAAAACACAAATCAAGAACACAATAGGGAACAGGTGCAACCAATAAGACTAAACAAACAGAAAAGGAAAAAGGGATCAGCGGTGGCTAGTAGGCTGGCGACGACGACCGCCGAGCTCCGCTCGAGCAGGCAGGGGAGCCACCTTCGGTGGGATTCGTGACAGGGGCATGAAACAGGTGGGGCTCTGAGTATTATACCACAGAGTGTAAACACGCATTCACACCATTCTAGATGTTAAATAATAACCTCATATAACCTAATACCATTATGCAAATGGATATACAGTATATCTACAATAAATCTATTCTATCCAGGCATTCCATGAAAGGACTGTGTACTGCCACATTGGCCTATATAATACACACGTTTGTCTAATGTTACACAACAATTGACTTCATTTATCCATTGAGAATTATTAGGAAGATCCCAATGATGCCACTTAAAAAGTTGTACATATATGACTAAGCTATATAAATGATTTGTTTTTATTATTTGCACTCCCTGCCTCTTTCAGGGAACTAAACTATTATCCATTAAAGGTATTGCTTGTTTTTTGTCTCTTTTTCCATTTCGTCTTTCCATGTCTTTTTTCTGATTTCTCCTCCAATCATAGTAAGACATTCAGGTGTTTAATACATTGGACAGACTTTATAAATAAACATCCACAATGTCAAGTGGGAGCTAAATGTTCCTGGTCCCCCAGATTATCCTCTACTCCTCACCCAGATCTCCCCACCCCCTTCAGCCCACTGCCCCAGTGTGATTACCACACAAAAACAAACAGGAAAAACAAAAGAACAGCAACCCTCACAAAGTACAAAAACACATTAAAAATAAGTTACATAAAGAAACAAAACTACAAGCTTTCATCAACTTAAAGTAGAAATGATCATGTGACTGATCAGCAACAGGTTTAATGTGGATCCCCTCTGATGGTTAGATAAGATATTATAAATCCACTCTCATTGGTTTCAGACAAGAACGAAATTTGGACAATTAATACAAAATACATTTTTATTCACATTTTCAATATTATTTTTTCACTGGTTATTCAAGTAGACCAGCAATACAGTTCAGTTCATCACAGGTACAAAAGGGAAATACAAAATATAAATAATAAATTATACAAATAAAAAACAATAATTTATGGATTTAAATATAATAAATAGACTGACAGGGTCCCACATGATTGTATTCAAGCTTTATAAACTGGTAAGGGCGTAGATTCTGAAATGAGTCTGGATGGTCAGTACATCTGTGCTGCAAGGATATCCAATCTTTGCAGATGACGTTTTGTCTCTTTCCTGATGAGCTCCCACGCCTGTGCACTGTAGTTCTGAAAAACACAGAACATTTGCAATATTAGTGGGGTGAACGTTCTTGGCAAAATAATGACCATATTGTCTTGAACATGAAAGTAGGACTGGTGCCAAATGTATTAAGCTTCTCAGAGTAGGAGTGCTGATTTAGGATCAGTTTTGTCTTTTAGATCACTATAAAAACAGAGGAGACCTGATACTAGATCAGCACTTCTCTGAGATGCTTGATACATATGTCCCCAAAACCCACTTTTTTTTAAATGAACACTGCTACTGTTTAGCCTAGCCTAGTTTATATTCATTTGATTACATGTATTAAACACGTTTCCATACGAAACCAAACTCACCATTTTTCTCAGAACATTCTTATTCAACTTCTTGAAGTAGCGTTTCAGTCTCCTCTCAGGTTTCATGGCAGGTGATACCTGTTGGACAAAATTAAACAAAACATTAGCATCATACAGATGTAGGATCTTCATTTGATCTCTTTTTTTCTGAGAATTTCCTGCATGGCAGGAAATGGAAACTTAATGTGTATTCAACGTTCTAAATAGATTCTAAAGATTGTAATTTCCACTTTAAAATATCAAACTTGATTTGCCATAATGAAAAATGCATCTAAGCATACAAAAAAGAGCAATAATTATAATCCACAATAATTTACATTTCTCATTGCTGCAGTGTTATTTATGTGACGTCGCAAACTGGCTCAAAATCTGTAATAACCCATATACAGTGCGTTCAGAAAGTATTGGGACGCCTTCCCTTATTCCAAATTTTAAGTTACAGCTTTATTGTAAAATGGATTAAAGAGTAAAAAATCCTCATCAATCTACACACAATACCCAATAACGACAACGCAAAAACAGAAATACCTTATTTACATATGAATTCAGACCCTTTGCTATGAGACTCAAAATTCATCTCAGGTGCATCCTGTTTCCATTGATCAGTTGACAGTGCATGTCAGAGCAAAAACCAGGCCATGAAGTTGAGGAAATCGTCCGTAGAGCTCCGAGACAAGATTGTGTCGAGATACAGATTTGGGAAAGGGCACTTTGTAACCACCAAGACTCTTACTAGAGCTGGCCGCCCGGCCAAACTGAGCAATTAGGGGAGAAGGGCCTTGGTCAGGGAGGTGACCAAGAACCCGATGGTCACTCTGACAGAGCTCCAGATTTCCTCTGTGGGGATGGGAGACCCTTCCAGAAAGACAACCATCTCTGCAGTACTCCACCGATCAGGCCTTTAAGGTAAACTGGCAAAACGTAAGCCACTCCTCTGTAAAAGGCACATTGCAGCCCACTTGGAGTTTGCAAAAATGCACATAAAGGACTCTCAGACCATGAGAAACAAGCGTCTCTGGCCTTATGAAACCTATTTGGCCTGAATGCCAAGCATCACATCTGGAGGAAACCTTGCACCATCCCTACGGTTAAGCATGGTGGTGGCAGCATAATGTTGTGGGGATGTTTTTCATTGGCAGGGACTGGGAGACTAGTCAGGATCGAGGGAAAGATGAACGGAGCAAAGTACAGAGACATCCTTGATGAAAGACTGCTTCAGAGCACACAGGACCTCAAACTGGAGCGAAGGTTCACATTCCAACAAGACAATGACCCTAAGCATACAGCCAAGACAACGCAGGAGTGGCTTTGGGACAAGTCTCTGAATGTCCTTGAGTGGCCCAGCCAGAGCCCGGACTTGACCTGATCGAACATCACTGGAGAGACCTGAAAATAGCAGTGTAGCGACGCTCCCTATCCAACCTGACAGATGTTTAGAGGATCTGCAGAGATGAATGGCAGAAACTCCCCAAATACAGATGTGCCAAGCTTGTAGCATGATACCCAAGATGACTCAAGGCTGTAATCACTGCCAAATGTGCTTCAACAAAGTACTGAGTAAAGGGTCTGAATACTTATATATTTCTGTTTTTGTATTGTTAATACATTTAGCAAAAATGTCTAAAACACGGTTTTTACTTTGTCATTATGGGGAATTGTGTGTAGATTGATAAGGGGGAAAATCTATTCAATCAATTATAGAAAAAGGCTGTGACGTAGCAAAATGTGGAAAATGTCAAGGGGTTGAATACTTTATATGTACTTTATAAGTAGATTTCTCCACTTGTAGTGGAGTAGGCTACTGCTAAACCAGGGCTCTCCAACCCTGTTCCTGGAGAACTACCTTCCTGTAGGTTTTCACTCTAACTCTAATCTACCACACCTGATTAATTAGCTGGTTGATAAACTGTATCAGGTTAGTTATAACTGGAGTTGGAGTGAAAACCTACAGGAGGATAACTCTCCATGAACAGGGTTGGAGAGCCCTGACCTAAACAGGGATTATACTTTAAATAGACCCATTACTTACACAGGAATTAAGGTTCTCCAATTGGCGTTCTAGAATGTTGAGGAAATCGTCCAGGTTTTTCTTGTCCCAGGTGACAGATTTCATATTCCCATCAAACAGTTTTGTGATTTGATAGATGGTCTCTTTCAGGAACCTGACTTTGTCCTCAAACTACACAGGAAGATATAAAAAGAAGATTAGAAACAGTATAGGCTTTGGTTATGGCATCAATATAACATTGGGTCAAGACCGCCATACCAAAGCATATCAGAACATGATAAGTCATAATTCTAGTCTTTACCTCAGCATCATCTATGTGTCTGTAAAGTGATGTTGGGAAAAAGACTGGGGAATCCTGCTTTGTGATATCTCCTCCCTGGAAAACAATCAATATAGTATGTTAAGTCACGTGTCAAATACTTTAAGACCAATCAAGACAGACATAAAGTATAACTTATACTGCAAGTACAGTAGGCCTTATGTAGATTTCTCTCTTGATCGCTGTCATTATAGCCTTAGCGCCATTTTACTATGTATATTCAAATATAGGTTAACAGTTTTCTAACACAGATGCTAAACATGAAACATATGACTATTTTACTTGGTTGGTTGTTTTGCTGTCCTTAATACATGCATTCAGTCTCCTCTTACAGTGTGCTGATAACTCACCATCTGGTCCAGCAGGGAAAGGTATTCTGAGCTCAAGTGACCGTAGTGGTGTCGGATCCAGTCACAGCAATGACACACGCTCTGCATACTGCAAATAATAAGACAAATACACGTCCAACTCTGCATTGTATACATTGTAAATAGCAGTTTGTTTCGCTGTTAGTTTTCCAGATGAGTTTGAACATCTTGGCTGTGTTAAGTAGTTTTATGTGGAATTAGGAAAGAGAAAACTGTATGGAGAATTTCCCCTGATCAACCTACCGGAGGAGGGAACTTTCATTTTCCAGACTAGCACATGCAGCAGTATGAATTCCATGCCTGCTCCTTCTCATGGACGAACAAACCACAGTAAATCTATACACATTCTCCTTTAAATCAGCTTTACATTATAGTTGAACCACAAGATAAGATTATTCCATGTAGATATCGGCTAGACTATTACTATAGCGAGGAAAGACTAATCGCGAGCTTTGCTTTCAACTGCAAATAACTTCGCGTGAACCGGTAAAATAAGTATGATAACAAAATCGTCGAAGTCGAAATAAAACCCACACTTCTTAATTAAGAAATGTAGCCATATAAGACATTCATTTAGCGGGTTTCGTTCAAAGTTAGTCCGAAATATTGTTCCGTAGTCTTCTGCTGTTGCGCTACAAATGAAAAGTGAATGGGAGACGTCGCTTCACTACCCATATCTCTCAACTTTCATTTTCACAATGACGTAACCAACTTTCACCCTACTGTTGTCTGCTGGTGATGCAACGTTGACAAGCAACGACAACATGATTTGTTGGAACTTTCTATTTGTCGTTTATTTTACAAGGGGAAAATGAAAAAGAATGTGACAAAAGTTCCTTGGTATAGGCTACGATATCAGGGATATTTTCCCTACAGTGTCAATAGTTTTGACAGGGCTGTGTGTGTGTGTGTGTGTTTGTGTGTGTGTGTGTGTGTGTGTGTGTGTGTGTGTGTGTGTGTGTGTGTGTGTGTGTTTTGCACGTTTTTGACTATACAAGGTCAAATCTTGGCATTGGTTCATTTCTCCCTTTTTGTATATAATATTGGGATTAATTCATAATATACAAAGCCTGTTCAACTGTAAATATCGTATAGTGTAGAGAAGTGGTCACCAAAACTGTCTGCACAGTCCTGGAGACCAGAAGGAGATGGTGCATGCTTTTGTTCCAACCCAGTTCGAACACACCTGTTCCATCAGGGTCTTGATAAGACGTCATGGGTGGTTTCATATTGAAATGTCATGTTATAAGCTAAAATGTCAGATGTAGCCTAATTTTTCTGCTGCATTTATACACTCCAACTCTCTGAGATGCTTTATAAATACGGGCCTTGGTGTTATTCGATATAGCCTTAATAGGACCAGCAGTGAGGAATCATAATAGTGACACTTGAAACGTGATTCCAAAGAGTCAGAGAGCTATATTTCCCATCATATACATCATACATTTATTGCCTATAGTTTTACAGGCGTGGCAACAACATTAGCAACAGGGCTGCGGCCACAACACAGGACAACTGATAGAATCTTTGACCTTGTGGCAACGTCCAATGTGTTGAAGTGACTGACGTCTTCATGCGTTTTAGCGCTAGTAGAGATACATGTCAATGGTGCTGAAAAGTCTTATGTCACATGACACGTCTGCGGTGGACGCATTTTGGGGTTTTACCAGCTGTTTTACACAAGTTGTGTGATGTCATCTCCCCAGTAATAATAGACTCCTTTGGCCGACCTATCGAATTGTGAATATGTAGTTTGGAGAGTGTTTGCATATTGGGAAGACGTCTCCGAGACATCATGATAGAATGTTTATGTCTAGCCGACATATCAACGATGTAGAACTGTAGAATTTAGAATGTGTAAAACGTCAATGAGCAAACAATGTCTAAACTACATCATCCCAATGTATACAGGATACATCGTGCCTACCTACTGAGCACGGTGCTGTCTGGACCGGCCTTCTTTATTTGGTCCGATTTTTGGTTTGTTTCTTACTTTCATTGTCCATGGATAAATTTGGACAGCACAGTACAGTAGAGAACAACAGAGTACAATTCATTACAGTGGAGTGTACAGTAGAGTACTTTACAGTGGAGTGTACAGTACAGTACAATACAGAAGAGTACAGTAGAGTATAGTTCATTACAGTACAGTGTACAGTACAGTACAGTAAAGTAAACTAACGTACAGTAGAGTACAGCACGGTAGAGTGTAGCCTACCTTACACTAATTTACTAAACTGTACTGTACTCTACTGAATTGAACTATACTGTACTGTACTGAATTAATATCTACTGTACTGTACTATCCTATACTTTATTGTACTCTACTGTGCTCTATTGTATTGAACTGTGCCATAACATATGCTACGTTACAGCTTTATTCTATAATAGTTTTTTTTAAGAATCTTCTTCAATCTTGAAACAATACCCCATAATGACAAAGCATGGTTTTCAGAAATGTTTGCAAGTTTATAAAAAATAATAATTTTAACCACATACTGTCCATAATGTAAATACATCCCATCACACACACACACAAGTAGTGTTTTCTTTGCAGCAATTCGACTGTGAAGGACTGATTCAGGCTGTCTTCCCTGAACACTTGATGTTGAGATGTGTCTGTTACTTGAACTCTATTAAGCATTTATTTGGGCTACAATTTCTGAAGCTGGAAACTCTAATGAACTTATCCTCTGCAGCAGATGTAACTCTGGGTCTTCCTTTCCTGTGTCTGTCCTCATGACAGCCAGTTTCATCATTGCGCTTGATGGTTTTCGCAACTGCACTTGAAGAAACATTCAAAGTTCTAGAAATTTCCCGCATTGACTGACATTCATGTCTTAAAGTAATATGGGACTGTCATTTCTCTTTGCTTATTTGAGCTGTTCCTGCCAGAAATATGGACTTGGTATTTTAGCAAATAGTGCTATCTTCTGTATACTACCCCTACCTTGTCACAACACAACTGATTGGCTAAAACGCATTAAGAAGGAAAGAAATTCTACAAATGAACTTTTAACAAGGCACACCTGTTAATTGAAATGCATTCCAGGTGACTACCTCCTGAAGCTGGTTCAGAGAATGCCAAGAGTGTGCAAATACTTTGAAGAATCTCAAATTTAACATATATTTTGATTTGTTTAACACTTTTTTGGTTACTACATGCTTTAATATGTGTTATTTCATAGTGTTGATGTCTTCACTATTATTCTACATTGTGGAAAATAGTAAAAAATAAAGAAAAACCCTGAGATGTGTCCAAACTTTTGACTGGTTGTCACGATCTTCGTTGTGTTGAGGAAAGGAGGACCAAAATGCAGCGGGATTGTGGACACTCATGTTTATTGAAGAAAACATGTAAAGCATCCACTTGAACAAAAAAAACAATAAACAATACTTACAACGGTAACAGTTTTGCAGACTATCCAAAAACGCAGTGCAAAATCAATCTCCCACAAAAGACAAACAAAAACACACCCTCATATATGGGACTCTCAATCAAAGGCAAATAGACAACACCTGCCTTCAATTGAGAGTCCCAACCCCAATGAACCCAAACATAGAAA
The DNA here is from genome assembly GCF_901001165.1 of Salmo trutta. NCBI lineage: Eukaryota > Metazoa > Chordata > Actinopteri > Salmoniformes > Salmonidae > Salmo > Salmo trutta. The sequence goes on from NC_042988.1 coordinate 8,127,724, forward strand.
CAGACACACTAGACTCAACATAGAATACATGAAAATCAAACAGTGCCCAACAACCCCGGAATACCTAAATCAACTGCCCCAAACACACCACCCCTAACCACATAAAACAAATACCCTCTGCCACGTCCTGACCAAACTACAATACCAATTAACCCTTATACTGGCCAGGACGTGACACTGGTACTGTATATATGTACACTCTGGACTACGACATATTTCTATGTTTCTTATGTCCATTCTTTTACTTTTAGATTTGTGTGTATTGTTGTGTATTGTCAGATATTACTGCAGTGGTAGAGCTAGAACTACAAGTATATCGCTACACCCGTTAAAACATCTGCTAAATGTGAGTATGCCATAAAATAAAATGTATTTGGTTAACAAAGATTACAGCTGTAGAGGACACATTTATTTAATGAAAATACACTTCATTATTACAATAACAAACATTTCCTATCATGTTGCAATAATAAATATAGTATGCAATGGCCTTCATGAATACAAAACAAAATGCACGGAAACAATGATACATTAGGCTATGTATAGCCTAAGTCAATCACATAATTATTCAGTATAAAGAATTATTTACTCCACAGAGTTGTGAATACATTACTACACAATAAATAAATGCATAAAAAAACAAATCACTAAACATGTAAATAAATAGTTGAATAAATACATGCATAAATAAACAATATGTACACAACACACACATAACGCTCATTGGCTACTTAATGTTGTGTCTAGTCTTTGTAGGTGTGCCAGCACCACTGTCCTGATGTCTTCCCAGCCGCTTGCGCTGTATTCCTGCATAAATGAAATACACTTGTTAAGATTTGAGAATAGACACATGTTGTATCATCACATAAATACATCCAGATTTGGTGAATATACTCTCTTTGTAAGATAAATGGATCAACCTACCTCGCGTTTCAAGTAATTTTTCAGGAACTTGAAGTGAAGGCTCATCTTTTTGTTCACTCTTTTGACAGATTTTGATAGTCTAGTTTTCATAGACTTTACCTGTTAGAACAAAATACAAATACTTCATTTAATATTATGATTTGATTAACATGTAACCACTTATATTATAATCTAGTAGGATAGTATAATGTTTTTCCTTTTTGCATTAATGTTTAAGAGGTGAAAATCACAAATGACATACGCATTGGTCCAGCTCCGAGGTCTGTCGATAGAGGTCATTCATAAACTTGTCAACTCCTTTCTGGTCCCAGGCGGTGGACTCATATTTACCACTGCTGTACAATTTCTTTATAGCGTTCAGAGTATGCGAAATGAAGGCCATCTGTTCCTCAGCCTAGTAGAAGAGTGAATTGTATTAGTATATGCCTTGTGAATTGATGGCAAATATCAGAAAATGTGAGCAAATTGTATATTCGTTATAACCTAATTATATACAGTGCATTCGGGAAGTGTTCAGAATCCTTCACTATCTGCACATTTTGTTACGTTACAGCCTCATTTTGAAATTGAATAAATATGATTTCTCTCATCAATCTACACACAATAACCCATAATGACCAAGTCAAAACATGTTATTCGACATTTTGGCTAACTTATTAAAAGCAAAAGACTGTTTTTGCCATTTTAGAAATGATCTGTAACGTAACAAAATGTGGAAAAGGTGAAAGGGTCTGAATACTTTCCGAATTCAGTGTTTATTCCAATCTCAGAAAGAAAGGTTATGGATAGAACAAAACCATTTTTATGCATATTTCTTACCTTGAAATTATTGACTTGTCTGTATTGTTTGTCAGGGAAAGTGATCTGAGGATCTCGAGAGACTTCATGACCCTGAGATGCCAAAAAATATAAACAAAAAGTTGCATTATTATTACTGTACAAAAAGGAGTCAGGTAATTTAAATGAAACATTGCAGCTCATGAAATGTTGAAAAGATGACAAGAGCTCAATGACCAGGATGTGAATAAACATGACCCTATATCCTACCATTTTCTGAAGCATAGTTATGGTGTTGTTGCTGAACACTTGGAACATGCTCGGAGACCGAGGCAGTGTCCTCATCCACGTGCATCCGAAGGTTTTATTCCAGGTGCAAATCGTCATGACCAAGCACATCCAAAAGCTGATTGAACCCATTTTAGCGTAGATTAACTGTAGTTCTCGTTCTGTCCGCAATCAACGTTAATGCCCTTCCGAAAGATAGCCTACTTAGTCTAATTCCGACAAAAGTAAGTCTTCCGCAACGGATAAAGAGATACCGTGTTCTTCCTGACTGATCAATTTCTAGAATACACAAGTTCTGCCATGCTCCAACCTGTGTCGATTCTTTATACAAAGAGTCTGCAAGGTATTCCAAAAGTGAAAGGTGGAAATTCCCTTACACTTTCATACCTGAGTGTTGTTTTACGTCTGGAGAAAATGCAGGGAAAGGACAGGTGTATCGCTCGAAGAATTGTTACATCTTGAGTTATTTGCTGTTTTATCTTGAAATATTGGCCTTTCAACCAGGATATTTTTTATAAAAAATAAACATGTGAATCCATCGGACTATGGCCTAAATAAATATCACCATATAGAAACATTATTGTTTTTCCTTTCACTTCGAAAACCACAGTATTTAATGTTTGAAAACGCAACACCTTTTCATTTGTACACAGCAACTTTGGTGTCAACTACGTTGTAACCACCTGCTTAAAGGGTAATTGTGGTTTGTGGACCCCAACTGCTTATGTAAGATACAGATCAACCTTGTATGGGTTGTATGAATTACACACTCACATGACTTTATAACGTTTTAGAAACAGGTTTGGGTGGTCTGAAATGTTTTGGTAGACCCCCTTCTATATGCTCCCGGATTTCAGAAAAAGACACTGGTGTCCTATGAAGTGCACAGACAGTATAGACCTTGGGAATACTGCTTCAATTGGAGCCTACATTGCGGGGGCTTTTGAATCTGGGCCTATAGGCATGTGTGTGTAAGATAGGTCTTTCACGTAGATCATCTGTCAAAGTATTCAATATTCTTGTCTTTAATCGACTTGTAAATACAGCTTTTATTTATTCATCCAGTTATGTAAGTTAATGGGACCTCTGAAACTATTACCTTTCCTCTCCAGAGACTGAAGAGTAGAGGCTTGGTTTGAAGAGCGATTGGTATACTCCATTGAACTAATATTCAAATTATTATAATAATTATGTTGCATAATATCCAGTATATACTTTATATTATTAATAACTATACGAATAAACAATATTTTACAGTGATATGATGCCACAGTCATATGATTTACTGTCTAAAAGTGTATTCTAAAGGCGTTTATTGTTTTTCATTGGAGATTACGTTGCTATGGAATTATGCTAACATTTCATGGAGAAATTCGTCTTCATTCATCGGTTGATTCACGTCACACATTTTTACAAAATTGCTAGCACAATTCTAACAAATATAAGCTGTGTGTGTGTTTATTCAAATATTATACACACTCTTAGAAAAGGGTTCTATATTGAACCTTCAGGGGTGCCATATATGAAGAAATTAATAAAACCCTTCTTGGTTCTATCTAGAACCTTTTTTCCTAAGAGTGCGTGGTAATTTGCTGCAACATGGAGGAATAACATAAACACATATGAGTGTCATAATTAATATATTTAACAAAATTACTTATAAAACATGTTTTAATAAACTTTTATGCAAAATGTAACTACAATATGCTACCATGACACGTGTTTTCTTGGCATTTTTTTATTTCTTCTGAAAATGTCTCAGGATGCCCTCTATTTCAACTCTCAAGGCCTCCCATGCGCACTAACTGATTTTTCTTTAGACAGGCACAGATCAGGTGAGGTTAATAAATAATCCCTAACTCCTTAATATTTTGAGTATGGTCAAGTATGGTAATTCATCTCTGGATCGTGTATAATAGCAACCAGACACTGCAAATATATCGGCATCCTTCCTAAATGAGCTGTGGGAGTGAATGGAAACTCAGGAATGTCACTCTGAGGCTAAAGATGATTTTAAAATAGCTACAGTGTGTATTGGCTGAGCTGATAGAAAACTCTGCATGGATCAACACCATTGCATTCACTCCACATTACAGGCCTGAATGACAAAGGGAAAAGTTGTAAACCTATTCAAAAATAACTCATTCTAAAACATCCATTCGGGTTGCAACATGGCTGTTAAGTAATATTGCAAGACAACATGACAAATTAATTAACTTTTGTGCCTAAATAAATTTCCCTCATTAAAATGCAAATCATTTTATAACATTTTTGACATGCGTTTTTCTGGATTTTTTTGTTGTTATTCTGTCTCTCACTGTTCAAATAAACCTACCATTAAAATTAAAGACTGATCATTTCTTTGTAAGTGGGCAAACGTACAAAATCAGCAGGGGATCAAATACTTTTTTCCCCCACTGTAAGTCCCGCTATGCCCTCAGACGAACCATCATACAAGCAAAGCGTCAATACAGGATTAAGATTGAATCCTACTACACTGGCTCTGACACTCGTCGGATGTGGCGGGGCTTGAAAACTATTACGGACAACAAAGGGAAACCCAGACCCGAGATGCCCGGTGACTAACTAAATGCCTTTTATGCTCGCTTCGAGGCAAGCAACACCGAAGCATGTACTAGAGCACCAGCTGTTCTGGATGACTGTGTGATAATGCTCTCGGTAGCCGATGTGAGCAAGACCTTTAAACAGGTCAACATTCACAAAGCCGCAGGGCCAGACGGATTACCAGGACAGGTACTCAAAGCATGCGCGGAACAACTGGTAAGTGTCTTCAATGACATTTTCAACCTCTCCCTGACCGAGTGTGTAATAGCTACATGTTTCAAGTAGATCACCATAGTCCCTGTGCCCAAGGAAGCGAAGGTAACCTGCCTAAATGATTACCGCCCCATAGCACTCATGTCGGGAGCCATGAAGTGCTTTGAACGGCTGGTCATGTCTCACATCTCGCATCCTCCCAGATACTCTAGACCCACTCCAATACGCATATCGCCCCAACAGATCCACAGATGACGCAATCTCAATAAAATTCCTTGGTGTCCACATCACCAGCAAACTATCATGGTTAAAACACTCAAAGACAGTCCTGAGAAGGGTACGACAAAAACTTTTCCCCCTCAGGAGACTGAAAAGATTTGGCATGGGTCCACAGAACTTCAAAAATGTCTACAGCTGCACCATCGAGAGCATTCTGACCGGTTGCATCACCGCCTGGTATGGCAACTGCTCGTTATCTAACCATAAGGCGCTACAGAGAGTAGTTGGTAAGGCCCAGTACATCCCTGGGGCAAAGCTTCCTGCCGTCCGAGACCTATATGATAATAGGCAGTGTCAGAGGAAAGCCCATAAAATTGTCCGAGACACCAGTCACTCAAGTCATCGACTGCTTTCTCTGCTACCGGACAGCAAATGGAACCAGAGCGCCAAGTCTAGGACCAAAAGGCTCCTTAACAGCTTCTACCCCCAAGCCATAAGACTGCTGAACAATTAATCAAATGGCCACCGTGTATTTACATTGACACCCCCTCCTCCATTTGTTTTGTACACTGCTGCTACTCGCTGTTTAATATATATGCATAGTCACTTCAGCCCTACCTACATGTACAAATTACTTCAACTAACCTGTACCCCTGGTACCGGTACCCCCTTATTGTTGTTTTATTGTGTTGCTTTTAATTATTTTTTACTTTTGTTTATTTGGTAAATATCTTCTTTACTCTTCTTGAACTGCACTGTTGGTTAAAGGACTTGTAAGTAAGCATTTCACGGTAAGGTCTACGCTTGTTGTATTCGGTGCATGTGACAAATAAAGTTTGATTTGATTTGAAATATCATACCCCATCTCCAAAAAATGCAAACCTCGGCAGTTACTGTAATGCTGAGAGGTTAGCATGTCTTGGGGATATGATATTTGTGCGTCTTTAACTTTCTCACTAATCATTATTCACGATTCATTCAGGATTGCTGTAATCCTGTCAGATCCGGTCTGTTTGTTTGCCATGGTGCTGAAAGGTCTTCTTCTCTTGCCTCCACTGCGGACGCATTTTAAAGGTTTCCCAAACGTTTTACACAGGTTGTGTGATATCATCAGTGAGTCGTCAAGTTAAGACACAACAACACTGTGTGGCATTATCAGGACTATCTAAGGACATTTTTATTAGGCCTATAGGTAAATATGTTAGATTAAAATAGATTTCAGCTGTTAGAGGTCACATTTATTTAATTAAAATGTATTTAATCCTTACAATAACAATATCATGTTGCAATAATGAATACAGTACGCAATGGCCTTCATAAATACAAAAATCAATGCATGAAAACATTGTTACATTTTCTACAGCCTAAAAATACCTAGCACATAATTCATTATTCAGTATAAAATGTGTTTTACTTCGCAGAGTTGTGAATACACATAATAAATAAATAAATAAAACATATATAAAAAATAACCGTGTAAATAAATAGTTGAAAAAATAGACGTATAAATAAATCATCTCTACACACACACGAGGCTCATTGGTTAGTCAATTGGTATCGTGACTAGTCTTAGCATGTGTGACATCACCACGTTCCTTATGTCTTCCCAGCCGCTTGCGCTGTATTCCTGCATGAACGAAACACACATGTCATATTTTAGAATAGACACATGTTGTGTCAACACATATCAATATATCCCTATTTGGTGAATGCCCTCTCTTGGTAAGACAAATTGACCTACCTCGCGTTTCAAGTAATTCTTCAGGAATTTGAAGTGAAGGCTCATATCTTTGTTCACTCTTTTGACAGATGTTGATAGTCCAGCTTTTATAGTCTTTACCTGTTGGAACAAAATATAAAGTAATTCATGTTATATTATGATTCGTTTAAATCACATTATATGGTAATCTAAAATGATAGGATAATGTTTGCCTTGTTACATTAATGTTAAGAGAAAATCACAAATCACATAGACTTACGCATTGGTCCAGCTCCGAGGTCTGGCGATGCAGACCAATCATAAACTCCTCAACTACTTTCTGGTCCCAGGCGGTGGAATCATATTTACCACTGCTGTACAATTTCTCTATAGCGTTCAGAGTTTGCGAAATGAAGACAATCCGGCCGTTATCCTAGAAGAGTGATTTGTATTAGTACATGCCTTATGAATATCAGAAAAGTATAGCAAATTGCGTATTCGTTAAAAACTAATTATATGGCCTAAACTCTTAGAAAAAACGTTGAACTAAAACCTTTTTTAAAATAGTGTAGGCTATGCATATGTCTTACCGTGAAATTATCGACTTGTCTGTATTGCTCGTTAGGGAAAGTGATCTGAGATTTCCGAGAGACCACATGACCCTGTGATGCCAAAAAATAGAAACAAATGATTGCAATATTATTATTGTATACATATAAGATAAACTGAATCAAATGAAACACAGCAGCACATTAAATGTTCAACAGATGACAACTGCTCAATGACCAGGAACAAGTAAATAAACATTTCAGAATCCTACCATTTTCTGAAGCATCGTTATGGTGCTGTTGCTGAGCACTTGGAACATGCTCGGAGACCGAGGCAGTGTCCTCATCCACGTGCATCCGATGGTTTTATTCCAGGTACAAATCGTCAGGATCAAGCACATCCAAAAGCTTATTGAACCCATTTTATCGTAGGTCTACTGTAGTTCTCTGTCTGTTCACTATCAACCGAGGTGCAAAATTAGGCACACTTCAGAAAGACAGCCTATACTTTGTAGAATTCCGAAAAAGAAGACGTTGTCCTCAAAGGATAAAGAGATAAAGTGTTCTTCCTGATCGATCCACTTCTCGAAATCCAGAGTTCTGTCATGCTCCAATCTGTGTCGATATTTTATACAAAGATGTTGAACGGTGTTCCGAAAGTGAAAGGTGGAAGTCCCAGTAGACAGGCGCTTTCATACCTGACAGTATATCTTTCGGCCTGGAGACAACGCACGGAAAGGACAGGTGCATCTCTCGAAGACTTGTTAAAACCTTAACTAATTTCTTATTTTATTCTGAAATATTGGATTACCAACTAGGAACATGTTTGAGATGAAAAACATTTACTTGTGAATCCATTTTAGTCAGACGAAAGCTTAAATTAAAATGCATTTATTTGCAAACATTTCGTTGTCCTTTCACTTCGGAAACAAAAGCGTTTAAATCTCGTCTTGGCAATCGCAACACCTTTTTCATTTACACACGGAAACTATGGTATCCAACTACGTTGAAACCATGTCTGGACCTCAACTTCCTATTTAAAGATACATTTCAACGTTGTATGGGTTACATCAATTAAACACTCAACATTAATGTATTTCGTTTTAGAATCGGGTTTAAGTGGTCTGATTTATTTTGGTAGACCCGCTCCTTTATGCTCCCGGTTTTCAGAATAAGACACTCGTAGCCTATGCAGCGCACAGGCAGTATAGACCTTGGCAATACTGCTTACCTTGACATAAGTGCTTAAATTGGAGCCTTTTGAATATGGGCCTACAGGCACTTGTGAGTAAAATATAGGTCTATCACATAGATCATTTGTCAAAGTATTCCATATTGGTGTGTTTTTATTGGACTTTTATTGGACTTCTATCCAGATATGTGAGTTGATGTTACCTCTGCATCTGTTGTCTTTCCACTATAGAGACTGAAGAGTAACAGCATGGTTAGCATTGCTATACTCCATTGAACTAACATTCAGAATGTGGAGTTATAATTATGCTGCATGATATCCAGTAAATGTGTACTTGATAGAATTAATAACTATCCGAATGAACAATGTTTTACAGTGATATGATGATGTCTTAAAGGGCGGGAAAGTATGGCTGGAATTCAGAGTATTGTAAAGGAGTTTATTGTTTTTCATTGAAGATGATGTTGATATGTAATTGTTAGTAGGAATAACATCTCATTTAGGAAAACATTTAAACGAAAAAGTCGCTGTATTTCAAGGTTGCATCACACCACAGAATTTTACAAAATTGCGAGCACAATTTCAACCAACGTAAGGCGTGTTTGTATCTTTATATAAATATTATAGCCAAGATGGAAATTATTTGCAACACGGAAAAATAACATAAACATATGAAGCTTACAGTGGCACATTTCATTTATTCAACAAAATTACATGTTTTGCAGAAATGAACTAAAAGTAATGCTACTCTCACACGTGTTTTCTTGGCATTTTGGATTTCTTGTAAAAATCCCTCAGGATGCTCCCCATTTCAGCTCTCACCACCTCCCATGAGCACAAGCTGAAACGCTGAAATATAAAACGACAAACAAATATGTAATAGGTGAAAAGAATACATTATACACCATAGGTATAGGCTAGGCCCACTCCACCCTCTCAATAAAATGCAACCTATGAGATGCTTTACCTCACGTGAAAGAAAGTCGTCCACCTGTTTGAAGTAGTTCTTAACCATATCACCAATCAGAAGGTTTTGACGCAGACGCATGTCTCTGACCTGAAGTTGTAAACAACAAACAACATTAATATCAATATCCATGTGATTACATGAATACAAATAGTATAAATAATCACAATTGTGTACCAAGTTACAGTTAGAAAATGAAACATAACCAAGAACGTACACATTCCGAAAAGGTCATATTTTGTCGAGCAAGAAGGTCTTGGAGGTCCCTGAGTTTGATGGAATTCCATTTCACAAGTGTTAGGTTTTGTTGGAAGAGCTCGCTGGCTAGTTGAAACGCAAGTCTCAGTGTCCAAAGCTTTTCCCCCTCCTGTAATCACAATAACACCCCGTGTAACCATGCGATTGAACAAGACTAACACAGAAATTGTAGACACTCATGATCTCCTGAGCATCACCTGTAATGAAAGCGTTGGACGTTGGACCCTTAACCTTTCCGCCTCTGGGATACAGCCTCTTGGTCTCCTCTCCTATACCACACACAAAATACACCATATCTCAATAAAACTACTGAATATATGATTGAATCAAGCTCCAATAATCAATTTTCAACTAGAATAAATAACTTGTGAAATCACAGTATATATGCTACAGCCTAGATTCAGAGCCATATTTCTAAATATGTCTCTGCCTATATGGTCAATTTGTAACAGGATAAAGAAATTAACCTACCATGGAAAGATCACTGAGGGTCTGGCGAGTTTGAGAAAGATAATACATTTGCTCCTTTTGGTCACTGCATTTAGCATACACAACCGGGTAAAGAACAATTACACACAGAAGATGTACCACAAAGGACAAGTTAAGAGTGTCCATGTGTCCGGTGAGTTGATAAATCCCTGAACACTACTTCTAAACGGTCGGTTACCTGCCCCACCTGTATAGTCTCCCTCATTGATATGCCATGGATGAGGTAATATGTAAAACAAGGAAAGTTCAAGTGGGGAAAGTGAAAGAGCATTGAAAATTCCATTCCTTCACCTTGCATAGCTGTTGACGACATTTTGCGTTCTTGTCTTCTGTGTGCAGATACACAAGGCCCTTCACAAAATGTACTTTCAATACAGTAGCCTATCTATTTTTGTATTCAATTTTATATTTATTGAGTAGGCTTGATAGCCTCCAGTACAAGCGTTTAAAGGCATACTTTTTATATCCCCTCTCCCAAGGGATGGAACGTGTAACTAATTGCATAGCTACTCTGTTACAGAAAGAAGAACACGATGATAATAGTTGGACTCCACACAGCTGCTCCACTGCAGTTATCTTAATGTACTACATGTAGCCCACATGGCATTTCATTATTTGTTGTAAAACAAAGTGACATTGGAATATAAAAAGGTAATTCAAACCATTTGTTGTGGACCTGATTTATTATTAAGAGCTAGATACAATGTCATGAAGGTGTTTTATTACAGTTTCTACAGGCCAAATAAAATAACGTGAACAATGACTGCTCAGTGCTCACTGTCAGCGAGCTGCTATACAGATTAAAGTCCTTTGTTATTTTGTATAACTGCACGTGGGACAGGGTCATGACTAGAAGGGATCCAGCTTTGGCCAAATTAACGTCAGATTTGACTTTTCGTAGCAGATTAACACGAAATTACGCAGCAGGTTAGGATAATTAACGTAGCAGGTTAGGATTATTAGGTTAAATTTAGGAAAAGAGTCAGGGATAGGTAAAATGCCCGCCCAAAACATTGTACATTCATTTGACAATTAGTAACCCTTATAGCCATGACTGTGGGCAGCCTCTGTCTCGGCAGATGATGACATCGGTAATTACACACCATAAATCGCTTTCACTTTCGAAAACCAAAGTTTTTACATATTACTGCATTTCGTCATCTATCCCATCTACCCCAGCAGGTAGAACATTGCTTGCGTGCTAGGCTAGCTCACTCAACATTATTATTACATTTTTATTTATTTATTTATTTATTTTATTTATTTATTTATTTCACCTTTATTTAACCAGGTAGGCAAGTTGAGAACAAGTTCTCATTTACAATTGCGACCTGGCCAAGATAAAGCAAAGCAGTTCGACAACATACAAAAACACAGAGTTACACATGGAGTAAAACAACATACAATCAATGATGCAGTAGAAAAAAATAAGACTATATACAATGTGAGCAAATGATGTGAGTTAATGGAGGTAAAGGCAAAAAAATGCCATGGTGGCAAAGTAAATAAAGTATGGCAAGAAAAAAAACACTGGAATGGTAGATTTGTAGTTTGAAGAAAGTTAAAAGTTAAAATATAAATAATATGGTGCAAAGGAGCAAAATAAATAAAATAAATAAATATAGTAGGGGAAAAGGTAGTAGTTTGGGCTCAATTAAAGATGGGCTATGTACAGGTGCAGAGATCTGTGAGCTGCTCTGACAGCTGGTGCTTAAAGCTAGTGAGGGAGATAAGTGTTTCCAGTTTTAGAGATTTTTGTAGTTCGTTCCAATCATTGGCAGCTGAGAACTGGAAGGAGAGACGACCAAAGGAGGAGTTGGCTTTAGGGGTGACCAGAGAGATATACCTGCTGGAGCGCGTGCTACAGGTGGGTGCTGCTATGGTGACCAGTGAGCGGAGATAAGGGGGGACTTTACCTAGCAGGGTCTTGTAGATGACCTGGAGCCAATGTGTTTGGCGACGATGATGAAGTGAAGGCCAGCCAACGAGAGCATACAGGTCGCAGTGGTGGGTTGTATATGGGGCTTTGGTGACAAAACGGATGGCACTGTGATAGACTGCATCCAGCTTGTTGAGTAGGGTATTGGAGGCTATTTTGTAAATGACATCGCCGAAGTCGAGGATTGGTAGGATGGTCAGTTTTACGAGGGTATGTTTGGCAGCATGAGTGAAGGATGCTTTGTTGCGAAATAGGAAGCCAATTCTAGATTTCACTTTGGATTGGAGATGATTGATGTGAGTCTGGAAGGAGAGTTTACAGTCTAACCAGACACCTAGGTATTTGTAGTTGTCCACAAATTCTAAGTTAGAACCGTCCAGAGAAGTTATGCTGGATGGGCGGGCAGGTGCAGGCAGCGATCGGTTGAAGAGCATGCATTTAGTTTTACTTGTGTTTAGGAGCAGTTGGAGACCACGGAAGGAGAGTTGAATGGCATTGAAGCTCGTCTGGAGGGTTGTTAACACAGTGTCCAAAGAAGGGCCAGAAGTATACAGAATGGTGTCGTCTGCGTAGAGGTGGATCAGAGATTCACCAGCAGCAAGAGCGACATCATTTATGTATACAGAGAAAAGAGTTGGCCCAAGAATTGAACCCTGTGGTACCCCCACAGAGACTGCCAGAGGTCCAGACAGTAGGCCCTCCGATTTGACACACTGAACTCTGTCAGAGAAGTAGTTGGTGAACCAGGCGACGCAATCGTTTGAGAAACCAAGGCTACTAAGTCTGCCGATGAGGATGTGGTGATTAACAGAGTCAAAAGCTTTGGCCAGGTCAATGAATACGGCAGCACAGTAATGTTTCTTATCGATGGCGGTTACGATGTCGTTTAGGACCTTGAGCGTGGCTGAGGTGCACCCATGACCAGCTCTGAAACCAGATTGCATAGCGGAGAGGGTGCGGTGGGATTCAAAATAGTCGGTAATCTGTTTGTTGACTTGGCTTTCGAAGACCTTAGAAAGGCAGGGTAGGATGGATATAGGTCTGTAGCAACTTGGGTCAAGAGTGTCACCTCCTTTGAAGAGGGGGATGACAGCAGCTGCTTTCCAATCTATGGGAATCTCAGACGACACGAAAGAGAGGTTGAACAGGCTAGTAATAGGGGTTGCAATAATTTCGGCAGATAATTTTAGAAAGAAAGGGTCCAGATTGTCAAGCCCAGCTGATTTGTAGGGGTCCAGATTTTGCAGCTCTTTCAGAACATCAGCTGAATGGATTTGGGAGAAGGAGAAATGGGGGAGGCTTGGGCGAGTAGCTGTGGGGGGTGCAGTGCTGTTGAATGCAGTAGGGGTAGTTAGGTGGAAAGCATGGCCAGCCGTAGAAAAATGCTTATTGAAATTCTCAATTATAGTGGGCTTATCGGTGGTGACAGAGTTTCCTATCCTCAGTGCAGTGGGCAGTTGGGAGGAGGTGTTCTTATTCTCCATGGACTTTACAATGTCCCAGAACTTTTTTGAATTTGTGTTGCAGGAAGCAAATTTCTGCTTGAAAAAGCTAGCCTTGGCGTTTCTAACTGCCTGTGTGTATTGGTTTCTAACTTCCCTAAAAAGTTGCATATCGCGGGGGCAGTTCGATGCTAATGCAGAACGCCACAGGATATTTTTGTGTTGGTTAAGGGCAGTCAGGTCTGGGGAGAACCAAGGGCTATATCTGTTCCTGGTTCTAAATTTCTTGAAAGGGGCATGCTTATTTAAGATGGAGAGGAAGGCATTTAAAAAAAATAACCAGGCATCCTCTACTGACGGGATGAGGTCAATATCCTTCCAGGATACCAGGGCCAGGTCGATTAGAAAGGCTTGCTCGTTGAAATGTTTCAGGGAGCGTTTGACAGTGATGAGTGGAGGTCGTTTGACCGCTGACCCATTACGGGTGCAGGCAATGAGGCAGTGATCGCTGAGATCTTGGTTGAAAACAGCAGAGGTGTAATTAGAGGGCACATTGGTTAGGATGATATCTATGAGGGTGCCAGTGTTTGCGGCTTTGGGGTTGTACCTGGTGGGTTCATTAATAATTTGTGTGAGATTGAGGGCATCAAGCTTGGATTGTAGAATGGCTGGGGTGTTAAGCATGTCCCAGTTTAGGTCGCCTAGCAGCACGAGCTCTGAAGATAGATGGGGGGCAATCAGTTCACATATGGTGTCCAGAGCACAGCTAGGGGCCGAGGGGGGTCTATAGCAGGCGGCAACGGTGAGAGACTTGTTTTTGGAGAGGTGGATTTTTAAAAGTAGAAGTTCAAATTGTTTGGGTACAGACCTGGATAGCAGGACAGAACTCTGCAAGCTATCTCTGCAGTAGATTGCAACACCGCCCCCTTTGGTCGTTCTATCTTGTCTGAAAACGTTGTAGTTAGGGATGAAGATTTCACAGTTTTTGGTGGACTTCCTAAGCCAAGATTCAGACACAGCCAGGACATCCGGGTTGGCAGAGTGTGCTAAAGCAGTGAATAAAACAAACTTAGGGAGGAGGCTTCTAATGTTAACATGCATGAAACCAAGGCTATTACGGTTACAGAAGTCATCAAAAGAGAGCGCCTGGGGAGTAGGTGTGGAGCCAGGCACTGAAGGGCCTGGATTCACCTCTACATCCCCAGCGGAGCAGAGAAGGATAAGTATGAGGGTACGGCTAAAAGCTATAAGAATTGGTCGTCTGTGACGTCCAGAATAGAGAGAAAAAGGAGCAGGTATCTGGGGGCGATAAAATAGCTTCAAGGTATAATGTACAGACAAAGGTATGGTGGGATGTGAGTACAGAGGAGGTAAACCTAGGCATTTAGTGACTATGAGAGAGATATTGTCTCTAGAAATATCATTGAAACCAGAAGATGTCATAGCATGTGTGGGTGGAGGAACTGAGAGGTTGGATAAGGTATAATGAACAGGGCTAGAGGCTCTACAGTGAAATAAGCCAATAAACACTAACCAGAACAGCAATGGACAAGGCATATTGACATTAAGGAGAGGCATGCTTAGCCGAGTGATCAGAGGGTCCAGTGAGAATCAGACAGCTAGCCGGGCCATAGGTAGCAAGCTGGTGGAAGATGGGAGGGAGGTCTGTTTTTAGCCGCCTCGTGCGTTTCCGTCTGTGGGTTAGTGGGGTTCCGTGTGGAAGGGGGGACCTGTCCAAGTTGGCAAAATAGTTAGTTATAGTGGCCCAAGAAAAGTGTCCGACAGACCTATTCAGATCGCAGCCGAAAAGACAGCTAACGATTAGCTGGCCGCAGATGGGCGATCAGGTTACGTCGCGACGGAGGGGCCAGTTGGAACAACTCCCTCGGGCAGATAACGTCGGTGATCCAGTCGTGAAGACCCAATGGGGCTCCGCATCGGCAGTAAAACGGGTCAGGATAGGTGAGTTGTAGCCCAGGAGACACTTCAGCTGGCTAGCTCAGGAGTAGCCCACGAGTGGCTGACGGAATTCTTCAGCTGGCTAGCTAGCTAGCTCCGTAATAGTGTGTGTTAATTCCGAGACCGACGTTGCCAATAGTCACTCAGGTAGCAGCTAGTTAGCTGCAAGATCCAGGTGTAAATGTCCAGAGCCTGCGGTAGAAATCGAGGAAAGGAGAGAGAATAGGTCCGATATGCTCTGGTCTGAGTCGCGCTGTACAAAAACTGGCGATAGCTTTTTGAGCTAATGGATAGCTGAGGACAGCTAACCGTAGCTAGCTGAACTTCAACGTTAGCCAGTGAAAATAGCTAACCTCTGGCTAGCTTCTGTCGTGGAATTCAGATGAGGTAAATAATACTTTCTTTTTTTTTTTTTAATTGATGAGGCGGGTTGCAGGAGAGTGCTTTGAGGTTGAGTATATAGAATAAAAAAAATGTAAAAAGATAAGTGAAGAAAAAAATATGTAAATATATATATATATATACGGGACACGACAGGACGTCTGAACTGCTACGCCATTATTGCATGTATAAGCATGTTCTGTTAGTAGCAGCCAATGGGTGGTGTTCAGTGTAGGACAACATTCCATGAGACTTTGGAAAAATGTATGCAAGGCTTGACGTTAACATCAATCCACATGTCCATCAGACAAGGAGGTGACTGAAAATGTTGTGTTGTTACATAAAAAATAAAATGCATTATTATTCCCAAACCATTATTAGAGAGAAACAGACAAATTATGCTACCCTCTGCCTATTGGCTACTTAGCTTATTCAAGACAGTCTCAAAAAACAACACCGCCCCAAGGCATACAAACAAGCTCCCTCACTATGCCAGGACAGTGGAGTCAATCACCATCTTCCGGAGACACCTGAAACCCCACCTCTTTAAGGAATACCTGGGATAGGATAAAGTAATCCTTCTAACCCCCCCCCCCCCCCCAAAAAAAAACAGATATAGATGTATATGTACTAAGATATAGATGTACTATTGTAAAGTGGTTGTTCCACTGGATATCATAAGGTGAATGCACCAATTTGTAAGTCGCTCTGGATAAGAGCGTCTGATAAATGACGTAAATGTAAATGTAATGTACAAATATCTCTGTGCCTGACTGGCTTTTCAAAGATGGCTAGAAATGCACACATTTTGTGCTCCTGTAGGAAGCAACCAATCCGCCTTTGTTGACCAGACATTGTCTATAACTGGGATAATCACTCAATACCTAAAAAAGAATATGAACACATGTACACAGGTGGCTACTTGCATCTCTCACGTTGATATCAAAGCAAGAGCATTTACCCCAGTTCAAAGTGAACGGCTCAGATCCATGTATGGCAATAGCTATTTGCATATCGGTCTACTGCAGCTCTGATTGGTTATGGCGCACTGATCTGCGTAGTGTATGGTCCTGAGTCGTGCCTGTCTTTACAATAGATTCCTACTCCAATGCGCTCTGCCTACAAGAAAATCTCTTGCACAGTTGGTTTTGCATACTAAGTATTGCATAGTTCGTTTTGTTTCGGTATGTTACATTGAAGTGGCTAATACTCAGTTGATTCGAGAATTCCCACAGTAGAGTGAAACGCTGATAGTGGTAACTAAAATGGAAAATTCTAGAAAGTTTATTGATGTTCAATCTGGTGCTTCTCTGCTCAGGCTGATATTTCTTCTGCTCGGCAGCCCGAGGGGAGCTGTGCTCAGCTTTGAGGGAACATTGCGTGTACCTATCCAAGCCTTTCAGATCTATATGTGTGTAGTGGGTAGGGGTTGTTTCTGGACAGGACCGCCATTTCCACCTGCCCTTTTTTCCCTAATGGAATTCAGCCCACTGTTGTGCCTATGGAATACATTTCATTTCTTTTCCCAGTATTTCATGTCCACCAGAAGGAAGAACTATTTAACATTTTAGTGTGAGTCCCACTAAAGTGTAAAGCTCTAAATCAAAACATCACTTTGGACCTTGGTTAAATAAGAATTAGTGACACAACAGAAACATAATGGAAAGTGGTAAAATATTTATAAAAAAACCCAAATAATAATAACAATATTAAGCAATAAAAAAAATGTATAATAATATTGTTTTATATATTGCAATAGCCCATCCATGACAAGGAGCCACAAATTGTTATTTCTGAGATGCCGTTCTGCACGCCACTGTTATCTTCTATGGGCTAGTCAACAGCCAGTTGAATCGCGTGGCGAAATACAAATACCTCAAAAATGCTATAACTTCAATTTCTCAAACATATGACTATTTTACACCATTTTAAAGACAAGACTCTCGTTAATCTAACCACATTGTCTGATTTAAAAAAGGCTTTACAGCGTAAGAAAAACATTAGATTATGTCAGGAGAGTACCCTGCCAAAAATAATCAAACAGCCATTTTCAAAGCAAGCATATATGTCACAAAAACCAAAACCACAGCTAAATGCAGCACTAATCTTTGATGATCTTCTAGGACATTATGTTATACAATACATGCATGTTTTGTTCAATCAAGTTCATATTTATATCAAAAAATGGCTTTTTACATTAGCATGTGATGTTCAGAACTAGCATACCCACCGTAAACTTCCGGTGAATTTACTAAATTACTCACGATAAACGCTCACAAAATACATAACAATTATTTTAAGAATTATAGATACAGAACTCCTTTATGCAATCGCGGTGTCAGATTTTAAAATAGCTTTTCGGCGAAAGCACATTTTGCAATATTCTGAGTAGATAGCTCAGCAATCACAGGCTAGCTAATTTGACACCCACCAAGTTTGGTGCTCACTAAACTCAGAATTACTATTAGAAAAATTGGATTACCTTTGCTGTTCTTGAAATAGCTCCGTTTTGTTCGTGCGTTCAGCTCACAATCCGAAGGGTGATGCGCGAGCGCATTTCGTTACAAAAAAAATCTAAATATTCCATTACCGTACTTTGAAGCATGTCAAACGCTGTTTAAAATCAATTTTTAAAAATCAATTTTTATGCTATTTTTCTCGTAAAATAGCGATAATATTCCAACCAAGCGACGGAGTGTTTTCTATCCAAATCTACTAATAATATGCATATTCTATTTTCTGGGCCAGAGTAGTAACCTGTTTAAATTGGGTACGTTTTTCATCCGGCCGTGAAAATACTGCCTCCTAGCCCCAACAGCTTACTCACAAAATCCTGAATAAGTTTGATGTTGTGCTTATTTATGATTTTTAGAGGAGCGTCCTTCCATGTTCATCCAATCATACATGTGCACAATGAAACACTCCACCAAGTCAAACTGGTTATCACGATGGTCGGCTTTTAGCATCTAAATCTTGGTGGGGCAAACTCCCCCAAAAATGTTTATGCATGTCAGCAAAGCCAATACAACACAACACTAAACAGTACAGTAATTGCACTTTAACGGTGACAAACGGTCCCCACAAACTGCTAGGGCCTACATAAAGCTGTCCCAACAGCAGAGCTTTCTTTTCAGCACCATGGGGTGAATCCTTACCGCTGCTACACCTGGCTATCAGCGGAGCCTTGTCTGGCAGGGAAACAGCTCATTCAGCCTCATTTTCTCCCTTAAAAAAACATAGATATTCTGGCTGACTTGCTAAACAAATGTGATTTCTACTGATAATTGAGATGTACAAACTACGACATAAGGGGACTACGAATGGACGAGGCAATCCATAATTCTGATGAAGACATTCATTAGCGAGCTTGGAGGGACATAGTCAATATAACTATTTGTTCAGCACTTTTGAAATGTACATTGACAGAATTCAGAACATGGGCCATTCTTACAGTAATCTCCCGTTACACCAAGTCAGAACCGTAGGATAAAAAAAGAGGGCATGTAAGCAGACATTGAAAGCTCATACAATATTCAGTGATTATGTTTCTCTACAACAGGCTATAGGCTATATATGCACCACCACGTCAAAACATTAGGCTAAGTTATTACGGGGAAATGGACTAACTTATTAGAGTCAGGCATATGTTCTACTAACAGCTTACTACACAACATACACTTAGTATTACTTTCTTAGCTAGAGTATACATATCGCCCTGGCTTATTACATCATTTATGCAGCAGCATGCAAAACATTTTTGGACTCACATTGTGGTGCTATGCTCAATTGAACAGGAAGGAGGCGCTGCGGTCCATCTTTTGGGCACATCTTGTCATCAAACTTTGTCATCAAAGTCTGGCATTCTCTGGATTTATGGTGCTTCCAAGACAACTGGGAACTCAAGAAAAAAAACTGGTCAAATCATGACGTCAGTAATCTTCAGGTCGGAACTCCAGAGATCCCGACTTGAAATTCTGAGTTGAATGACTGTTCATAACGTATTTTCCCTGTCGGAGCCCGTTTTATTTTCCAGAATTCCTAGTTGTTTGAACTCACTGAGGTCTGAGATTTCCCAGTTCCGAATTTCCAGTTGTTTTGAACGCGGCAAAAGCCATGCTGGATTGACAGCATGGCAAATGTATTCACCCTTTTCTGGCCCTTGGTGTTAAAAGTGTGTCCTATTAATCTTGGAAAGAGACCCTTAAACCCAGACTTGGAACACAAGCAAGTCTACTTAATAGCAGGCTAGTTATTTGAAATTAGCCACTGATTCCTTCCAATCCGCTCATTGTTGAATTTGCAGTTTCCAACTTGTTGTGTAATGTTCATGTCCAATGGCCGATGACCACTTACATGTTTTATCTATAAAATCTCTTCATATGACAAGGCTTGAAAAGGATTTGACAGTAGATTGTGAACGTGAGTCATGATGGCAAAATCAAGTTTCCAGCCCCCGACTCAATGTACAGACCAATGACAATGTGGCACACGTAGCACACGTCACTCTGAGTTCTGGAGTGACATTCCACAGATTCTGAACAGATGTTGAACTGAAACCCAACTCCTATTTACAATTCGCTATTGAACATCAATACTATAATTTTTTGTCCTCTCATCCTCTGAGTTGTGTATTTATCTTCAAAATGTTCTAGAATTTTCAAGCTCTCCATGTAGATTTTGCGGTGTGTCCCCATGAGTGACAGAACACTGAGACAATCAAGGCACAACTAGAGAATAATACCAACCCTTATGCTCTGCATTCTCTGATGGCTGCCCCACCACCACAGAAAGCACTGAGCAAGGTTGAAACACCTGCATCTTGGAGCTGCCTTACTCAACAGACCATGTTTGTACGCAGCTTTATGAACTCAAAGATTTTTTTTAACATTGTTTGCAAACTGATATGTGACACGTATTAATACCAAAACGACATGCAAAACAGGCAACAACAACCAAAACAAAACTATATTTTTTGCTAAACAGGTGGGGCATGAAACAGGTGGGGCTCTGAGTATTATACCATACAGTGTAAACACACATACACACCATTCTAGATGTTATCAACAACCACATACCATTACACTAATGGATACACAGTATATCTACAATAACTCTATTCTATCCAGGAATTCCAAGTCTTATGAAAGGACTGTGTGCTGCCACTTTGGCCTATATAATACACACTTTGTCTAATGTCATACAATAATTGACCTCAGTAATCCATTGAGAATTATTTGGAGGATCCCAATGATGCCAGTTAAAAAGTTCTATATATATATATATATATATATATATATATATATAAATAAGCTATATAAATTATTTGTTTTTATTTGCCCACCAGCACCCTGCCTCGTTCAGGGAACTAAACTATTATCCATTAAAGGTATTACTTGTTTTTTGTCTCTTTTTCCATTTTGTCTTTCCATGTCTTTTTTCTGATTTCTCCTCCAATCATAGTAAGACATTCAGGTGTTTAATACATTGGACAGACTTTATAAATAAACATCCACAATGTCAAGTGGGAGCTAAATGTTCCTGGTCCCCCAGATTATCCTCTACTCCTCACCCAGATCTCCCCACCCCCTTCAGCCCACTGCCACAGTGTGGTTACCACACAAAAACAAACAGGAAAAACAAAACAACAGCAACCCTCACAAAGTACAAAAACACATTAAAAAGAAATTACATAAAGAAACAAAACTACAAGCATACATCAACTTAAAGTAGAAATTATCATGTGACTGATCAGCAACAGGTTTAATGTGGATCCCCTCTGATGGTTAGATAAGATATAAATCCACTCTCATTGGTTTCAGACAAGAACTAAATTTGGACAATTTATACAAAATACGTTTTTATTCACATTTTCAATATTATTTTTTCATTGGTTTACAGTTCAGTTCAGTTCAACACAATACAGCTCAGTTCAACACAGGTACAAAAGGGAATACAAAATATAAATAATAAATTATACAAAAATTTTTTTTTTTTATGGATTTAAATATAATAAATAGACTGACAGGGTCCCACATGATTGTATTCAAGCTTTATAAACTGGTAAGGGCGTAGCTTCTGAAATGAGTCTGGATGATCAGTACATCTGTGCTGCAAGGATATCCAATCTTTGCAGATGACGTTTTGTCTCTTTCCTGATGAGCTCCCACGCCTGTGCACTGTAGTTCTGAAAAACACAGAACATTTGAAATATTAGTGGGGTAAACTTTCTTGGCGAAATAATGACCATGTTGTCTTGAACAACAAAGAGAGAACTGGTGCGGTATGTATAAAGCTTCTCAGAGAAGGAGTGCTGATTTAGGATCAGTTTTGTATTTTAGATCACTATAAATAAGGACAGAGGAGACCTGATACTAGATCAGCACTTCTCTGAGATGTTTGATACACATGTCCCCAGAACCCACTTTATTTTTAAAGAACACTGCTCCTGTTTAGCCTAGCCTAGTTTATATTCATTTGATTACATGTAAAAAACATTTTTCCATACGAAACCAAACTCACCAATTTTCTCAGAACCTTACTATTCAACTTCTTGAAGTAGCGTTTCAGTCTCCTCTCAGGCTTCATGGCAGGTGATACCTGTTGGACAAAATTAAACAAAACATTAGCATCATACAAATGTAGGATCTTCATTTGATTTCTTTTTTTCTGAGTATTTTCCTGCACGGCAGGAAATGGAAACTTAATGTGTATTCAATGTTCTAAATAGATTCTAAAGATTGTAATTTCCACTTTAAAATATCAAACTTCATTTGACATAATGAAAATGTATCAAAGCATACAAAAAATGTCCATTAATTATAATCCACAATAATTTACATTTCTCATTACTGCAGTATTATTTATGTGACGTCGCAAAATGGCTCAAAATCGGTTATAACCCATATACAGTGTGTTCGGAAAGTATTCAGACCCCTTCCCTATTTCCAAATTTTGTTAAGTTACAGCTTTATTCTAAAATGGATTAAAGAAAATAAATACTCATCAATCTACACTCAAAACCCAATAATGACAATGCAAAAACAGAAATACCTTATTTACAAATGAATTCAGACCCTTTGCTATGAGACGCAAAATTCAGCTCAGGTGCATCCTGTTTTCATCGATCATCCTTGAGATGTTTCTACACTTTGATTGGAGTCCACCTGAGGTAAAATCAACTGATTGGACATTATTTGGAAAGGCACAAACCTGTATATTTAAGGTCCTACAGTTGACAGTGCCTGTCAGAGCAAAAACCAGGTCATGAAGTTGAGAAATTGTCCGTAGAGCTCAGAGACAAGATCGTGTCGAGGCACAGATCTGGGAAAGGGTACCAAAAAATGTCTGCAGCATTGAAGCTGCCCAAAAAAACTGTGGCCTCCATCATTCTTAAATGGAAGAACTTTGTAACCACCAAGACTCTTCCTAGAGCTGGCCGCCCGGCCAAACTAAGCAATCAGGGGAGAAAGGCCTTGGTCAGGGAGGTGACCCAGAACCCGATGGTCACTCTGACAGAGCTCCAGATTTCCTCTGTGGGGATGGGAGAGCCTTCCAGAAAGACAACTATCTCTGCAGTATTCCACCGATCAGGCCTATATGGTAGAGTGGCCAGACGGAAGCCACTCCTCAGTAAATGGCACATTGCAGCCCACTTGGAGTTTGCTAAAAGGCACTTAAAGGACTCTCAGACTGTGAGAAACAAGTGTCTCTGGTCTTATGAAACCTATTTGGCCTGAATGCCAAGCATCACCTTGCACCATCCCTACGGTTAAGCATGGTGGTGGCAGCATCATGCTGGGGGATGTTTTTCATTGGCAGGGACTGGGAGACTAGTCAGGATCGAGGGAAAGATGAACGGAGCAAAGTACAGAGACATCCTTGATGAAAACCTGCTCCAGAGCGCTCAGGACCTCAGACTGGGGTGAAGGTTCACCTTCCAACAGGACAACGACCCTAAGCAGACAGCCAAGACAACGCAGGAGTGGCTTTGGGACAAGTCTCTGAATGTCCTTGAGTGGCCCAGCCAGAGCCCAGACTTGACCTGATCGAACATTACTGGAGAGACCTGAAATTAGCTGTGCAGCGACACTCCCTATCCAACCTGACAGATCTTGAGAGGATCTGCAGAGAAGAAAGCCAGAAACTCCCCAAATACAGATGTGCCAAGCTTGTAGCATGATACCCAAGAAGACTCAAGGCTATAATCACTGCCAAATGTGCTTCAACAAAGTACTGAGTAAAGGGTCTGAATACTTATATATTTCTGTTTTTTATTGTTAATTCATTTGCAAAAATGTCTAAAACACGGTTTTTGCTTTGTCATTATGGGGTATTGTGTGTAGATTGATGAGGGGGAAAATCTATTTAATCAATTTTAGAAAAAGGCTGTAACGTAACAAAATGTGGAAAATGTCAAGGGGTTGAATACTTTATATGTACTTTATAAGTAGATTTCTCCACTTGTAGTGGAGTAGGCTACTCCTAAACCAGGGCTCTCCAACCCTGTTCCTGGAGAACTACCTTCCTGTAGGTTTTCACTCTAACTCTAATCTACCACACCTGATTAATTAGCTGGTTGATAAACTGAATCAGGTTAGTTACAACTGGAGTTGGAGCGTTAACCTACAGGAAGGTAACGCTCCATGAACGGGGTTGGAGAGCCCTGACCTAAACAGGGATTATACTTTAAATAGACCCATTACTTACACAGGAATTAAGGTTCTCCAATTGGCGTTCTAGAATGTTGAGGAAATCGTCCAGGTTTTTCTTGTCCCAGGTGACAGATTTCATATTCCCATCAAACAGTTTTGTGATTTGATAGATGGTCTCTTTCAGGAATCTGACTTTGTCCTCAAACTACACAGGAAGATATAAAAAGAAGATTAGAAACAGTATAGGCTTTCGATATGGCATCAATATAACATTGGGTCAAGACCGCCATACCAAAGCATATCAGAACATGATAAATCATAATTCTAGTCTTTACCTCGGCATCATCTATGTGTCTGTAAAGTGATGTTGGGAAAAAGACTGGGGCATTCTGCTTTGTGATATCTCCTCCCTGGAAAACAATCAATATAGTATGTTAAGTCACTTGTCAAATACTTTAAGACCAATCAAGACAGACATAAAGTATAGCTTATACTGCAAGTACAGTAGGCCTAATGTAGATATACTCTCTTGATCGCTGCCATTATAGCCTTAGCGCCATTTTACTATGTATATTCAAATATAGGTTAACAGTTTTCTAACACAGATGCTAAACATGAAACATATGACTATTTTACTTGGTTGGTTGTTTTGCTGTCCTTAATACATGCATTCAGTCTCCTCTTACAGTGTGCTGATAACTCACCATCTGGTCCAGCAGGGAAAGGTATTCTGAGCTCAAGTGACCGTAGTGGTGTCGGATCCAGTCACAGCAATGACACACGCTCTGCATACTGCAAATAACAAGACAAATACACGTCCAACTCTGCATTGTATACATTGTAAATAGCAGTTTGTTTCGCTGTTAGTTTTCCAGATGAGTTTGAACATCTTGGCTGTGTTAAGTAGTTTTATGTGGAATTAGGAAAGAGAAAACTGTATGGAGAATTTCCCCTGATCAACCTACCGGAGGCGGGAACTTTCATTTTCCAGACTAGCACATGCAGCAGTATGAATTCCATGCCTGCTCCTTCTCCTGGACGAACAAATCACAGTAAATCTATACACATTCTCCTTGAAATCAGCTTTACATTATAGTTGAACCACAAGATAAGATTATTCCATGTAGATATCGGCTAGACTATTACTATAGCGAGGAAAGACTATTCGCGAGCTTTGCTTTCAACTGCTAATAACTTCGCGTGAACCGATAAAATAAGTCTGATAACAAAATCGTCGAAGTCGAAATAAAACCCACACTTCTTAAGAAATGTAGCCATATAAGACATTCATTTAGCGGGTTTCGTTCAAAGTTAGTCCGAAATATTGTTCCGTAGTCTTCTGCTGTTGCGCTACAAATGAAAAGTGAATGGGAGACGTCGCTTCACTACCCATATCTCTCAACTTTCATTTTCACAATGACGTAACCAACTTTCACCCTACTGTTGTCTGCTGGTGATGCAACGTTGACAACCAACGACAACATGATTTGTTGGAACTTTCTATTTGTCGTTAATTTTACAAGGGGAAAATGAAAAAGATTGTGACAAAAGTTCCTTGGTATAGGCTACGATATCAGGGATATTTTCCCTACAGAGTGAATAGTTTTGACAGGGCTATTCTACTGTGTTGTGTTGTGTGTGTGTGTGTGTGTGTGTGTGTGTGTGTGTGTGTGTGTGTGTGTGTGTGTGTGTGTCAGGGGCGGAAATCCCGGGGGGGACGGGGGGGACACGACCCCCCCATCCTGGGAAAAATATGATTTGTCCCCCCTAATATATCACTGAAACATAACTATGTAATTTAAATAATATTAATAATACGCAATGAAAGCAATTGTGCTGATTATAGACACTTAATAGCGCTTTTTTTAGTTTCAAAAGATTGCGACCCCCCCCCCACCCTTTGCCTCACAATGGTTTGATCCACTGCCAGTTCCTTAGTTGGCAAGGTAACAGAGAAGTGGTATCCACTGTCTGAAAGGCACTCAATGAACATAACTGACATGAGGTTAATCCAGTCAATCGCTGAACGTAACTGACGTGAGGTTAATCCAGTCAATCGCGCACACACACTAGCTGAATATGCAGAGCTAGTGGGCAAATATTAACTTCTCTAGGGCCAGTGGGACGATTTCGTCCCACCTACGTAACAGCCAGTGGAATCCTGTGGCGCATTATTCAAATATCTTAGAAATGCTATTACTTCAATTTCTCAAACATATGACTATTTTACACCATTTTAAAGACAAGACTCTCGTTAATCTAACCACACTGTCCGATTTCAAAAAGGCTTTACAACGAAAGCAAAACATTAGATTATGTCAGCAGAGTACCCAGCCAGAAATAATCAGACACCCATTTTTCAAGCTAGCATATAATGTCACATAAACCCAAACCACAGCTAAATGCAGCACTAACCTTTGATGATCTTCATCAGATGACAATCTTAGGACATTATGTTATACAATACATGCATGTTTTGTTCAATCAAGTTCATATTTATATCAAAAACCAGCTTTTTACATTAGCATGTGACGTTCAGAACTAGCATACCCCCCGCAAACTTCCGGTGAATTTACTAAATTACTCACGATAAACGTTCACAAAAAACATAACAATTATTTTAAGAATTATAGATACAGTACTCCTCTATGCACTCGCTATGTCTGATTTTAAAATAGCTTTTCGGTGAAAGCACATTTTGCAATATTCTGAGTAGATAGCCGGGCATCACGCTAATGCAAACGCGCTAATGTTTTTCAGCCAAGGGCTGGAATTACATCATTCAGCTTTTTCCTGGGTTCTGAGAGCCTATGGGAGCCGTAGGAAGTGTCACGTTACAGCAAAGATCCTCAGTTTTCAATAAAAAGAGTCAAGAAGAACAAGAACTTGTCAGACAGGCCACTTCCTGTAAGGAATCTTCTCAGGTTTTTGCCTGCCATATGAGTTCTGTTATACTCACAGACACCATTCAAACAGTTTTAGAAACTTTAGGGTGTTTTCTATCCAAAGCCAATAAGTATATGCATATTGTAGTTACTGAGCAGGAGTAGTAACCAGATTAAATCGGGTACGTTTTTTATCCGGCCGTGCAAATACCGCCCCCTAACCCCAACAGGTTAACTATTAAGCTAGCTAGTAATTATTCCATTTATGTGGCCTCGTCAAAGATGGAATCTTTGCTATCGTCAATTTCTTCCAAGATCAGCATGCAGATGATGTAAGTTAGTGCTTCAAAGTTCCTGTGATAAGGTTAGCGATAAACTGAAGTCCAAACTGAACAGAACTACACTCTCTTCTACCATTGTCTTAAATATATTTAATGGTCTCGTTGCAAAAGCTAAATTGTCGCAAGGGAACTTTTATTTATTTATTTTATTTCACCTTTATTTAACCCGGGTAGCAAAGATTATAGCAAACACCACTGAAACGGAATTGGTGCTCGCTAGCTTTGCAAATTCAGCTATTGTTGGAAGCCAGCCAATATGAAACAAACTATTAAAATTACAAAAGGTTGCTGCATATGTTGTGTAAATGGTGAACTCATACAGCTGTCAACTCTTGTCATTTTAATCCGTTTCACATTTGCTAGCTACCTTTTAGATCGAAGCCCAAATAGAATGATAAAAGATAAGATGATAGAAGCCCATCTCCTACTGTAAATAACCTACACACTGTGTGTGTGTGTGTAGCCAGCCAGCCAGGTAGAAAAATGGCAGAAAAATAAAAGACGGACATCAGAGTATTTTTCAGTACACCAAAACGCAAAGTAAGAACCCTAGTAGCCTAATATCTCAAAGACTAGTTGATAAAATGTTCATAAGAAAGAAATGAAATTCTAATGGAAATGTTTCACAATGATGTCATTAGGCAGAGCAGGCAACAGATGGCACACAGACAGCAGAGTTGGGGACAGATATGCAGGGACAGACTGGCAGAGACAGGGAGTCTCAGGTAAGTTTGTTGAGTCTTTGTTTGGCAACATTATGAAAGGTTCTCAATTTTTTTGAC
Organism: Salmo trutta; assembly: GCF_901001165.1. NCBI lineage: Eukaryota > Metazoa > Chordata > Actinopteri > Salmoniformes > Salmonidae > Salmo > Salmo trutta. The sequence continues at coordinate 8,156,243 of NC_042988.1, forward strand.
TTGTAAAATAGGAACATAATTGGAAAATGCCATGGATACCCCCACTATCAACTTAAACTGGTGACTGAACTAAGATTTGTTAAAGGCAAAGGTATTGCTGTTGTGATTAGTTGTGTAGTTTTGGGTACCGGTAGTTAGGAGTACGGCAAACACCTTATTTCTTTGGTTCCTCAATATACATTTACCATATTACAATGTAGGCTATGTGTTACAGCACTCCTTTTGGTGTCCCCCTCAGGAATTGCTCTTGAGAAAATTTCATGTAATTGTCCCCTCCAAAGTTGATATCAGATTTTCGCCCCTGGTGTGTGTGTGTGTGTGTGTGTGTGTCTGTCTCTCTGTCTGTCTGTCTGTCTGTCTGTCTGTCTGTCTGTCTGTCTGTCTGTCTGTCTGTCTGTCTGTCTGTCTGTCTGTCTGTCTGTCTGTCTGTGTGTCATAGTGTTGTGCACGTTTTTAAAATGACTCTACAAGGTCAAATCTTGGCATTGGTTCATTTCTCCCTTCTTCTATATAATATTGGGATTAATTCATAATGTACAAGGCCTGTTCAACTGTAAAGACTGTAGGGAAGTGGTCACCAAAACTGTCTGCACAGTCCTGGAGACCAGCAGGAGATGGTACAGGCTTTTGTTCCAACCCAGTACGAACACAGCTGTTCCATCAGGGTCTTGATAAGACATCATAGGTGGTTTCATATTGAAATGTCATGTTATAAGCTAAAATTTCAGATGTAGCCTAATTATTCTGCTGCATTTATTCATAAAGCGTCTCAGAGTTGTAGGATCAGGACCCTCTCCGTCCATTCATTATAATCTAGAAGGCAAATCTGATCCTAGATCAGCACTGCTGCTCTCTGAGATGCTTTATAAATATGGGCCTTGGTGTTATTTGATAGAGCCTTAGTGTAGGCCTTATGTATAAAAATATATTTTTTATATTGGAGACCAGCCATGAGGATGAATCATAAGAGTGACACTTGAAATGTGATTCCAAAGAGTCAGAGAAGCTATATTTCCCATCACATATATCATACATTTATTGCCAATAGTTATACAATTCTAAGTGTAGGGGTTTGGGGAATTGGAACACTAGTAATCATGGCAACAACATTAGCAACAGGGCTGCAGCCACAACACAGGACAACTGATAGAATCTTTGACCTTGTGGCGATGTCCAAAGTGCTGAAGCGGCTGACGTCTTCATGCGTTTTAGCTCTAGTAGTGATACATGTCATTGGTGCTGAAACGTCTTATGTCACATGACACGTCTGCGGTGGAAGCATTTTGGGGTTTTCCAAGCTGTTTTATACAAGTTGTGTGATGTAATCAGTTTCCCCTGAGTCTTCTCCCCAGTAATCATAGACACCTTTGGCCGACCTATCGAATTGGGAATATGTAGTTTGGAGAGTGTTTGCATATTGGGAAGACGTCTCTGAGACATCATGATAGAATGTTGATGTCTAGCCGACATATCAACGATGTAGAACTGTAGAATTTAGAATGGGTAAGACGTCAATGAGCAAACAATGTCTAAACTACATCATCCCAATGTATACAGGATACATCGTGCCTACCTACTGAGCACGGTGCTGTCTGGACCGGCCTACTTTATTTGGTCTGATTTTTGGTTTGTTTGTTAATTTCAATGTTCATGGATAAATTTGGACAGCACAGTACAGTAGAGAACAACAGAGTACAATTCATTACAGTGGAGTGTACAGTACAGTACAGTACAGAAGAGTACAGTAGAATATAGTTCGTTACAGTGCAATACAGTATGAAGGACTGATTCCACGAAGGACTGATTCAGGCTGTCTCCCCTGAACACTTGATGTTGAGATGTGTCTGTTACTTCAAGTCCATGAGGCATTTATTTGGGCTGAAATTTCTGAAGCTGGTAACTCTAATGAACTTCTCCTCTGCATCAGATGTAACTCTGGGTCTTCTTTTCCTGTGTCTGTCCTCATGAGAGCCAGTTTCATCATTAAGCTTGATGGGTTTTGCGACCGCACTTGAAGAAACGATCAAAGTTCTAGAAATTTCCCGCATTGACTGACATTCCTGTCTTAAAGTAATGATGGACTGTCATTTCTCTTTGCTTATTTGAGATGTTCCTGCCATAATATGGACTTATGGTATTTTACCAAATAGTGCTATCTTCTGTATACTACCCCTACCTTGTCACAACACAACTGATTGGCTAAAACGCATTAAGGAAAGAAATTCCACAAATTAACTTTTAACAAGGCACACCTGTTAATTGAAATGCATTCCAGGTGACTACCTCCTGAAGCTGGTTCAGAGAATGCCAAAAGTGTGCAAAGCTGTCATCAAGGCAAAGGGTAGATACTTTGAACAATCTCAAATGTAACATATATTTCTATGTGTTTAACACTTTTTTGGTTACTACATGATTCCATATGTGTTATTTCATAGTGTTGATGTCTTCACTATTATTCTACAATGTAGAAAATAGTAAAAATAAAGAAAAACCCTGAGGTGTGTCCACACTTTTGACTGGTACAGTATATACATACTCTGGACTCTGACATTGCTCGTCCTAATATTTATATGTTTCTTAAGTCCATTATTTTACTTTTAAGATTTGTGTGTATTGTTAGATGTTACTGCAACGGTAGAGCTACGACCACAAGCATATCGCTACACCCGTTAAAACATGTGCTAAATATGCGTATGCGACAAATTACAATTTATTTGATTAAAAAAGATTAAAGCAGAGGACATATTGATTTAATGAAAATATATTTAATTATTACAATAACAAGCATTTCCTATCATGTTGCAATAATAAATACAGTATGCAATGGCCTTCATAAATACAAAAAGAAATGCACGGAAACCTTGATACATTAGGCTATGTATAGCCTAAATCAATCACATAATTATTCAGTATAAAAATGATTTACTCCACAGAGTTGTGAATACAGTACTACACAATAAATAAATACGTCCAAAAAGAAAAAAGTAAACATGTAAATAAATAGTTGAATAAATACATACATAAATAAACAATATGTACACAACACACACATAACGCTCATTGGCTACTTAATGTTGTGTCTAGTCTTTGTAGGTGTGCCAGCACCACTGTCCTGATGTCTTCCCAGCCGCTTGCGCTGTATTCCTGCATAAATGAAATACACTTGTTAAGATTTGAGAATAGACACATGTTGTATCATCACATAAATACATCCAGATTTGGTGAATGTACTCTCTTTGTAAGATAAATGGATCAACCTACCTCGTGTTTCAAGTAATTTTTCATGAACTTGAAGTGAAGGCTCATCTTTTTGTTCACTCTTTTGACAGATTTTGATAGTCTAGTTTTCATAGCCTTTACCTGTTAGAACAAAATACAAATAATTCATTTAATATTATGATTTGATTAACACGTAACCACTTATATTATAATCTAGTAGGATAGAATAATGTTTTTCCTTTTTGCATTAATGTTTAAGAGGTGAAAATCACAAATGACATACGCATTGGTCCAGCTCCGAGGTCTGTCGATAGAGGTCATTCATAAACTTGTCAACTCCTTTCTGGTCCCAGGCGGTGGACTCATATTTACCACTGCTGTACAATTTCTTTATAGCGTTCAGAGTATGCGAAATGAAGGCCATCTGTTCCTCAGCCTAGTAGAAGAGTGAATTGTATTAGTATATGCCTTGTGAATTGAGGGCAAATATCAGAAAATTTGAGCAAATTGTATATTCGTTATAACCTAATTATATACAGTGCTTTCGGGAAGTGTTCAGAATCCTTCACTATCTGCACATTTTGTTACGTTACAGCCTTATTTTGAAATTGAATAAATATGATTTCTCTCATCAATCTACACACAATAACCCATAATGACCAAGTCAAAAAAAAAATTACACATTTTTTGCTAATTTATTCAAAACAAAAACAGTTTTTGCTTTATCATTATGGGGTATTGTGTGTAGATTGATGATGATGATTTATTTATTTGTAACCAATTTTAGAAATGGTCGGTAACGTAACACATTTTGGGAAAGTTGAAGGGGTCTGAATACTTTCCGAATTCAGTGTTTATTCCAATCTCAGAAAGAAAGGTTATGGATAGAACAAAACCATTTTTATGCATATTTCTTACCTTGAAATGATTGACTTGTCTGTATTGTTTGTCAGGGAAAGTGATCTGAGGATCTCGAGAGACTTCATGACCCTGAATTGCCAAAAAATATTAACATAATCTTGCATTATTATTACTGTACCAAAAGGAGTCAGGTAATTTAAATGAAACATAGCAGCTCATGAAATGTTGAAAAGATGACAAGAGCTCAATGACCAGGAAGTGAATAAACATGACCCTATATCCTACCATTTTCTGAAGCATCGTTATGGTGTTGTTGCTGAACACTTGGAACATGCTCGGAGACCGAGGCAGTGTCCTCATCCACGTGCATCCGATGGTTTTATTCCAGGTGCAAATCGTCATGACCAAGCACATCCAAAAGCTGATTGAACCCATTTTAGCGTAGATAAACTGTAGTTCTCTAATTCCGACAAAAGTAAGTCTTCCGCAACGGATAAAGAAAGAGCTAACGTGTTCTTCCTGATTGATCAATTTCTAGAATACACAAGTTCTGCCATGCTCCAACCTGTGTCGATCCTTTATACAAAGAGTCTGCAAGGTATTCCAAAAGTGAAAGGTGGAAGTTCCCTTACACTTTCATACCTGAGTGTTGTTTTACGTCTGGAGAAAATGCAGGGAAAGGACAGGTGTATCGCTCGAAGTGTGAATGTGAATCCATCGGACTATGGCCTAAATAAATATCACCATATAGAAACATTATTGTTTTTCCTTTCACTTCGAAAACCACAGTATTTAATGTTTGAAAACGCAACACCTTTTCATTTGCACACAGCAACTTTGGTGTCAACTACGTTGTAACCACCTGCTTAAAGGGTAATTGTGGTTTGTGGACCTCAACTGCTTATGTAAAGATACAGATCAACCTTGTATGGGTTGTATGAATTACACACTCAACATGACTTTATAACGTTCTAGAAACAGGTTTGGGTGGTCTGAAATATTTTGGTAGACCCCCTTCTATATGCTCTCGGATTTCAGAATAAGACACTGGTATCCTATGAAGTGCACAGACAGTATAGACCTTGGGAATACTGCTTCAATTGGAGCCTATATTGCGGGGGCTTTTGAATCTGGGCCTATAGACATGTGTGTGTAAGATAGGTCTTTCACGTAGATCATCTGTCAAAGTATTCAATATTCTTGTCTTTAATCGACTTGTAAATACATCTTTTATTTATTCATCCAGTTATGTAAGTTAATGGGACCTCTGCAACTATTACCTTTCCTCTCCAGAGACTGAAGAGTAGAGGCTTGGTTTGAAGAGCGATTGGTATACTCCATTGAACTAATATTCAAATGATTATAATAATTATGTTGCATAATATCCACTATATACTTTATATTATTAATAACTATACGAATAAACAATATTTTACAGTGATATGATGCCACAGTCATATGATTTACTGTCTAAAAGTGTATTCTAAAGGCGTTTATTGTTTTTCATTGGAGATTATGTTGCTATGGAATTATGCTAACATTTCATGGAGAAATTCGTCTTCATTCATCGGTTGATTCACATCACACATTTTTACAAAATTGCTAGCACAATTCTAACAAATATAAGCTGTGTGTGTGTGTGTGTGTGTGTGTTAATTCAAATATTGTACACACCAATAGAAAGGGGTTCTATATAGAACCTTCAGAGGTGCCATATATGAAACAATCAATAGAACCCTCTTTGGTTCAATCTAGAACCTTTTTTCCTAAGATTGAGTGGCAATTTTATGGAATAACATAAACACATAGGAGTGTCATAATTAATATACCTAACAAAATGACTTATAAAATATGTTTTAATAAACTTTTATGCAAATGTACTTACAATATGCTACCTATTTATTTCTTTTGAAAATGTCTCAGGATGCTCCCTTATTTCATCTCTCAAGACCTCCCGTGCGCACGAACTGAAATTCTGAAAGAAAAAACGAGAAACGAATATATATATATATATATATATATATATATATATATATATATAGTTTTAAGAAAACATAGTTTAAGTAGGCCTACATCATATTTATAGGCAGCCCTCTCAATAGACTACATTTAAAACCCCAAAAAGTAAACCTAGGGGATATTTACCTTACCTGAAAGAAAGTCGTCCAGCTGTTTGAAGTAGTTCTTCATCTTGTCTCCCATTGGAGGGTCAAGAAGCAGACTCATGTTTTTGACCTTTTTGACATAACAAACAACTTGAATATGAATTCTCTTGTGAATAATATGAATAACATGAATTACACGGATACTATGGTTAATAAAGTAATAGCCTACAGTGTAATGCAATGAACAAATACAACAGCATCACCAAGAACGTACACATTCTGAATAGGTCATATTTTGTCGAGCAAGAAGGTCTTGGAGCTTCCTGATTTTGATGGAATTCCATTTCACAAGTGTTAGGTTTTGTTGGAAGAGCTCACCGGCCAGTTAAAACATGAAGCTCAGTGTGCAAAGCTTTTTTACCATCTGTAATGAAAATCACACCCCGTAAAACCAATTAAATCGAAGACTAACACTGAAGTTATTATAGCCACGCACGATCTTCATATTGGCTGTTAAGCATCACCTATAATGAACGCGTTGATTGTATATCCATTATCCATGCCGCCTCTTGGATACAGCTGGGTCTCCCCCCGACCACACACAAAAAGTCATAACCCACTTCTTTAATTTATCTAATTAAAATGTGATTTTAAACTAAACCCTAACCTTTACCATACTTCTAATCTTATGCCTTACCCTATCCTTAAATTAAGACCGAAAAATGCATTTTTGTTTTCATGATTTTTTACGATATAGCCACTTTTGACTTTGTGGCTGTGGTAACTAGTGGAAACCCCCATAAACGCTTCCACGTTCGAAAACGAAACTTTGTACATGCCACTGCATTTCGTCATCTATCCCAATAGGTAGAAAGTTACACGTCACCTTTTTACATGCTGTCAAAACCGGCTCTGCTCGTGCATTCGCGTGCGCATGTTGATTTTGTCCATCCCCACCAGATGCATGTTAAAATACCAAAATCTATTTATAGCCAACTATATTGAACAAAATATAAATATTCAGCTCTGTTTAGTCTCAGAAAATGCTAATTAGCATCAAAGTAGACATGATGCAAAACTACAAATCCCTGCAGGCTCTTGCATGTCATCTCTAGCTGACATCTTTGCTAACAGGTATTGTGTCAATTTAAGAACAAGACAGTTCACAGAATTGTGCATTTAAAGACATTTTGTCAGTTCATTCATTACTATATTTTAGCTAACATTAGATAGTTAATCCAGAGATTCTTACCTTTGCCTCTATACAGCTGTCTCATCCAGATCATGATGACATCTGTAATTCTTTATGATAGCGACATTAGCAGCTAATTACCTTTGGCTTTTTTGTGTGTGTGTGTGTGTGTGGGGGGGGGGGGGGGGGGGGGGGGGGGGGGTACATAGACATTTTATATGGGCAGAATGCTTAAATTCTTGTTTATCTAACTACAGTGTCCAATTTACAGTAGCTATTACAGTGAAAAAATACCATGCTACTGTTTGAGTAGAGTGCAAAACAACAAAACACTTTTCACGCCAACTGGTTTGATACATTCACCTCTGAAGGTGAATAATGTACTTACATTCAGTAATCTTGCTCTGATTTGTCATCCTGAATTGTCCCAGAGATAAAATGTAGCATCATTTTGTTTGCTAATATACATTTATATATTCAGATGTAGCAACTGGGTTCTACAGTTTGGACCCCAGCTGTCTCTGTATATATGAGTGCAAGAATCAAGTACAAGAGAAACATTGAAAATTATTTGTCTGTGTGCTATAACTCAGTCAGTATCTGATGGATAAAATAAATACAAATAGTTTGGAGTATCTTCATCCATTGTAGAGCTGTTATATTTATTAGAATCGTTTTTTCAACCTTCAAACAATTTGGATGACCGGCCTGAGACGGCGCACACCTTTTAAAACCCGCACCGCCAGGGGATGAGCCCACCGAGTGGCACCATCAATTCACACATGACACGCTGAAATAGCTGCTCTATATACCTTCAGGGCGGAGAATTAACGGCCCTGCTCGAAAAGCCTCTGTATGAACATTAAAATGTCCACAAGAGAGCTCTGATAAGAAAGAATTCCTTTCTTTTGGCACCAAAGCTCAAAGCCCGCCACTGAAATCCATACAACCCTCTCGTGGAGCGTGCAGTTGCGGACTGTACAGTAGCAATAACGTTCAGCGGTAAACCCCTTGCCATCAAATTGGACCTTCCAGGGGCCAAGCCCACAGATTCCAAATCTCTGGCTGCAGTTGCCAGACCTGCCCCGTGCGCCCAGGGGCGAAAATCTGATATCAACTTTGGAGGGGACAATTACATTACATTTTCTCAAGAGCAATTCCTGAGGGGGACACCAAAAGTAGTGCAGTAACACAGCCTACGTTGTAATATGTTAAATGTATATTGAGGAACCATAATTACTACTGCTGAATAATTGATAGATACAATAGTTAACTGAAGGGTTGTCCCAACTTGTTAAAATGTTTAAATCATTATAATACTACTACTAATAATCGTTATAGCAGTGTTCCTTATCAGTCCAGTATGTATGCCGGTATTTGTATTTGCAACCAGCAATACCAAGAAAAGCCAGTAGGTGGTAATGGTACTTTACACTGTTTATGGGTGCAGTTTTCATCAATACAATGAACATGGTGTGATCTCATCTAAAAGACTCTCCATTGAGAACCATCACAAAGTTGGTCTCCGTATTGAATTGACCTTTTTATTTAACTTTTTCTGGTACATTTATATAGTCATGAAATATGTGCCACTGGCCTGAGTCTACTACAATAGCTTTACAAGAAGACAAAGCTCAAAATAAGTACAGTTCTAAAAGCGAAAAGAACTACTTCAATGAATAACCCAAATAAATCAACCAAAATATCCATCAAAAATACTTATTTATTGTTCAGTCAGTGTCTCAACTCTTCAAACAGCAGGTATGGACAAGTATGTCACACTAAGTATGCAATTTTAAATAAAATAACATCAAAGAAATAATTAGTAAGTGTACTGTCATGTACTACAAACTGAAAACTACTAAACAAAAGAACAAATATCATACTATACACCGGGGGTTCTCAAACAGCGGTCCGTGGACCCTTAGGGGTCCCTGGTGTAATTGCAAGGGGTCCGTATAATAAAAAAGTGTAATGAACGTATTCAGCACAAGGATTCCAGTAACTTTACATATAATAGAGGGGGTGGAGGTCCCTGAGGACCACTCAAAACCTTGCCTGCCTTGCCTCAAAATATGCAGTGGTTCCAGTACCCAAAAAAGGTTGAGAACCACTGCTATACACACTACAGAACAAAATAACCGAACATATGTTTGCGGGTTTCAATGGATCCAACAAATTGCTGGCAGATATTTTCCCTCAAGACCATCCAGCCTGCCTTTATGTTCATGACAGACAACTACGTTGTTCAGTTTCTCTTGGCCCATGCTAGATCGTAGCCAAGTCTTTAACCGGCGGAGTGCACTGAAACTCCTCTCAGCCTCACATGAAGACACTGGCACCACACACAAAATTCTGATCAGCACCTCAACTTGGTCAAACAACCCCTGCACCTCCACTGGAAGCCTCCTGAGGACCTCTGCTGCCTCCACTGCTGCTACAGGGGTATTTGTTGCAAAAGAGAGGCAACTGCACTGAAAGAGAATCTATGTTCAGCTCAGGGTACTGATCTAGAAACTCATCCAACTCCCCCGTGAGAAGCGGTCTTTCTAACTTGTGCAGGACGTTTAGACTGTCCTGGTCAAAACGGACACCAAACTGAACCTCCATACCATCCAACACTTAAAAAAATTCTGCCGTATAGTGATCCACTGCTTTGCCAGCAAATCGTATTGAGTGTGTCTCAATGGATTCAACGGAGTCAATCAATGTTGTTGCTTTCTCATACAGTGCAAGGTAACTTTTGTAATTTGTGCTGTTTACCCCACGCGCTGGATAACTGGGCACTGATTAGATTTAGCTGGTGTGCTGTTACAGTCACAAAGTGGCAGTGGGTTTGACAGTTTTGATGTGCTGTGAAATTTTCAAGTTCCTAAATCCTGCACTAATGAAGTCAGCATCCGCTCTTTGGCCAAAAGATGGCTGGCTTGAAAACCCTTGGCTACAGTGAAAACACAACACTCCTTTTATTGATGGATTATAATGTAGCCAGGGGAAATCGCAAAACCATCTCTCTTGAAACGTCAACAATCTGTTGGCAAGAGTTTGCGGTTCTATAGATTGTGGGTGTGGCTGATATGGTTTTGTGCCATCACTGAGGTAACTGGACAATGCTGTGCCACTGTCCCCTATACTGGTGCTGCTGGCAACAAGGTTGACACCTGGTCCTGCCGTGGCTGTGACACTGTCCTCTGAAGTCTCTCTCCCTGGCTCTTTCCCTTTCACCACCCTCACAAACTCACAGTCTGTCTCCTAGAAAATAAATAAGGTGTTTGTCATACTCCTAACTACCGATACCCAAAACTGCACAATTAATCACAACAGCAATACCATTGCCTTAAAGAAATCTTAGTTCAGTCACCAGTTTAAGTTGAGAGTGGGGGTATCCATGGCATTTTCCAATTATGTCCCTATTTTACAAGTCTAAAAAAGAGAGAACCTTTCATAATGTTGCCAAACAAAGACTCAACAAACTTACCTGAGACTCCCTGTCTCTGCCAGTCTGTCCCTGCCCATCTGTCCCCAACTCTGCTGTCTGTGTGCCATCTGTTGCCTGCTCTGCCTAATGACATCATTGTGAAACATTTCCATTAGCATTTCACTTCTTTCTTATGAACATTTTATCAACTAGTCTTTGAGATATTAGGCTACTAGGGATCTTACTTTGCGTTTTGGGGTACTGAAAATTACTCTGATGTCTGTATTTTTTTCGGCCATTTTTCTACCTGGCTGGCTGGCTACACACACACACACACACACACACACACACACACACACACACACACACACACACACACACACACACACACACACACACAATGTGCAGGTTATTTACAGTAGGAGATGGGCTTCTACCATCTATCATTCTAGATGGGCTTCGATCTAAAAGGTAGCTAGCTAGTCAGCTAGCAAAGGTGACATGGGTTGCAGTGACAAGGGTTGACTACTGTATGAGTTCACAATTTACACGTATGCTGCAACATTCTGTAATTTTAATATAGTTTGTTTTATATTGGCTGGCTTCCAACAATAGCTGAATTTGCAGAGCTTGCACCAATTCCGTTTCTTTGGCGTTTGAAATAATCTTTGCTATCGTCAGTTTACCAAAACAGCACCTATGGGGGAAGAGTGCCCCCTGCTGGCCTGTTGACATCACTTCAAGCAGATCAGAACACAGCCTAGCACGCAAGCATTTATTTCACAGCACCTTTTAAACATGCTGTAAACTGTGTACAGCCAGTGGGGACCCCATCTGTTTTGAGACCCACATTTTTTGCAAATATCTATTTATATATATATATATATGTTTTGTATTCTTGAGTAAGGCAGCTCCAACATGCAGGTGTTAGTCTAGCTCAGTGCATTCTGTGGTAGTGGGGCGGGCCAGCAGACATTAGGAGCATTGCACTGTGACTGGCTCAGTATTCTGTCACTCATGGGGACCCTTGCGCAATCGCCTAGCTTCAGTCCTTTAGTACTAGTAGACATCCAAAATTTCAGCCCTCTGGGTTCCATAGGGTTATATTACAAGTGCCCTTCCAAGAAGGCTCAAGGTCATTGGCCACAGAAATGAGGTCAAATCACGTTATATGTACAGTACCTTTGATTGGACAATTCATGTCAACATCTTACTTTCACAATCTTAGCTAGCAGTCATCATCGTGAATCAAGTCTACTGGCAAATCCTTTTTAATCCTTGTCATATGAAAATAAATAATGAAGAGCAAATGTAGATAAAACGTATTGGTGCTCATTGGCCATTGGACATAAACATTACACAACAAGTTGGAAATCTCAAGTTCAACAATGAGTTGTTTGGAAGGAATCGGTGACAGTGGCTAACCACAAGCATTGCAACTGGGAAGTCAGACTGGGAAAATATGTTTTGAACGGTCATCCAACTCGGAATTGTAAATCTTTTTCTTTGATGACAAAATTTGCCAACGAAGGACCGCACAACAACATGAGTCCAAAAATGTCTTATAAGCTGCTGCATAAATGATGTAATATGCCAGGGAGATATGGTCAGCCATATCAGCTATGTTTTTTTTAAAAGGCAGTAAATGAGGCTGAATGAATGTCATTCAAAGGTTTTTCTTATTATTTTTTTCTACATTGTAAAATAATAGTGAAGAAATCTAAACTAAACTCAGCAAAAAAAAAGAAACGTCCTCTCACTGTCAACTGCGTTTATTTTCAGCAAACTTAACATGTGTAAATATTTGTAGGAACATAACAAGATTCAACAACTGAGACATAAACTGAACAAGTTCCACAGACATGTGACTAACAGAAATGGAATTATGTGTCCCTGAACAAAGGGCGGGGTCAAAATCAAAAGTAACAGTCAGTATCTGGTGTGGCCACCAGCTGCATTAAGTACTGCAGTGCATCTTCTCCTAATGGACTGCACCAGATTTGCCAGTTCTTGCTGTGAGATGAAGATCGGCACACAGGTGCTTCAAAGTCCCCTTGCGACAATTTAGCTTTTGCAACGAGACCATTAAAGATATTTAGAAGAGAGTGTAGTTCTGTTCAGTTTGGAGTTCAGTTTATCGCTAACCTTATCACAGGGACTTCGAAGCACTACAGCTGCATGCTGATCTTGGAATAAACTGACGATAGTAAATATTCCATCTTTGACAACGCCACATAAATGGAATATGTACTAACTAGCTTGCTAGCTAATGTTTGCTTTAGTTTGCTCGCAAGCTCTGCAAATTCATCTATTGTGTGTGAACCCTGCCAACATAAAACAACATCGCTATGGTGCAATTGACTGGGTTAATCTCACGTTAGTTATGTGCATTGAGTGCCTTTCAGACGGTAGACACGAACCCTCTGTTACCTTGCCATCTAAGGAACACTACATTGCATTGCTAGCTTCTCTCATTGACTCAAATTCAAATAGCTGCAAACACTGGTTGATGTTACTGTAATGTTAGCTAGCTAGCGAACATCAGCTAATATAGAAAGCGACCTGTGATTTATTGCAGCGAAAATGAAGACTGGTGACGGTTATAAATGTGTCTTCTTGTATTGAGTGGTAGAAGTTAAGAAATGTCGAACATATCCTTTGTTTGAACTACTTACTGGAGGTCATGCACCAGTGTGGGCTGAATCCGAGGCCGGTTCTCTTACAGTGACTAGTGAAAGTCTACACAACTATGCAAACTTTTCACATTTTACTGCCTTAAATTTCAATCTAAAAAGGGATTCATGTTGGAATTTTTAAAAACTAATCTAAGTGAAATAAAAATCATACAAGTTTTCTGAAATCAATAAAAAATAATAAACAATGTATTCTTGTTTGCATATGTCACTCAACTAGGTGTTATACATCTAGGAGCAAATATTTTCATAATAAATCACACATTTTCTTGAATGCTGTCCATCTGTTTGCAAAAGTAGTGGTTCTCATGATTTGAGAGAAACTTTCCCTGTCTCTGTAATGTCAGAGGATATTGGAGAGTGAATTTCAAACAATGATTAAACCTCTGAGCCACCAATGAACTTTACATGTCTGCAATATTTGTTTAGACAGGAAAAGATCAGGTGAGGTTACGAAATAAGAAAGCTTTGTTTTAGAGTGTTTAACACAAAATCCTCAGAGTGGCCAACTGAGTATAAATTGAAAAGAGCGTGGGGCCTATGATCGAGCCTTCGCGTACTCCCTTGGTGACAGGCAATGGCTGAGACAGCAGATGTTCTGACTTTATACATGAAGTCTTTGAGAGTGGTAGTTAGCAAACCAGGTCAAAGACCACTCAGAGACACCAATACTCCTTAGCCGGCCCACAAGAATTGAATGGTCTACCGTATCAAAAGCTTTGGCCAAGTCCATAAAAATAGCAGCTCAACATTGCTTAGAATCAAGGGTAATGGTGACATGACTTTGTACCTTTAATGATGCAGTGACAAATCCATAACCTGCGTGGAAACTAGATTGCATACCAAAGAGAATACTAATGACCAGTCAGTACATTTACATTTTAGTCATTTAGCAGATGCTCTTATCCAGAGCGACTTACAGTAGTGAATGCATACATTTCATTTCATACATTTGTTTTCTGTGCTGGCCCCGTGGGAATCGAACCCACAACCCTGGCGTTGCAAACAAATCGAACCCACAACCCTGGCGTTGCAAACACCATGCTCTAGCAACTGAGCTACAGGGAAGGCCGTTTTTCCAGTAGACAAGTTTTTCCAACACTTTTGATAAACAGGGCAAAATAGAAATTGGCCAATAGGAGTTAGGAGCAGCTTGATCTCCCCTTTAAATAAAATACTTACCGTGGCTGTTTTTAATTATTTTTTGGTTTGTGGAGGTGCGTTTGTTAACCTGGGCAGTCCCACCCTAGTCAACAGCCAGTGGAATCGCGTGGCGCGAAATACAAATACCTCAAAAATGCTATAACTTCAATTTCTCAAACATATGACTATTTTACACCATTATAAAGGCAAGACTCTCGTTAATCTAACCACATTGTCCAATTTCAAAAAGACTTTACAGCGAAAGGAAAACATTAGATTATGTCAGGAGAGTACCCTGCCAAAAATAATCACACAGCCATTTTCAAAGCAAGGATATATGTCACAAAAACCAAAAACCACAGCTAAATGCAGCACTAACCTTTGATGATCTTCATCAGATGACACTCCTAGGACATTATGTTATACAATACATGCATGTTTTGTTCAATCAAGTTCATATTTATATCAAAACAGCTTTTTACATTACCATGTGATGTTCAGAACTAGCATACCCACCGCAAACCTCCGGTGAATTTACTAAATTACTCACGATTAACGTTCACAAAATACATAACAATTATTTTAAGAATTATAGATACAGAACTCCTTTATGCAATCACGGTGTCAGATTTTAAAATAGCTTTTCGGCGAAAGCACATTTTGCAATATTCTGAGTACATAGCCCGGCCATCACGGCTAGCTAATTTGACACCCACCAAGTTTGGCCCTCACCAAACTCAGATTTACTATAAGAAAAATTGAATTACCTTTGCTGTTCTTCGTCAGAATGCACTCCCAGGACTTCTACTTCCACAACAAATGTTGTTTTGGTTCCAAATAATCCATAGTTATGTCCAAATACCTCCGTTTTGTTCTTGCATTCAGGTCACTATCCAAAGGGTAACGAGCGGGCGCATTTCGAGACAAAAAAATTCAAAATGTTCCATTACCGTACTGAGAAGCATGTCAAACGCTGTTAAAAATCAATTTTTATGCTATTTTTCTCATAAAGTAGCGATAATATTCCAACCGGACAATCGTGTATTCATTCAAAGAGGAAAAGAAAAAACACTGTGCTCGCGGGAACGCGCATTTCCAATCTCTTAGTCACCAGGCAGTCCACTGACAAACTGAGCTCCTATTATCTGCCCAGAGACAGGAGACGGCTCAATCCACGTTCTGAAGGCTTTAGAGAGCCAATGGAAGCCTTAGGAAGTGCAAGGTAACTCATAAGTATTTGTAGTTTCTCTAGAGAATCAAAATTAGAACTGCAGTTCTCAGACAGGCCACTTCCTTCTTGGAATTTTCTCAGGTTTTTGCCTGCCATATAAGATCTGTTATACTCACAGACACCATTCAAACAGTTTTAGAAACTTCAGAGAGTTGTCTATCCAAATCTACTAATAATATGCATATTCTCGTTTCTGGGCAAAAGTAGTAACCAGTTTAAATCGGGTACGTTTTTTCATCCGGCCGTGAAAATACTGCCCCCTATCCCAAACAAGTTTTAAACACATGGGGTTTCTACTGACAATTGAGATGTACAAACGATGGCATAAGGGTACAATGAGCGGAGAAGAGGCAATCCATAATTTTTATTAAGATGTTAATGAGCGAACTAGGTTGGACGTAGTCAATATAACTATTTGTTCAGCACTTTTGAAATGTACAGTGACAGAATTCAGAACATGGGCCGTTCTTACAGTATTCTCCCAGTACACCAAGTCAGAACCGTAGGATAAATAAATGGGGCATATAAGCAGACAATGAAAGTTCTTATAATATTCAATGATTACATTTCTCTAAAACAGGCAATAGGCTACATGTGCACCACCAAGTCAGATCAGAAGGTGAAATTAAGAAGGGGAAAAGGCACCAAATTATTAGGGTGAGGCACATGAGCTACTAACAGCTTACTACACAACATACACTTAGTATTACTTTCTTAGCTACAGTATACATATCTCCCCTACATATTACATCATTTATGAAGCAGCATACAATACATTTTTGAACGCACCTTGTTGTGCTGTGCTCACTTGAACAGGAAGGTGGTGCTGTGGTCCTTCGTGGGCAAATTTTGTCATCAAAGTCTGGCATTCTCTGGATTTATGGTGCTTTCAAGACAACTGGGAACTCTGAACAAAAACAAGGTTGAATCATGATGACGTCAGTGATCTTCAGGTCGGAGCATAAGAAAGAGCCCCAAGTTCCCAACTTGCAATTCCGAGTTGGATGACCATTCAAAACCTATTGGCATACAGTTGGCCCAGCGTCATCCGGGTTTGGCTGGTATAGGCCGTCATTGTAAATAAGAATTTGTTCTTAACTGACTTTCCTGGTTAAATAAAGGTTACATAAAACAAATAATTAAATACTGTAGATATAACGTGATTTGATGTAATTTTAACTGTGGCCAATGACACTCAGCCTTCTTGGATGGGCACTTCTAATGTAACTCTATGGCAGCACCCAAGGGGCTTGAATTTTCAGCCTCTACCTTAGATTTTGCAGTGATATAGTGTCCCCATGAGTGACAGAACACTGAGCCAATCACAGCAGAACTAGAGAATATTACCTCATCATGGCGCAACTAGAAAACATTGCCAACCCCTGTGCTCCGTAATTTCTGCTGGCTGCCCCACCACAACAGAAAGCATAATTCCGACAAAAAAAGATTTCCCCCAAAAGATAAAGCTATAGTGTTCTTCCTGATCGATCCCGTACCGAATTATTTTCCTTGCTTAAATCTGTGTGGGTCATTTATAAAAAATATTATTCATGGTGTTCAATAAGTAAAAGGTGGAAGTCCCCGTAGACAGGCGCTTTCATACCGGAGTATATTTTTCATTCTGGAGACAACGCACGGAAAGGACAGGTGCATCTCTCGAAGAATTGTTAAATTCTTGACTTATTTCTTATTTTATTATGAACTATTGGATAATCAACCAGGAACATGTTTGAGATTAAAAACATTTACATGTGAATCAATTTTAGTCAGATGATAGCCTAAGTAAATATGCATTTATTTGCAAACATTGCGTTCTCCTATATCACTATATAGAACAAAACTGTTTGAGTTTGTACTTTCACTTCGAAAACAATAGCGTTTAATCTTGTCTTTGAAAACGCAACACCTTTTAATTTACACACAGCAACTTTGGTGTCAACTACGTTGTAACCACCTGCTTAAAGGGTAATTGTGGTTTGTGGACCTCAACTGCTTATGTAAAGATACAGATCAACCTTGTATGGGTTGTATGAATTACACACTCAACATGACTTTATAACGTTTTAGAAACAGGTTTGGGTGGTCTGACATATGTTGGTAGACACCCTTCTATATGCTCCCGGATTTCAGAATAAGACACTGGTGTCCTATGAAGTGCACAGGCAGTATAGACATTGACAACACAGCTTAAATGGGAGTCTATATTGCGGGTGCTTTTGAATCTGGGCCTAAACTGTAGGTATGCGTGCATAAAATAGGCCTATCACATAGATTATCTGTCACAGTATTCAATATTAGTGTGTTTCTATTGGAATTCTAAAGAAATATTGTATTTATTTATTTATCCAGATAGTGTATGTGAGTTGATGGGACCTCTTCATCTGTTATCTTTCCAAGAGGGACTGAAGAGTAACAGCATGGTTTTAAGAGCGATTGCTATGCTCCATTTAACGAGCATTCAGATTTTGAAATTATAATTATGCTGCATGATATCCAGTATATGTTTACTTGATATTATTAATAACTATACCAATCAGCAATGCTTTACAGTGATATGATGATGTCTTAAAGTGCATGAAAAAATGGCTGGAATAGGAATTCAGGAAGTTTATTGTTTTTCATTGAATATTATATTATGTTTTTCATTAAATATCAGGAGGAATAAACATCACATTTAAGATAACATTTCAAGGAAAGGTAGTTTAATTTCAAAGTTGCATCACACATGCACAATTTTAACCAATTAGTGTCGTGTTTGTCTCTTTATTGCAATATTATAGCCTACATGGCAATTATTTGCAACACGGAGAAATAATATAAACATTTACAGCTTACAGTGGCATAATTCATATAATCAACAACAACAAATTGGGGTTCCAGAATATAACTAAAAGTAACGCAACTCTCACACATGTTTTATTGGCATTTTTGATTATTGTAAAATAACCTCAGGATGCTCCCCAAAACGTGAAATATATTTTATGTGAATATAATATACAATACACCATAGGTATAGGCTAGGCCCACTCCACCCCTCTCAATAAAATGCAACCTATGAGATGCTTTACCTCACGTGAAAGAAAGTCGTCCACCTGTTTGAAGTAGTTCTTAACCATATCACCAATCACAAGGTTTTGACGCAGACGCATGTCTCTGACCTGAAGTTGCAAACAACAAACAACATTAATATCAATATCCATGTGATTACATTAAAAATAATAATACTAATAATAATAATACTTGTGTAGTAGGCTAAAGTTAACAAATTAAACGACACCAAGAACGTACACATTCCGAATAGATACTATTTTGTCGAGAAATAAGGTCTTGGAGGTCCCTGAGTTTGATGGAATTCCATTTCACAAGTGTTAGGTTTTGTTGGAAGAGCTCGCTGGCTAGTTGAAATGCAAGTCTTAGTGTCCAAAACTTTCCCCCCTCCTGTAATCACAATAACATCCCGTTTAAACATGCGATTGAACAAGACTAACACAGAAATTGTAGACACTCATGATCTCCTGAGCATCATCTGTAATGAAAGCGTTGGACGTTGGACCCTTAACCTTTCCGCCTCTGGGATACAGCCTCTTGGTCTCCTCTCCTACACCACACACAAAATACACCATATCTCAATAAAACTACTGAAAATATGAATGAATCAAGTTCCAATAATATAATTTTTAACTAGAATAAATATCTTGTGATCTCACAGTATATATGCTACAGCCAATATTCAGAGCCATATTTCTAAATATGTCTCTGTCTATATGGTCAATTTGTAACAGGTTAAAGAAATTAACCTACCGTGGAAAGATCACTGAGGGTCTGGCGAGTTTGAGAAAGACAATACATTTGCTCCTTTTGGTCACTGCATTTAGCATACACAACCGGGTAAAGAACAATTACACACAGAAGATGTACCACAAAGGACAAGTTAAGAGTGTCCATGTGTCCGGTGAGTTGATAAATCCCTGAACACTACTTCTAAACGGTCGGTTACCTGCCCCACCTGTATAGTCTCCCTCATTGATATGCCATGGATGAGGTAATATGTAAAACAAGGAAAGTTCAAGTGGGGAAAGTGAAAGAGCATTGAAAATTCCATTCCTTCACCTTGCATAGCTGTTGACGACATTTTGCGTTCTTGGCTTCTGTATGCAGGTGTGGCCAAGAATGTTGCTCAAAGCATGGGCTATGCAAATACTTATTGAACCAATACATCATCAAAACAGAGAATAATATAATGGCAGGTACACAGTGATCTTCACCCAATGTATTTTAAATATAGCAGCCTATGTGTTTTTGTAGTTAAATTTGACCTTTATTAAGTCAATCCATATGGTGAGGACTGTATATACAGTGGGGAGAACAAGTATTTGATACACTGCCGATTTTGCAGGTTTTCCTACTTACAAAGCATGTAGAGGTCTGTAATTTTTATCATAGGTACACTTCAACTGTGAGAGACGGAATCTAAAACAAAAATCCAGAAAATCACATTGTGTGATTTTTAAGTAATTCATTTGCATTTTATTGCATGACATAAGTATTTGATACATCAGAAAAGCAGAACTTAATATTTGGTACACAAACCTTTGTTTGCAATTACAGAGATCATACGCTTCCTGTAGTTCTTGACCAGGTTTGCACACACTGCAGCAGGGATTTTGGCCCACTCCTCCATACAGACCTTCTCCAGATCCTTCAGGTTTCGGGGCTGTCGCTGGGCAATACGGACTCTCAGCTCCCTCCAAAGATTTTCTATTGGGTTCACTGCACTTTTTATACATCCTGTAAACTGTGTATGTGACAAATTATGTTTAATTAGATTTTATTTGCTTTGATTTAATCTCCCAATGTATTCAACTTATATTTTAAAGCACACAGTTGAGAATGGCATTCAAGTGATTAATACAGCAATTTAAGAATTCTAAGCATCCATATCTTCTCTTGTCTAGCTCTAACTGCTACAGTATATGTCCTAATACATGGATTTTAAGCAACCATCCTCTCTAAAAATGTTGTCCTCACAACAGCACCTGAGGGGGAAGAATGTCCCCTGCTGGCCTGTTGACATCACTTCAAGCAGATCAGAAAATGTCAACTGATTTATATGGGGTGGTCTCATTCAGATTACACTCTTACTTAAATATGACAGGCACATTTCTTAGGAGATAGTGAGTATTGTAGATTATAATGCAGTTTTAGACAGTTTTTAATTTTGGAGCCTATAGCCAAGAAAATATCCAGTTGGTATGAATCGTATTTATAGTAAGGTTTAGTTTATTGTCATGATGTACATGCTTGGCAGCTAAGCGCTGAATTGCATTGTACAGTTAATTTAAATAAATAACAAAATAATTACATAAACAAATCAATCATGTGATATGTTCATAAAAATATATAAAGGTTATGTTCAAAACCATATGAGAAGATGGCTACAAATAGAATTCAGGACAATTGAGCTAACCATCTTAAAAGGTGACGTGTAACGTTCTACCTACTGGGATAGGTGACGAAATACATGGGGTATGTAAAAACTGCTGTTTTCAAAAGTGAAAGCGATTTATGGTTTGTATTCACCGATGTCATCATCATCCCCCGCGACAAAGGTTGTTATTATCGTTTGAACTACCTTTTCATATTCCAATGTCACTTTGTTTTACAACAAATAATGAAATGCCATGTGGGCTACATGTAGTACATTAAGATAACTGCAGTGGAGCAGCTGTGTGGAGTCCAACTATTATCATCGTGTTCTTCTTTCTGTAACAGAGTAGCTATGCAATTAGTTACACGTTCCATCCCTTGGGAGAGGATAGAAAAAGTATGAATTTAAACGCTTGTACCGTAGGCTATCAAGCCTACTCATTAAATATAAAATTGAACTACAAAAATAGATAGGCTACTGTATTTAAAATACATTGCGTGAAGAGCACTGTGTACCTGCCATTACATTCTTCTCTGTTTTGATGATGTATTGGTTCAATAACTATTTGCATAGCCCATGCTTTGAGCAACATTCTTGCGCATGCAGAAGCCAAGAACGAAACATTTCGTCAACAGCTTTGCAAGGTGAAGAGATGGAATTTTCAATGCTCTTTCAGTTTCCCTGCTTGAAATTTCCTTTTTGTATAGCCTTGGGAAATTACATATTACCTCATCCATGGCATTTCAACGAGGGAGACTATATAGGTAGAGCAGGTAGCCCAACGTTTAGAAGTAGTGTTCAGGGATTTATCAACTCACCGGACACATGGCCACTCTTAACTTGTCCTTTGTGGTACATCTTCTGTGTGTAATTGTTCTTTACCCGGTTGTGTACGCTAAATGCAGTGACCGAAATGCGCAAATATATTATCTTTATCAAACTCGCCAGACCCTCAATGATCTTTCCATGGTAGTTCAATTTCTTTAACCTGTAACAAATTGACCATATAGGCAGAGACATATTTAGAAATATGGCTTTGAATATAGGCTGTAGCATATATACTGTGATATCACAAGTTATTTATTCTAGTTTAAAAATAGATTATTGAAGTTTGATTCATTCATATATTCAGTAGTTTTATTGAGATATGGTGTATTTTGTGTGTGGTGTAGGAGAGGAGACCAAGAGGCTGTATCCCAGAGGCAGAAAGGTTAAGGGTCCAACGTCCAACGCTTTCATTACAGGTGATGCTCAGGAGATCATGAGTGGATACAATTTCTGTGTTAGTCTTGTTCAATCACATGGTCACATGGGGTGTTATTGTGATTACAGGAGGGGGAAAAGCTTTGGACACTGAGACTTGCGTTTCAACTAGCCAGCGAGCTCTTCCAACAAAACCTAACACTTGTGAAATGGAATTCCATCAAACTCAGGGATCTCCAAGACCTTCTTGCTCGACAAAATATGACCTATTCGGAATGTGTACGTTCTTGGTGATGTTTAGCTTGTTTACTGTAGCTTTTTACACAATTATTATCATTATTATTGTTATTATTATTCATGTAATCGCATGGATATTTATACTAATGTTGTTTGTTGTTTACTATTTCAGGTGAGAGACATGAGTGTGCATCTAAATCTTCCAATTAAGAACTACTTCAAAGAGCTGGACGACTTTCTTTTACATGAGGTAAAACATCTCATAGGTTGCATTTTTTTGTTAGCTGTGTTTCAGATCTAAACTATTGCGCGGGGTGGAGTGGGCCGAGCCTATACCTATGGTGTATTATGTATTATTTTCACCTAAAATATATATTTTTCACTTTTTTTCTTTCAGCGTTTCAGCGCGTGCTCATGGGAGGTGGTGAGAGCTGAAATGGGGAGCATCATTTCACAAGTAATCAAAAATGCCAAGAAACACGTGTGAGAGTAGCATTACTTTTAGTTCAATTCTGCATTAAAATGTAATTTTGTTTAATATATTAAGTATGCCACTGTAACCTTTATATATTTATGTTATTTATCCGTGTTGCAAATAATTGCCTTGTACTCTATAATATTTAAATAAAAAGACAAACACGCTTTATATTGGGTTAAATTGTGTTGGCAATTTTGTAAAAATGTGTGGTGTGATGCAACCAACGACTTTTTCCTTGAAATGTTATCCTAAATAATATATAAAAATATGTTATTCCTCCTGACAATTACATATCATCTTCAATGAAAAACAATAAACTCCTTTACAATACTCTGAATTCCAGCCATACTTTCCCGCCCTTTAAGACATCATCATATCACTGTAAAACATTGTTGATTCGGATAGTTATTCATAATATAATAATATTATGAATACTGTGACAGATAATCTATGTGATAGACCTATATTTTACGCACGCATACCTACAGTTTAGGCCCAGATTCAAAACCACCCGCAATATAGACTCCTATTTAAGCTGTGTTGTCAAGGTCTATACTGTCTGTGCACTTCATAGGATACCAGTGTCTTTTTCTGAAATCCGGGAGCATATAGAAGGGGGTCTACCAAAATATTTCAGACCACCCAAACCCGTTTCTAAAACGTTATAAAGTCATGTTGAGTGTGAAATTGTTAGAACCCATACAAGGTTGATCTGTATCTTTAAATAGGCAGTTGTGGTCCACAAACCACAAATATCATCCATATCCGTTAAATCGTTTAGAAATTACGGCACTTTCATACATAGCCTCCCCATTTTAGGGAAACAAAAGTATTATGTTAAATTCACTTGGTTATTAAAGTAGTACAAATTATTTGGTCCCATATTCATAGCACGTAATGACTACATCAAGCTTGTGACTACAACTTTGTTGGATGAATTTGCTGTTTGTTTTGGTTGTGTTTCAGATTATTTTGTCCCCAATAGATATGAATAGTAAATAATGTATTTAATGCGTGTCATTTTGGAGTCACATTTAAGGCAGCAGAATGTGAAAACTTTGCATAGCTGTGTACTGTAAGAGCGAGCACCGGTGTCATCGGACCCTCCTTTACGCGTTTCCCCCTTATGGTCGTGATTCAGCCCACACTGAAGATAGTGCTTCCGGAGGACTGGTCATTGATCATTGTGGCTCCCCATTGGCCCAAACTACCATTCTTATTTACAATAAAAGTGGTTCGCGTAGATCATTTTCCGCAGCCAGAAATGTGGAATCTGGCGGCTTGGCCCCTGAAAGGTATAAACTGACAACACAATCATGTGAGGCTACAACCCAATCACACATTCAATTCGTGCATATATGTACATAATGCATTTCAGCAAATGTCATGCGTTTGCTGAAACTGATGGCAAGGGTTTATTGTTACAGTACAGTAATCAATGGCACGCTTCACGAGAGGATAGATTTACGTGGCGGGCTTTGAGCTTTGGTTCCAAAAGAAAATAATTGTTCCTCTGGTGGACATTTTAACGTTCATACAGGGTTTTTTCGAGCAGGGCCGTTCATTCTCCACCCCGAAGATGTATATGGCAGCTATTTCAGCGTCTCATATGGGAATTGATGGTGCCACTCCAGGAGCTCATCCCCTGGCGGTATGGTTTTTAAAAGGTGTGCCCCGTCTCAGACCGGTCATCGAAATTGTTAGAAGTTTGTAAAAACTATTCTAATAAAAGTTACAGCTGTACAATGGATAAAGATACTCCAAACTATTAGATTTTTTATTTCCCATCAGATGTTGACTGAATTCTAGCACACAGACCCAAAAATTCAAATGTTTCTATTGTACTTGATTATTGCACTCATATATACATTTTCTTAGTATATCAGTTTTTTTAAATGCTTTGTGATAAAATAAAGACCATAAGTGCTTAATTTGAAATATACACTAGGTGTATTTGCATAAATTAATACATTCATATAAAGATGTGGAACAGGGCTGCAAAGACCAAAAACTGAAACCACCAAAAAGTCCCCATGTCTGAGAAAGATTTACATGGTTATCAAATCCTCATGCCAGGGTAAACCTACACGAAACACAGCCCTTATTTGAAGTGTTTCTAAAATTTCCTATGGGAAAAATGAATGGTAGAAAAACGATTGGAACCATTTCCCTGTTTGACCGCTAGGTTTTATGGGTATTATGACACCTCCACTCTGCGGCTCTATCTCCCAGGACAAATTAGCTAGCAACAGCACTCCAGCTAAATGTCCATGAATGTTTCATGTGTGTTTCCACCTGTCCCCAAATGAATATATACTGAATGAAAATATAAACATTATGTAAAGTGTTGGTCCCATGTTTCATAAGCTGAAATAAAAGATTCCCAATGTTCCATACACACCATAAATTCATTTTCTTCTCAATGTTTGTGCACAATTTGTTTACATCCCTGTTAGTGAGTGTTTCTCCTTTGCCAAGATAATCCATCCACCTGACAGGTGTGGAATATCAAGAAGCTGATTAAACAGCATGATCATTACACAGGTGCACCTTGTGCCGGGGACAATAAAAGGCCACTCCAAAATGTACAGTTTTGTCAAACAACACAATGCTACAGACATCTCAAGTTTTGAGGGAGTGTGCAATTGGCATGCTGACTGCAGGAATGTACACCAGAGCTGTTGCCAGAGAATTTAATGTTAATTTCTCCACAAATGTCGTTTTAGAGAATTTGACTGTCTCACAACCACAGACCACGTGTAACCATGCCAGCCGAGGACCTCCACAGTGGCCTCCATCATTCTCTCTTCCTAGAGCTGGCCGCCCAGCCAAACTGAGCAATTGGGGGAAAAGTGTCTTGGTCAGGGAGGTGACCAAGAACTCAGTGGTCACTCTGACAGGGCTCTAGAGTTCCTCTGTGGAAATGGGAGAACCTTCCAGAGGACAACCATCTCTGCAGCACTCCACCAATCAGCCCATTATTGTAGAGTGGCCAGACGGAAGCCACTCCTCAGCAAAAGGCTCATGACAGCCCGCTTGGAGTTTGCCAAAAGGCACCTACAGACTCTCAGACCATGAGAAACAAGACTCAGGTCTGATGAAACCAAGATTGAACTCTTTGGCCTGAATGCCAAGCGTCACGTCTGGAGGAAACCTGGCACCATCCTTACGGTAAAGTATTGTGGTGGTAGCATCATGCTGTGGGGATGTTTTTCTGCGCCAGGGACTGGGAGAAGAGTCAAGATCGAGGGATAGCTGAACAGCGCAGAGAGATCATTGATGAAAACCTGCTCCAGAGCGCTTAGAGCCTCAAACTATGGCGAAGTTTCACCTTCCCACAGGACAACAACCCTAAGCACACAGCCAAGACAATACAGGAGTGGCTTCGGGACAAGTCTCTGAATGTCCTTGAGTGGCCCAGCCAGAGCCCTGATTTGAACCTGATTGAACATCTCTAGAGAGACCTGAAAATATCTGTGCAGCGACGATCCCCATCCAACTTGACAGAGCTTGAGAGGTTCTGCAGAGAAGAATGGGAGAAACAAGCTTGTCACGTTATACCCAAGAAGACTCGAGGCTGTAATTGCTTCTAAAGGTGCATCAACAAAGTACTCAGTAAAGGGTGTGAATACTTATGTAAATGTGCTATAATTTTTTTTTTTTATACATTTCAAAACATTTCTAAAAACTTGTTTTTGCTTTGTCGTTATGGTTTATAGTGTGTAGATTGATGAGGGGAAAAAAACAAACAATTTAATCAATTTTAGAATAAGGCTGTAATGTAACAAAATGTGGAAAAAGTCAAGGGGTCTGAATACTTTCCGAATACAATGTCACTTGTGATTTCACAGTATACATGCTACAGTCTGTATTCAGAGCCATATTTCTAATATGTCTCTGCCTATATTGTCAATTTTTAACAGGTTAACCTGTTTAGGATAGGGGGCAGTATTTTCACGGCCGGATAAAAAACGTACCCGATTTAATCTGATTATTACTCCTGCCCAGAAACTAGAATATGCATATAATTATTTGATTTGGATAGAAAACACCCTAAAGTTTCTAAAACTGTTTGAATGGTGTCTGTGAGTATAACAGAACTCATATGGCAGGCCAAAACCTGAGAAGATTCTATATGGGAAGTGCCCTGTCTGACCATTTCTTGGCCTTCTGTAGCCTCTTTATCGAAAATACAGGATCTCTGCTGTAACGTGACATTTTCTAAGGCTCCCATAGGCTCTCAGAAGGCGCCAGAACGTGGAATGATAACTCTGCAGTCCCTGGGCGAAAAACAGTAGGGGTTTTGGAAAGTGGTCGTTCTGAGAACAATGATACTGGTGCGCGTGTGCATGTGAAGACTCCATTTTCTATTTTCAGTGTTTGAACGGATACAACGTCTCCCGGTTGGAATATTATCGCTATTTTACGAGAAAAAACGTATAAAAATTAATTTTAAACAGCGTTTGACATGCTTCGAAGTACGGTAATGGAATATTTAAAAAAAAATTGTCACGATACGCACCGGCGCGTCACCCTTCGGATAGTGTCTTGAACGCAAGAACAAAACGCAGCTATTTGGATATAACTATGGATTATTTGGAACCAAAACAACATTGGGTGTTGAAGTAGAAGTCCTGAGAGTGCATTCTGACGAAGAACAGCAAAGGTAATCCAATTTTTCTTATAGTAAATCTGAGTTTGGTGAGTGCCAAACTTGGTGGGTGTCAAAATAGCTAGCCATGATGGCCGGGCTATCTACTCAGAATATTGCAAAATGTGCTTTCACCGAAAAGCTATTTTAAAATCAGACACCGCGATTGCATAAAGGAGTTCTGTATCTATAATTCTTAAAATAATTGTTATGTTTTTTGTGAACGTTTATCGTGAGTAATTTAGTAAATTCACCGGAAGTTTTCGGTGGGTATGCTAGTTCTGAACAAAACATGCTAATGTAAAAAGCTGGTTTTTGATATAAATATGAACTTGATTGAACAAAACATGCATGTATTGTATAACATAATGTCCTAGGAGTGTCATCTGATGAAGATCATCAAAGGTTTGTGCTGCATTTTGCTGTGGTTTTGGTTTTTGTGACATTATATGCTAGCTTGAAAAATGGGTGTGTGATTATTTCTGGCTGGGTACTCTCCTGACATAATCTAATGTTTTGCTTTCGTTGTAAAGCCTTTTTGAAATCGGACAATGTGGTTAGATAAAGGAGAGTCTTGTCTTTAAAAGGGTGTAAAATACTCGTATGTTTGAAAAATTGAAGTTTTTGCATTTTTGAGGTATTTGTAATTCTCTACCATTGGATATTGGTGAGGCGTTCCGTTAGCGGAACATCTAGATGTAAGAGGTTTTAAGCATCTCCAATCCAAAATTAAATCTAGAATCTGCTTCCTATTTCGCAACAAAGCATCATTCACTCATGCTGCCGAACATACTCTCGTAAAACTGACTATCCTACCAATCCTTGACTTTGGTGATGTCATTTACAAAATAGCCTCCAACACTCTACTCAGCAAATTGGATGCAGTCTATCACAGTGCCATCCGTTTTGTCACCAAAGCCCCATATACTACCCACCACAGCGACCTGTATGCTCTCGCTGGCTGGCCCTCGCTTCATATTCGTTGCCAAACCCACTGGCTCCAGGTCATCTATAAGTCTTTGCTAGGTAAAGCCCTGCCTTATCTCAGCTCACTGGTCACCATAGCAGCACCCACTCGTAGCACATGCTCCAGCAGGTATATTTCACTGGTCACCCCCAAAGCCAATTCCTGCTTTGGCCGCCTTTCCTTCCAGTTCTCTACTGCCAATGACTGGAACGAACTGCAAAGATCACTGAAGCTGGAGACTCATGTCTCCCTCGCTAACTTTAAACACCAGCTGTCAGAGCAGCTCACAGATCACAGCACCTGTACATAGCCCATCTGTAAATAGCCCATCCATCTACCTCATCCCCATACTGTTATTTATTTGATTTATTTTGCTCCTTTGCACCCCAGTATCTCTACTTGCACACCAATCTTCTGCACATCTATCACTCCAGTGTTTAATTGCTATGTTGTAATTGTTTCGTCACTATGGTCTATTTATTGCCTTACCTTCCTTATCCTACCTCATTTGTACAAAGTGTATATATACTTTTTCTATTGTATTATTGACTGTATGTTTGTTTATTCCATGTGTAACTCTGTGTTGTTGTTTGTGTCGCACTGCTTTGCTTTATCTTGGCCAGTTCGCAGTTGTAAATGAGAACTTGTTCTCAACTAGCCTACCTGGTTAAATAAAGGTGAAATAAAAAAGAAATAAATAAATAACGTAGCAAGCTAGGATAATTAGGTTAAATTTAGGAAAAGGTTTAGGGTTAGCTAAAATGCAAAACATTTTAGAATAGTTTGACAATTAGGAACCCTTCTAGCCATGAAAGTGAGACAGCCTCTGTCGCGGGGGATGATGACATCGTGAATAAAAATCATAAATCCATTTCACTTTCGAAACTAACTGTTTTTATGTATGACTAAACTTCGTCATCTATAGGTAGAACAAAACGTCACTTTTTAACATGGTTAGCTCAATAGTCGTGAATTCTCATATGGTTTTGAACTATTTATTTATTTTTATGAATATATCACGATTTCACACTATGGATTTGTTTATGTAATTATTTGTTTATTTATTTAAATGAACTGAACAATGTAATTCAGCGCTCAGCTGCCAATGTTGTACACCATGACAATAAACTATGTTCTGTTCTACTTGAAGTGATGTCGACAGGCCAGCAGGGGGCAATCTTCCCCCTCAGGTGCTGTTGTGAGGACAACAGTTAGAGAGGATGGAAGCCTAAAAGTCATGAATGTGGACATACGCTATAGCAGTTAGAGCTAGACAAGAGAAGATATGGATGCTTAGAATTCCTACATTTCTGTGTTAATCACTTGAATGCCATTCTCAACTACGTGCTTTAAAATACAAGTTGAATACATTGGGAGATTAAATCAAAACAAATTGTATTTGTCACACACAGTGAACAGCATGTATAAATGTTGCAGTGAAATTCTTGCAGGCTAGGCTAGCTCACTCAACATTATTATTACATGCCTATTGCCTGTATAAGCAACATGTAATGATGAACTCATCTGTTGGCTACGTCATCTCTCCTCATTCAAATGGTTAAAAGTACAAAACTGTATGTTTTCGATCAAATATGGCAGATACACACCTGGTTTCAGTTCTGTTTGCTTTCAGGGCAGTACACGTAACCCAATACATGTGATTGTGCAGGCTATTCTGGGACCTCTTCCCCCATCCACTTGTCTGTGGACTCATTGTAATGAAGGATTTAGCCTTTTGCCCTGACATTGGCAGGATGTTTACATAATGAAGTGCATCCTCCATATTGACTTTTAAAATGGAACCTGTTCTGATAAGTGTGACTCATGTCACAATGTCCTACATCTGTCTATTATGAATCATTCCAATAACTTTTTATTCATGCTTGTGATTAATAAAGCTTATCCTATCTTCTTCAATTATTAAAAAAAATATATACACAGTCCTCACCATATGGATTTGGACGTCTTGGGTCGATAAATGGGTCCTCCAGAGGTGCCTGTCCTCCATTGCAGATACAATCTCCTCCTCCTCCTCCAGTTGGTGTTGGTCCTTAGCTAGTCCAAGTATGTGTTCTCTGGCCTTCCCCTTCTGCTGACACCGTGCTGTGGTTGCCAGATGATTAGTTCACTAAAGCTGTTGTTTTTAGTTAGGCTATGGAATACATTTCATTTCTATTCCCAATATTTCATGTCCACCAGAAGGAAGCACTATTTAACATTTTAGTGTGAACCCCACTAAAGTGTAAAGCTCTAAATCAAAACATCACTTTGGACCTTGGTTAAATAAGAATTAGTGACACAACAGAAACATAATGGAAAGTGGTAAAACATTTATTTCAAGAAAATAACATAATACTATTGTGTTACATTTTTTACATATTTATTCATTCGTTCCCTCCTTACAGTAATCAACATGCAAAATAGATAGTCTACAGAATACAGAATGAAATAAAGATAGAAAATGAAAAAACATGTTCTTATAAGTTAAAACGAACAATGGTGACCCTGGCCCGTGACCCCACTCTCAGGAGTTGGGATATGCAAAAAACACATTTCCATTACACATTTGTACAAGAAACACCCACAGGTGACAA
This sequence comes from Salmo trutta, assembly GCF_901001165.1. NCBI lineage: Eukaryota > Metazoa > Chordata > Actinopteri > Salmoniformes > Salmonidae > Salmo > Salmo trutta. Next base: position 8,187,663 of record NC_042988.1, read on the forward strand.
ATATAAACACCCCCAAATTATTATTATTATTATGCCTTTCCCTAACCTTAACCCAAACATTAACCTCAGTCAAACTATGCCTACATTTAAACTTAACCCTCGTTCCTAAACCTAAACTCAATTAATTTTACCTCTATGAATAAATTAAGTTTTTCTTCTGCCGGTCTAATAGCCACTACCTATTTTTATACATTGGGACGAACTTCAGCATAGTTTTTAATGACCCCTGAAAAGCGAATGACTTTGACCTCTTTGGTTTTTGCCTTCAAGTCCTGCCACAGGTATTCTGGAGACAACACCTTGCTGGGCTTGTTGTCGAGCAGGTACCTGTTGAGGTGGCTCTCCTCCTGCCAGGCAGCCTGGATGTAATTTCTCGTATCCTCCTCAAACCGGTTCCAACATACCTTTGTTAGTGTGTACACATCCGCCACGTATCCTCCGAACATAGCCCCGCCATAGTAGTAGTCTCCCTCATCCATGGGGATGTAGGCAGTCGAGGCTGGACGCCGTTCGTACGGGAAGCGGTCATGCGTCTGCTCGTAGTAGCCTGGATGTATAACAGCAACCAGCCTTCCAAGAGACTCGGACCCCCAGCGAGCGTGGAACTTGCTGTCCACGTCCAGACAGAAGATGTAGTCGGCCTCCCTTCTGATCTGACGTTCGATGGTGGTCTGGATGATCTCCATCCTCCGGGCTGATATCTCCTGCCAGCGGTTTGAACCCGGGACCTGGATCACTCTCAAATGTCTCCCCTGATTCAGGTTCACTGAAGGAACATCGTCGGGACGATCAGTGAAAACGTAGTAGTGCACGTTGAAGCCGACCATGAAGTGCTTCTCTGCTGTCTCCAGAAAATCTTGGAGAAACCTGACGTATCTGTCAGTATTTAAAGGCATACATATCATAAGGATTAATAAGTGCCTTGCTTAAGGACACAACAGCAGTAGGTCGCAACTGAGATTTTGATGTCAGCACACCTCTAACTGATGGCTTGGCAGGTAGCCTAGAGGTTAAGATTGTTGGGCCAGTAACCGAAAGGTCACTGGTTCAAATCCCTGAACCAAGCCAAGGTGGAAACATCTGCTGTTCTGTCCTTGAGCAAGGCAGTTAACCCCCAACAACAACAACTTCTCCCTGTGTGCCATTGTTCTCGATTAAGGCAGCCCCCCCCCCCCCGCACCTCTCTGATTCAGAGGGGTTGGGTTAACTGTGTAAGACATTTCGGTTGAATGCATTCAGTTGTGCAATTGACCAGGTATCCCCTTAACTGCATCATCATTCTCATAGGATAATATACCACTTTCTGACCAGTATACAGTCTAGATAATACATAAAGTAGAACAATTATTTACGTGTTCCAAGGCATGAATCATGACAGCGTCATTACATTTTATTACCTGCCATGTTACATCAGGTACTTGTGTCCTTATAGTTGCATTGTTGAAAAAGTATATATATATAGTTCAAATTCCCTTTTGTATATTTGTCAAAAGTTGTACTCACTTTCCAACGGCAAACACAGTGGTTGCTATGGTGAGATTCATGGGCTTGTAGATGTTGTCGATTAGCACAGGGTCAAAGGTGCCTTCCCAGACGATGGGTGCCAACCATGGGGTCACTGACACCACATCAGTACGTCTACAGAAACAGAACAAGGTCCTGCCTGACTGTGTTGTACTGACCAGAGCCATGTTATGATCTCAATACTTCACTATGGTACTGGCCATTAAAGAACCTTGAAACAAGGTGTGGTGTATTAGGCTACACCTCCCCACACTGATGTATCAGAGACTAATGTCAGGTGTGGCCTCACAATATATCAAAGCTCCCCACACTGATGTATCAGACACTTACACTACGTCAACTAATACGACTTTAACATTAGATAAAATGGCTACTTACCATTTTAATTGTCCATTGATTGATGCTAGTGTTTTTTTTTTTACTAATAGAAACTTGTCTTGTGCGACCGCAGTATGTAACCTCCTGTGTTCATAATCCGCAGGAATTTAGCTATATGGGAAGTACAGGGAGGAACAGAGGATGGTGGTGATATTCGCAATCTTGATCTACACAGACAAGTTAAATTACTTTTTTGCATCTCAGTTCCCAGGGCCTGTTTCTGCACATCTGCTAACTGTCACAAAGATGAAAGGATGCACTTTATATAAAAGGAGAGAGACAGTTCTGTTTGCTGAGCTTTTTCAACCATGAACCATTTGCTTGGTTGTTAATTGCTTCACTTTTTGCAAATCTTATAATAAAAAGTTATTTTGAAGAACACAGTTTCTCTCCTTTTGCTTAGAATTACCATGACATCTGTCACTCATGGAGACACTACGTCACTGCAAAATCTAAAGGTAGAGCTCGAAAATTCAAGCCCCTTTGGTGCTGCCATAGAGTCAAATCACGTTATATCTATAGTAGCTTTGATAATTTAAAAACCTTAGCTAGCAGTCATCATCATGAATCAAGTCGACAATCTGTCAAATCCTTTTTAATCCTTGTCATATGAAGAGAATTAAGGAAGAGAAATTATAGATAAAACGTATTGGTGCTCATTGGCGATGAACATTAGACAACAAGTTGTAATTCGCAAATTCAACAATTAGTGGTTTAGAAGTAATCAGTGGCTAACTGCAAGTATTGCAAAGCAATCACTAGCCTGCTATACAGTGGAGTGGGGGTGTGGTCCTAATTCTCGGTTTAAGAGTTTATTTTCCTAGTTTAAAATTATTAACATTCAACATTGGCCATACTATTAATCCAGCATGATGTCTGCTGCGCTCAAAACAATGGTTAACTCAGAACTGGGAAATCTGACTTCAGTGAGTTCAAGACAACTAGGAACTCAGGAAAAAACTAGCTCATACGGGGAAAATACGTTTTCAACGGTCATTCAACTCGGATAGTAAATCGGATTAGTCGGGCCTCTTTCTGGAGCTAAGACCTGAAGATCACTGACGTCCTCATGATTCAACCTTGTTTTTTCCGAGTTCCCAGTTGTCTTGAAGGCACCATAAATCCAGAGAATGCCAGACTTTGATGACAAGGTTTGATGACAAAATTTGAAGCCTGTACACGTGGAGGAGTACACCACATCAGTCACTGGCTTCCGTCTTCTCCTTCAACGGATTGGAGCATTGAGGTCAGGAATTGGACCGCAAGGGAGAACTCTTGGAAGGCAGCATGGTCTCCCATTTTGATTGGAGACGTGTTCAGGATGTTGTTTTAGTTCATTCTGGACTAGCTGGCGTGGCTCACCATATCTCGCTTTCAGGGACTGGAAAGCGGCAGTGTATGGTGTTGCAGAGTGCATAAAGGATTTGGCTAGCTTGTATGCACTGGGAAACCGCAAGTGATCCATCAGTACTTGGTATTTGTAGCGTTCTGACAGATGGCTGTGAATACCCAGTAGGCTCTCCAATGCCATTTCCAAAAGGACAAAATCACTCTCCTTTCCACTCTCAAAGTATGGCAGTTTTGGTCTGGGAATTCCATAGGCCGAGGCTACTAGCAGTTTCATGATGTTGGCTTCCTCTTCTGGTTGCGTGAAGGATAAACCCGGGACTGCTGATGAGCTCACTGTGGCCTCACTGTGCCTGTCCCTACTGTCCCAGACCCTCCATTTGTGGCAGCCTGAATTGAGTGAAAGCTCTCCCCCCTGATGGTTGATGACTGGCCTGGCCCAGGCCCTGGATGAGAGGAACGATTTGCCGTTGTTGGTAATTGGCGGAAAGGCGAAGGAGTGGTGCTTTGTCTAGATGAAGGAGGAATGCTAACTTGTGTCACTGGCATAGAGGGCGTTGGCGGGGTGGCCTGTTCCCCGTGCTACCATGGCCACTTCCAAAGGGGTATCCACCGGTCAAACTCTCACTCCGTCTAGAGGGCCTCGACAATTTCCCATTACTTAAGGGGTGATTGGAGCCTGCCTCGGGAAGCTGGTTGACCTATGCTGTGGGAGTTACCTCTTCCATGGGTTCTTCCTGTAGACCATGTTCCCGTTCCAAATCACTTTCCGGTCCTTGGCTCGGACAGGATGGTTGATGGCTGAAACGGACAGTTGAGCCATCGCCGCTTTGAGCCCTGGTGGGCTTGCCCTTTGGTGGAGGATCCTCCACCACATAATCCTTAAGATAACCAGGTTCTTGTCTGCTCGTTTGTTGCTTGGTTCTTCTGGTGCTGCTGGTGGTTGAGGATGAAGCCTTCTTTGGTGCTTTAGGCTTAGCTCCTGGATCTTTTATTTGTTCCAAAGACTTTTCCTCTTATCTTTAACCTCAGCTGCTCTTTCCTCCTCTCTCCTTCCAGGAGGCAATTCTTCCTTCTCCTCTATTTCCTTTTCACCCGTCTTTGGTTCAGTCATCATCTGGCTCAAAGGACCATTGAAATATTATTGGAATCTGTGTAGGTAGCTGGACAGGTAGGGTGACTGACAATAGTGAAAGTGAACAGGTGGTCACGGGTCAGGTGACGGAGGAATGGATGAGACTGAGGCAGGAATTCCTTTAACTACAAAGTGGTATATTTACTGGGTAGTTTATCTGTGCTGCATAACAAAGGAAACAGAAGAACATGTATACAATCAAATTCAAAACAGAAAGTCAAATCATAACAATCATTCTCATTATTAACAGAATGAGGTAATTCGGCAATAAGGTTCCATAGGAATTCAATATGAAGCAGAATGGAGTAATTTAGGATCATAACCATGAGAATGATAATGCAAATAAATCGATCAGTTATCATTTTTTCAATCGATAATCTCCATCAATTTGATATGAAAATTGATAAATTCAGCAAATAATAACTACGTTTCATCTTTCATCCTCCCAGGTTTGTCTTCATATGTACATGTAATTTCATTACATTTTAACCATATATAAATGGCATAATTGGCCTGTGATGATTTGTAGGGCCGTGATCATTGTCCATCGACATAACACAATAGGTTTGAAGTGTTCGCTCCAAGCCGCGCTCCCCGGTAATAACTATAAACAATAACTGATGGCCCGCTCTACCCGATTGCAACAGATGGTTCAGATGAAAGGTAACAGATTCGGTGGATTTACGTTGATTCATGGATGCACAGAATGTCTGGATTAGACAGAGTTGAGGAAGAGAAAGCAGCGAGGTCGGACGGTGGCCATTTCCTCCTATTAATGACTTGTGATCTGTCAGACATTTCCACCTGACCTAAATAAAGCGCCCCTGCACAAATGGCCATGAATTAAAGGACGATTCCACCAACTCCATGGGCCTTTCTACAGAACATATATACTGAACAAAAATATACTACATATAATAATCGTCACCTGGAAGATTTAATGGCAGAGGTGAGGAAGGTGTTCGATTCTCCGGTATCCAGAAGAGAGGCGGCACAAAAACTACTTGAATTATGTCAAGACTCCCGTAGTGTGGCAGACTACGCAGTAGATTTTCGCACGTTGGCCGCCAAGAGTGCCTGAATCCGGAGTCCCTATTCGATACCTTCCTTGACGGACTATCAGAGGTAATAAAAGACGACCTAGCAGCTCGGGAGTTATCGCTGGACCTCGATTCCCTCATCGCCCTTACTATTAGGATTGATGGGCATCTACGGGAACGCAGGAGTGAGAGGAGGTCTGGTCTTGGTCACACTCGGTAATCCACTGAAGTCCCAGAAGGCTGTATTTCCGAGAAGACCCGAAGCCACCCGAGTTCCCTCGAGAGTCAACGGCGACGGGTGAGTCAGATACACCGGAACCTATGCAACTGGGCAGAGCTAGATTATCGCCTAGGGAACGTTCACGTAGGCTATGCTCCAACAGTTGTCTGTATTGTGGTGCTGCAGGGCATTTCATAGCTACCTGCCCAGTAAAGAGACCTGAATCATTAGTAGGTACAAGTACACTGGTGAGCCAGACTGGGAACCCTCTAATTCCCATCACCCGTACTCCTTTTTTCTTATCCTGCTGTGGGGAGACCAGCTTAAGTCTCTTCGGGTGCTCATTGACTCTGGTGCAGATGAGAGTTTCATGGACACTAACTACCCTGGTATCGGAACTAGGTACCCCCACTCAACTCCTCTCCGTTCCCATGGATGCCAGGGCACTGGACGGCTGCTCCATTGGAAGAGTCACGCACAGCACAGTTCCCATTCGTCTGCAGGTATCTGGTAATCACAGTGAGTCAATACAGCTTCTCCTCATTGTCTCCCCACATCCCTGTTGTTTCGGGTTCAATCCTGGGTTGGAGCCCGTTCTGCCATTCACACTGCCTGAAGGCGGCGCAGCCTTCTCCGGAACGTCCGCCTCCAGGGTTAAGTACAGCCTCGGATTTCTCTGTCGTTCCCGCAGAGTACCATAACCTCCAGGAGGTTTTCAGCAAGGCTCATGCTACCTCCCTTATTCCACATCATCCTTACGATTGACAATTGACCTCCAGCCGGGCACCACACCACCTCGAGGCCGGCTATATTCCCTGTCTGGCCCTGAGACCAAGACCATGGAGGAGTACATTGAGGACTCTTTGGCTGTTGGGACCATTCGTCCTTCTGCCTCTCCTGCTGGCACAGGGTTCTTCTTTGTGGGGAAGAAGGACAAGACCCTGCGTCCATGTATTGATTACTGGGGCCTCAATGACATCAGGATCAAGGATTGGTACCCGCTACCACTCCTCTCCTCGGCTTTCGAACCTCTCCAGGGGGCTACCATATTTTTCAAACCGAACCTTCGGAATGCCTACCACCTTGTTCAGAGACGCAAAGGAGACGAGTGGAAGACAGCTTTCAACACTGCCAGTGGTCATGCCGTTTGGACTCACCAACACTCCCGCTGTCTTCCAGGCCCTGGTCAATGATGTGCTCTGGGACATGTTGAATCATTTTGTATTTGTCTACCTTGATGACATCCTGGTTCTCTCTCGTTCTTCCCAAGAACACGTTCTCCATGTTCGACAAGTCCTTCAGCGCCTCCTGGAGAATCACTTGTTTGTTAAAGCTAAGAAGTGCACGTTCCACCACTCCACTATCTCCTTTCTGGGATACGTCATTGCTGAAGGGAATGTCCAGATGGATCCGAAAAAGGTGAGAGCGGTAGTGAATTGGCCCCAACCCACGTCCAGGGTGCAGCTACAACGGTTTCTGGCGTTTGCTCATTTCTACCGCCGTTTCATTCGGGGCTACAGCACCCTGGCGGCTCCCCTCTCTGCTCTCACCTCCCCCAAGGTACCGTCCACATGGTCCCCAGCAGCGGACAGGGCTTTTATGGATCTGAAGCTGTGATTCACTACTGCCGCCATCCTCATCCATCCGGACCCGACCCGTTAGTTTGTGGTTGTGGTTGACGCTACCAACGTGGGAGTCGGGGCCGTCCTCTCCCAACAATCCATCCAGGACCAAAAGCTTCATCCTTGTGCCTTCATGTCCCATCGTCTCAACTCTGCGGAAAGGAACTATGACGTTGGGAACTCCTGGCGGTTAAGATGGCTCTGGAGGTGTGGAGGCACTGGCTGGAAGAGGCGGAACATCCATTTTTGGTGTGGACTGACCACAATAATTTTAGAATACCTCCGCACTGCCAAATGCCTTAACTCAAGGCAAGCCCGTTGGGCCCTGTTATTCACCAGGTTCAATTTTATAGGCCTAAGATCTGTGTATCCAATATTTCCATTGGCCTATGCTATTGGTTGCATTTAAGTTAATGTTTAATTCGCTTTATTTGTCTCAGTGTGTAAACAACAAAGTAGCTTATCATTTTGATCATTTGGGTGATATAAAAATGTATAATTTTAATGTCTCCAGCAGAGGTCGACCGATTAATCGGAATGGCTGATTAATTTGGGCCGATTTCAAGTTTTCATAACAATCGGAAATCGGTATTTTTGGACCCCGATTTGGCCGATTTATTTATTTATTTATTTATTACTTTTATTTAACTAGGCAAGTCAGTTAAGAACACATTCTTATTTTCAATAACGGCCTAGGAATGGTGGGTTAACCTCTATGGGCTAGGTGGGACGCTTGCGTCCCACCTACTCAACAGCCAGTTCAATTTCTCAAACATATGACTATTTTACAGCATTTTAAAGACAAGACTCTCGTTAATCTAACCACACTGTCCGATTTCAAAAAGGCTTTACAACGAAAGCAAAACATTAGATTATGTCAGCAGAGTACCCAGCCAGAAATAATCAGACATGCATTTTTCAAGCAAGCATATAATGTCACATAAACCCAAACCACAGCTAAATGCAGCACTAACCTTTGATGATCTTCATCAGATGACAATCTTAGGACATTATGTTATACAATACATGCATGTTTTGTTCAATCAAGTTCATATTTATATCAAAAACCAGCTTTTTACATTAGCATGTGACTAGCATGTGACTAGCATTCCCACCGAACACTTCCGGTGAATTTACTAAATTACTCACGATAAACGTTCACAAAAAACATAACTATTTTAAGAATTATAGATACAGAACTCCTTTATGCACTCGCTATGTCCGATTTTAAAATAGCTTTTCGGTGACAGCACATTTTGCAATATTCTAAGTAGATAGCCCAGCCATCACAGGCTAGCTATTTTGACACCAACCAAGTGTGGTACTCACCAAACTCCGAACTACTATTAGAAAAGTTTGATTACCTTTGGTGTTCTTCGTCAGAATGCACTCCCAGGACTTCTACTTCAATAACAAATGTTTGTTTGGTCCCAAATAATCCATAGTTATATCCAAATAGCGGCGTTTTGTTCGTGCATTCAAGACACTATCCGAAGGGTAAATAAGGGTCACGCGCCCGACGCGTTTCGTGACAAAACATTTCTAAATATTCCATTACCGTACTTCGAAGCATGTCAACCGCTGTTTAAAATCATTTTTTATGCCATTTTTCTCGTAAAAAAAGCGATAATATTCCGACCGGGAGTGGTGGTTTTCGTTCAAAGAGAGAGAAAGTAAACATGGATTCGACTCGGGCACGCGCGCCCCGTCCCATTGTCCTCAGATCGACCACTATCAAAATACGCTAATGTTTTTCAGCCATGGGCTGCAAAGCCATAATTCAGCTTTCTGGCGCCTTCTGAGAGCCTATGGGAGCGTTAGAAAATGTCACGTCATGCCAGAGATCCCCTGTTTTTGTAAAAGATGATCAATAAGGCCATGAAATGGTCAGAGAGAGCGCTTCCTGTTTGGAATCTTCTCAGGTTTTGGCCTGCCAAATGAGTTCTGTTATACTCACAGACACCATTCAAACAGTTTTAGAAACTTTAGGGTGTTTTCTATCCAAATCAAACAATTAAATGCATATTCTAGTTACTGGGCAGGAGTAGTAACCAGATTAAATCGGGTACGTTTTTTATCCGGCCGTGCAAATACTGCCCCCTAGCCCCAACAGGTTAACTGCCTTGTTCAGGGGCAGAACGACAGATTTTTACCTTGTCAGCTCGGGGATTCAATCTTGCAACCTTACGGTTAACTAGTCCAATGCTCTAACCCCCTGCTTTACATTGCACTCCACGAGGAGCCTGCCTGTTACGGGAATGCAGTAAGAAGCAAAGGTAAGTTGCTAGCTAGCATTAAACTTATCTTATAAAAAACAATCAATCAATCATAATCACTAGTTAACTACACATGGTTGATGATATTACTAGTTTATCTAGCCTGTCCTGCATTGCATATAGTCGCTTAGGAACACATTGCTCCAACCATAAACATCAATGCCTTTCTTAAAATCAATACACAAGTATATATTTTTAAACCTGCATATTTAGTTAATATTGCCTGCTAACATGAATTTCTTTTAACTAGGGAAAATGAGTCACTTCTCTTGCAACAGAGTCAGGGTATATGCAGCAGTTTGGGCCGCCTGGCTCGTTGCGAACTGTGAAGACCATTTCTTCCTAACAAAGACAGCCGACTTCGCCAAACGGGGGATGATTTAACAAAAGCACACTTGCGAAAAAAGCACAATCGTTGCACGACTGTACCTAACCATAAACATCAATGCCTTTCTTAAAATCAATACACAGAAGTATATATTTTTAAACCTGCATATTTAGCTAAAAGAAATCCAGGTTAGCAGGCAATATTAACCAGGTGAAATTGTGTCATTTCTCTTGCGTTCATTGCACACAGAGTTAGGGTATATGCAACAGTTTGGGCTGCCTGGCTCATTGCGAACTAATTTGCCAGAATTTTATGTAATTATGACATAACATTGAAGGTTGTGCAATGTAACAGGAATATTTAGACTTAGGGATGCCACCCGTTAGATAAAATAGGTAACGGTTCCGTATTTCACTGAAAGGAAAAACGTTCTGTTTTTGAGATGATAGTTTCCGGATTCGACCATATTAATGACCAAAGGCAAGTATTTCTGTGTGTTATTATGTTATAATTAAGTCTATGATTTGATAGAGCAGTCTGACTGAGCGTTGGTAGGCAGCAGCAGGCTCGTAAGCATTCATTCAAACAGCACTTTTGTGCGTTTTGCCAGCAGCTCTTTGCTGTGCTTCAAGCATTGCGCTGTTTATGACTTCAAGCCTATCAACTCCCAAGATTAGGCAGGTGTAACCGATGTGAAATGGCTAGCTATTTAGCAGGTGCGCGCTAATAGCGTTTCAAACGTCACTCGCTCTGAGACTTGGAGTAGTTGTTCCCCTTGCTCTGCATGGGTAACGCTGCTTCGAGGGTGGCTGTTGTCGATGTGTTCCTGGTTCGAGCCCAGGTAGGAGCGAGGAGAGGGACGGAAGCTATACTGTTACACTGGCAATACTAAAGTGCCTATAAGAACATCCAATAGTCAAAGGTATATGAAATACAAATCGTATAGAGAGAAATAGTCCTATAATTCCTATAATAACTACAACCTAAAACTTCTTACCTGGGAATATTGAAGACTCATGTTAAAAAGGAACCACCCAGCTTTCATATGTTATCATGTTCTGAGCAAGGAACTTAAAAGTTAGCTTTCTTACATGGCACATATTGCACTTTTACTTTCTTCTCCAACACTTTGTTTTTGCATGATTTAAACCAAATTGAACATTTTTCATTATTTATTTGATGCTAAATTGATTTTATTGATGTATTATATTAAGTTAAAATAAGTGTTCATTCAGTATTGTTGTAATTGTCATTATTACAAATAAAAAAATAAAAAATCAGCATTTTTGGTCCTCCAATAATCGGTATTGGTATCGGCGTTGAAAAATCATAATCGGTCGACCTCTAGTCTCCAGTCATGGAAAATAACGTAGAATTGCAGGAAATTCTTTTAGAAAAGGCCCTCTTGGACCCACACATCCCTCATTTTATGAAACTCTGAATGCCCTGGCAGCCAAATCTGTCAGGGAAACTACTATGATAGAACATTCTGATTTTCTGCCTGACTGTGGCGCTCCTTAACCGAATTGTTAGGATTTTCTTGTGATCACAACAAAACTAATTATTTTGCTCAAATCGTGATATAATTAAATTGTGTTTTCTTTGAAAAGATGGGCCTGGCTGAGAATATAACATTCCGTTTTCTGCCTGAGTGTGGTGCTGTTTACCACAATTTTATGGATTATCTTGTGACAGAACAAAACTACAAAAATTCTAACATCCTAACTTTAAAACGACCATACTACCTTTAAAAGTACCAAGTACCATGACTTGTTGGGGGAATTTCTCAGTTTATCTCAACTAACCTGTGCCCTTCTGGTGCTCATCAATTGTCATTTCTCTGTTGGAAACAACAAAACTATAAAATAACATTCCCCTTAATACAATCCAAGCCTCAAACCAAACCCTGTTAGTAAGAATCAGACAATACTGTGATTTTCATTTCATATTATAGCGACATTAGGCTGTAATAGATTAACAGAACTTGATCTTACCTGTTGGGTCTTTCAGAGAAGAAGCTGAAGTAGACATACCTTTGGGGAAGCAGGAAAGAATCAGTTCAAGTCTGTCATGAAAACATTTATGGTCTTTTTACACTAACAAAATGTGTTGCCGGCGCTGCCTTACTTAGACATCAGATTTTCAACTTTTATTTAAAACGTAATTTATACCGTTACACAAGTACACCACGCAAGGCCGTAATTAGCTTCACAAAATGGCAACACTGCATAGTTCCGTAGAGTTACACATTACCAGGCCGCATACATTTGCGTATCTTATTGTATTGCGTAGGGTGTAAATTAGGCTTTATACTATCCTTACATTACCTTGGATGTGGTGTGGCCAAAGCCACATTCATGCTGCGTGTGTTTGTTCAGCTATTAACATACTGTTAATCTCATAGTAAGTAGTAGTATATACAAGTGGGCAAGATATTTAAAGTATACAGGAGCTTTTCAATTAAACCATATTGCACACAATGTTGCACACTTGAAAAATGCAACGATTCACATTTGTGCAGACATGTTTAAAGGGTCTTTTTTTTTGTTGCTAATACAACAAAAATGCTGTACTGATATTAATTGCATGTGGCTTCAGAGAGCCATTGTCTTTATTCAATGCCCATCAGAGAGGGGTATGTGGTGTAGAAGTGTCCCAAACTACCTAGTTAATATATTGAATAGTTTGATTAAATCTTGAGAAGTTCAATGATTGTTTAGTTAGTGCTTCCCTCAACCATGCAACAGAACCTGTTAGTTAAATCATTGTGTAAACTTTGTTTTCCTTTAAAAACAGGGTGAAAAGAAAGCCTCATTCATTCAGTTTGCATTGACTATTGTGGAGGAGGGAAAAAATGGTGGCGTTCATACATGTGTGGGAATTCCATATTTTTCCACTAACCCAAACTAAGAACCTGTTTGTACCTGTTCTTGTTTAAACATGGAGTAGTACGGCAGTTTGCTTTTTGGCAGTAGTCAGCACTGTTTGGGACTCATAGTGGCAAAATATTGAACGGTGACTGACATTTAACTGTGTGTTGGCCATGTATAACCTCTGGGTAAGAGGGAGGTTTGCCATGTGGCTGTGGTTAAAGTTTGTAAATTGCTAAGTTTGAGATGTATTTTTTTAATGGAATCTTGAGAATTTAAATGTCTGTTTAGTGTTTCCCTCGAACTAGGCCACATTTAGACACCTTTCTAATTATTAAATGTATTACTTAGACAGGGTCTAAGGGGATTCAATAGCGACAGTGTGCGAGATAAGTCATGACCCAATGACTGTACCTGCTAAATACTGGATTTAATAGTTTATTGTTCGGCGATGCAAACATCGATTCTTACCTTACAAAAAAACCACATGATTTCACATGTGGAAAATGACACGATTTCACATGTAATATGTCCACATGATTTACACATGTGACATTTTATGTGATATCATGTTAAACTATGTCGTTTTGGAACACCACATATGATATTTCACGCGATCACATAGCATTTCACATGTGGATTCAAATGTTCACATGATGCCCTGCAAACAAAAAGCCGATAGAATGTCCCCTGAACATCACGAAATTGACATACATGAATACCTTGTGTATGTTTATTTATACATTCATTAGTATTCAACTTGTCCCCATCTGGAATTTGAACTCACAACCTCTTAGTTAACGGCATTCCGATCTTCCTTCTATGCCACCATGTTTGTGTCAATTACTGATTTAATCTAGATCTCAGATGTGGAATTGCATTTTCACATGTCAAAAACGTTCAAATATTGTCACGTGTAGTTTCATTGTATCACATGTTGCATCCCCATGTCACATGTTGCTTTTACATGTTGTCAAAAGTGTCACATTAACTTGAACACATGTCAAATTCATTTGGTTTTTCCCACAAAGATCCAATCGGAACCGTCTACAGATTTATGGATGTATCTTCGGACGTGGGACATCTGCTGCTAGCAGGTACAGTCATTGACCATGACTTATCTTGCATGCTGTCGCTATTGAATCCCCTTAGAACCCATCTTATTTCTTTTGGTAGGGGGGTAGATAATTTAAAATTGCAGATAGATTGTAGCTTCCATCAGTGTAATTGTCTGCATCATTTCCATTTCCCCATATATGTTTTTGTAAATATATATATATATACACACACACACACACACACACACACACACACACACACACACACACACACACACACATGCAGTACCAGTCAAAAGTTTGGACACACCTAGTCATTCAAGTGTTTTTCATTATTTGTACTATTTCTACATTGTAGAATAATAGTGAAGACATCAAAACTCTGAAATAACACATTTGGAATGTAGTAACCAAAGAAGTGTTAAACAAATCAAAACATATTTTAGTCATCAAGACTATTTGTCTTGATGACAGCTTTGCACACTGTTTGCATTTTCTCAACCAGCTTCATGAGGTAGTCACCTGGAATGCTTTTCCAACAGTCTTGAAAGAGTTCCCACATATGCTGAGCACTTGTTGGCTGCTTTTCCTTCACTCTGCGGTCCAACTCGTCCCAAACCATCTCAATTGGGTTGAGGTCAGGTAATTGTGGAGGCCAGGTCATCAAATGCAGCACTCCATCACTCTGCTTTTTGTTCAAATAGCCCTTACACAGCCTGGAGGTGTGTTTTGGGTTATTGTCCTGTTGAAAAACAAATCATAGTCCCACTAAGTGCAAACCAGATGGATTGGCGAATCACTGCATAATGCTGTGGTAGCCATGCTGGTTAAGTGTGACTTGAATTCTAAATAAATGACAGATTGTGTCATCATCAAATCACCCACACACCATCACACCTCCTCCTCCATGCTTCACGGTGGGAACTCCACAATGCGGAAATCATATGTTCACCTACTCTTCATCTCACAAAGACACGGCGGTTGGAACCAAAAATCTGAAATTTGGACTCATCAGACCAAATGACAGAATTCCACCAAGTCTAGTGTGCATTCCTCATGTTTCTTGGCCCAAGCAGGTCTCTTCTTATTATTGGTGTCCTTTAGTAGTGGTTTCTTTGCAGCAATTCAACCATGAAGGCCTGATTCACGCAGTCTCCTTTGAACTGTTGATGTTGAGATGTATGTACTCTGTAGGACAGCTAGTTCGCGTGACATGACGGACAGACCGGGTAGTGCAGGATTTGAGGGTATCGCTGATCGTAAACCGCGCAGACTGAATAGGAACTGAGACAGACGGAGGCTAGTCTATTGTTCAGCATATGGGCTTCGAATTAAATGTGAATTTATCATTCACCCTGCCATTGTTTAGAAAACTAAAACGATTTTTCATACCTTGCGATTGTTTCTTTGTTGTACACACAAAACTAGATCACAGCTATCCTTTTGCTATTAGGCTGACAGTCGAGCCATCAAACATGTTGCCTGCTCGTTACCTACATTACTTTATTTTACATTATCTTGAGGAGCCCCAAGTAAAACGGATATAAAACTATAATTAGTAGTTATCTAGTCATACCAGCCGTTGAATTGGCTTCCCCGTCGACCTGTGGGATAACAAGGCGTGGGTTAGGTTACACTAATATTGTTGCGCTGCAAATGAACTCATCTTGATCCTCTGCGGTCACTCCTAGTTCAAATCAGACTGTGTAGATCTCTTCCTGGGGGTAGGTCTGTAGATGGAACTGAAACGTCTCGTTCTTATGGAGTTCTGCTACACAATGACAACAGAAGTAGGCAAGATGGAGTAACTTCTTTTCCTGTGGGAAAGTAAAGTAGCTGAGGACAGTATCTTTATTATTATCCACAGAGTTAGATCAGACCTATAGCTGAAATATCACCTTGCATGACATGATGAATTTTCCAGTTCCACCATTGTTGAGTTCATACTTGTGTTCCTCAAAGCCTTGACCAGGGAACGGCATGCTAGCCATTGATTGCGTGTTGTATGGTGGCTGGGTATAGACAATACATGGTAGTACATGCTAATAGCAGGTGTCGTTCCGCCCCCCCGTCACACACAAACACACACTTTCAGAAAAAAAGCACTAGCCTAGCTGTTCACCTTGCAGCCTTCATAGAATCGTCTGAGAACCTCCTTCATATTATGGGTGCGTGGCCCTTGGAGGCTCCTGAGAGCAGTCTGGATATTTGATTAGAGACATGCAGGTGAACATGTCACATCAAAACCAACAGGGAGGAAATCTCAATGACATCATGGAATGTCAGCAGTCCAGTAGGAAACAGTTAACAACACCACAACAGGCCCATACCTTGTATCTCCTATTAGGACTCTCCGACTGGGCCAGCCAGACTTATTATACTCACCATGGTATGTACGCATATTTCTCAGTCTCACATGATTATCATATTGAGTTAGCCCAGCTAATGGTGAATGGTGCTGCTCCCTCAGAATGTTGACTGCAAGACTACTAGTTCAAATTGTATCAGCTAAC
Organism: Salmo trutta; assembly: GCF_901001165.1. Lineage (NCBI taxonomy): Eukaryota > Metazoa > Chordata > Actinopteri > Salmoniformes > Salmonidae > Salmo > Salmo trutta. The sequence goes on from NC_042988.1 coordinate 8,203,974, forward strand.
CTACCACTAGGCTATAGCCTAACTTAGTAGTAAGTGAGTAGAGTGCTGAAATCAACAGCTTAGGCCTAATCATTGCTACAGTTTCTCCTCTCTCGAACTCTGTTATTGTCCAGTCCTCTCTCTCTCTCCCCAGTGGGAGCCAGTCCATTGTATCGGTTCAGGATGCAGGAAAGGGTGTGACGGGGTGTTCCGTCTATTACCCTTGGAGGCGATAGCTTTTCCTTTATCCTGTTTAAAGTGAGGATTGGAGAAGGTAGCACATTTTAACGGCAGAATAACACTATCACAAACATATTGTTGTGACTGACGCCTCTGTCAAAAGATTGTTGTAGACTTCCAGCTTGAACGGGTTGTGTGATTTGGGGTAGCAGAGTTATTTCTGAGAGATGGGGGGGTGTAGTATGTCATGGGGGGAAATTACATTTGAGGATCTCCTTTTGAAGCAGAGAGCAGTAGCATTTAACGTGTGGAATGAAGACATCGTTTGACCACAGCGACCGTGCCCAGGGAATTTCGGAAGCGTTATATGTGCGTGCAACTGTACGTGTCTGTGAGAGAGAGAATGAGATGACCAGTCCGTTCTAAGTTTGTGGAAGAGCAGCTGCATGCTGTGTCTCTGAGAGGATTGGGGGCCTAGTTTGACTTTGTCCCCCTCTCTAAGCCCCCCATTTGCTGGTCCATAAAGGCCCAGGCCAGGGGCAGGGAGAGCGTCATGGCTCTCTGCCTGGTTTCTGTACTAGGCCCAGCCACCGCTCCTCTCTTCTCCCACAGATCCGGCTTGACTCCCATTCACAACAGCTGCTGGCATTCAGCACTGCTTCTAGTACCAGCTGCTTGGGACTGGGTAGTGGGGAGAGAATGGATAGCATACATGGCTGCTCACATCTGATAAGAAGTCAAAACTGGAAAGCTATTATTAAATCTAAGGCAGACTCATAATTATGTATAAAACACATCCATCTAGCATTATGTCTGGGAGGAGCCTACATATTCAGAATGGTTTAAAGCAGCAATAAGCAAAATGTAATAGGTTTAACTCTGGGTTATCAGCAGCAAGGGTTTTGTTTAGCCTATGTTAATTGGCTTATTTGCATGTGCATGATAATGGGGAGGCAGTTAGATTTTTGGCACCTCGCTGGAGAGATTTTAGCTGAGTATCTAGATTATGGAGCATATTTGCATATGAATCTGAGGCTAACGTGTGCAAGTTTGGGCATCAAATCAGTTCTCCTCAAGTTAACCGTCTTGGTTAACCGTCATGGTCCAAGAAACACAAACTAATAGTGTAATTCTGGAACACTAGTTAATTTATATTCAGAAGCAAATAGAAAACACATCGCTGTCATCAACATTGTCATTACAAGCATTTTGCTACGCCCGCAATAACATATGTTACTTGAACTCTGTGAAACATTTATTTGGGCTGTAATCTGAGGCTGGTAACTCTAATGAACATATCCTCTGCAGCAGAGGTAACTCTGGGTCTTCCTTTCCTGTGGCAGTCCTCATGAGAGTCAGTTTCATCATAGCCAAGAGAGTGTGCAAAGCCGTCATTAAGGCAAATGGTGGCTACTTTGAAGAATATCAAATATGTTTTGATTTGTTCAACACTTTTTTGGTTACTACATGATTCCATGTGTTATTTCATAGTTTTGATGTCTTCACTATTATTCTACAATGTAGAAAATACTAAAAAATAAAGAAAACCCCTGGAATGAGTAGGTGAGTCCAAACTTTTGACTGTACTCTATGTAAACAACTTAATCTCTGCTTATCTCAATAGGTGTAAGGTCATAATCGAAGTAAACATATGCGTATTAAAACACCTGGTTTTCTGAGCAATCTTTCAAATTATTAGGACATGTAAACAGCTTAATCAGCGTCCCAGCGTTGTACTGTATTTATCTGCACATGTGCCACCACTGGTTGTGCAAACCTCCCTCTTATGCGAGAGTGAAGTGAGTTTGGAAAAACTGAAAGTATGCATCTTTAGAAGTAGTTTTCACACACAAACTTTATATGTCCGAACTTAAAATCAAATAGTCTTCCAAAACAAAATGAAATGGTCACTGTGGTAGCATTGATTTTGATTGGCGATGTTCTGCATTTATCAAAAGGCCCATCAGTAGCATGATTTCAGATGTGTCCATCTGAGCAGGATTATTAGGAATATCGTTCTTCTTGCAAAGCATGTACACGTTTTAATCGATCTGTTATATTAATCTGACTATCCACAATAATCGTATTATTGTGTGCATGTAACCGTGTTCAATGAGAAGTGAAAAATGATTCCTTCGTTGTTCATTTTCTCAATCTAAAGGCATAGCCTGCAGTAGATTAGAGCCAATGCCTTAAATAGTTATTACTCAAACTGACACGTTTTCATTTTCGTCAAAAACAACTTTATATTGAAGGAGTGCCTTTGATTTGATGGCCTGCACATGTGCAGTTCGGCACAAGATGACTGATGACGTGTTACTGAGCATGAACTTAGATAGCCAACATTGCTATGACATCGCCTACAAGCGTGATTGGGGATTTCTGTTGGAGAAGCAGTTTGTGCCCATCTTACTGTCTTTAGTATTGTTGTTTCTGACTCATTAACATATTTTACATTTACATTTACATTTAAGTCATTTAGCAGACGCTCTTATCCAGAGCGACTTACAAATTGGTGCATTCACCTAATGATATCCAGTGGAACAACCACTTTACAATAGTGCATCTAAATCTTTTAAGGGGGGGGTTAGAAGGATTACTTTATCCTATCCCAGGTATTCCTTAAAGAGGTGGGGTTTCAGGTGTCTCCGGAAGGTGGTGATTGACTCCGCTGTCCTGGCGTCGTGAGGGAGCTTGTTCCACCATTGGGGTGCCAGAGCAGCGAACAGTTTGGACTGGGCTGAGCGGGAACCGTGCTTCCTCAGAGGTAGGGGGGCCAGCAGGCCAGAGGTGGATGAACGCAGTGCCCTTGTTTGGGTGTAGGGCCTGATCAGAGCCTGAAGGTATGGAGGTGCCGTTCCCCTCACAGCTCCGTAGGCAAGCACCATGGTCTTGTAGCGGATGCGAGCTTCAACTGGAAGCCAGTGGAGAGAGCGGAGGAGCGGGGTGACGTGAGAGAACTTGGGAAGGTTGAACACCAGACGGGCTGCGCGTTCTGGATGAGTTGTAGGGGTTTAATGACACAGGCAGGGAGCCCAGCCAACAGCGAGTTGCAGTAATCCAGACGGGAGATGACAAGTGCCTGGATTAGGACCTGCGTCGCTTCCTGTGTGAGGCAGGGTCGTACTCTGCGAATGTTGTAGAGCATGAACCTACAGGATCGGGTCACCGCCTTGATGTTAGTGGAGAACGACAGGGTGTTGTCCAGGATCACGCCAAGGTTCTTAGCACTCTGGGATTTTGAGGTGTGCCTTGTAAGAGGTTAAATTAAATGTGTATAGGGAATAGAATGGAGTTCCAGCAAGTCTCAAACCTTTAATGGTTGAGTATTTACCATGTCCTTTGGTCTGTTTTACCCTGTAGTCACTGCCAGTTTGGAAGCCTTTGATAAGACCAACATTTTGTATTTTAAATGACTTTCCCTTCTAGAGGCTTAACAAAAGCTTCCAATCTGGAATTCAATGATATTCTGAAATATGTAAAACACATTTCCTAGCGGTCAACTTACTTGCACCAATCTTATGCAATTACATTAAAATACAAACCCATCTCCCCTCAAAGTAATTCATTCATTACAATTACCATAAGAAGATTACAGTAACCAACTGTACTGTTGTTTTACAATAACTTACAGGCAGCCAGTTGTGTGTAACTGTAAAAAAATGATAAAAAAGATTACAGTAACATTATTGGAAACTGTAAAATACAGTATGGAAACATACTGTACCATTTTATACAGTAACTTACAGGCAACTGGCTGCCTGTAAGTTACCATAAAAAACAACAGGAAATGGTTTACAGTGTACAGTCTCTTATTATTATGGATCCTTTTTCACACTTTAGTCCAAATTTTCCTTGGGTCAAGGTGTTTTCGTTTACAAGCCTCCCTGAACAGTTCCTCATTGTGGGCCAGCAAGGTACAATACTGTATCTGTCTTTGTTAGGGGGTGAAGGTATTGGCTAGTGTAAGCGGTGTTAGTGTTCCTGCCAGTCATACAGCTATAAATATACTGTTCCCAAGAAAGCCAAGGTAACTGAGCTAAATGACTACCGCCCCGTAGCACTCACTTCCGTCATCATTAAGTGCTTTAAGAGACTAGTCAAGGACCATATCACCTCCACCCTACCTGACACCCTAGACCCACTCCAATTTGCTTACCGCCCCAATAGGTCCACAGACAATGCAATCGCAATCACACTGCACACTGCCCTAACCCATCTGGACAAGAGGAATACCTATGTGAGAATGCTGTTCATCGACTACAGCTCAGCATTTAACACCATAGTACCCTCCAAACTCGTCATCAAGCTCGAGACTCTGGGTCTCAACCCTGCCCTGTGCAACTGTGTCCTGGACTTCCCGACGGGCCGCCTCCAGGTGGTGAGGGTAGGTAACAACATCTCCACCCCGCTGATCCTCAACACTGGGGTCCCACAAGGGTGCGTTCTCAGCCCTCTCCTGTACTCCCTGTTCACCCACGACTGCGTGGCCATGCACTCCTCCAACTCAATCATCAAGTTTGCAGACGACACTACAGTGGTAGGCTTGATTACCAACAACGACGAGACGGCCTACAGGGAGGAGGTGAGGGCCCTCGGAGTGTGGTGTCAGGAAAATAACCTCACACTCAACGTCATCAAAACAAAGGAGATGATCGTGGACTTCAGGAAACAGCAGAGGGAGCACCCCCCATCCACATCGACGGACAGCAGTGGAGAGGGTAGAAAGTTTTAAGTTCCTCAGCGTACACATCACGGACAAACTGAAATGGTCCAACCACACAGACAGCGTGGTGAAGAAGGCGCAGCATCGCCTCTTCAACCTCAGGAGGCTGAAGAAATTCGGCTTGTCACCAAAATAATTCAAACTTTTACAGATGCACAATCGAGAGCATCCTGTCGGGCTGTATCACCGCCTGGTACGGCAACTGCTCCGCCCATAACCGTAAGGCTCTCCAGAGGGTAGTGAGGTCTGCACAACGCATCACCGGGGGCAAACTAACTGCCCTCCAGGACACCTACATCACCCGATGTCACAGGAAGGCCAAAAAGATCATCAAGGACAACAACCACCCGAGCCACTGCCTGTTCACCCCGCTATCATTCAGAAGGCGAGGTCAGTACAGGTGCATCAAAGCAGGGACTGAGAGACTGAAAAACAGCTTCTATCTCAAGGCCATCAGACTGTTAAACAGCCATCACTAACATTGAGTGGCTGCTGCCAACATACTGACTCAACTCCAGCCACTTTAGTAATGGAAAAATGTATGTAATAAATGTATCACTAGCCACTTTAAACAATGCCACTTTTATATGTTTACATACCCTACATTACTCATCTCATATGTATATTCTGTACTCTATACCATCTACTGCATCTAGCCATCTTGATGTAATGTATCACTAGCCGCTTTAAACAATGCCACTTTTATATGTTTACATATCCTACATTACTCATCTCATATGTATATAGTGTACTATACCATCCACTGCATCTTGCCTTATAACGTTCTATACCATCACTCATTAATATATTTTTTTATGTACATATTCTTATTAATTCCTTTACACTTGTGTGTGTATAAGGTAATTGTTGTGAAATTGTTAGGTTATATTACTTGTTAGATATTACTGCATTGTCGGAACTAGAAGCACAAGCATTTCGCTACACTTCCATTAACATCTGCTAACCATGTGAATGTGACAAATACAATTTGATTTGATACTTACCTCACTTTGTTGATGTGCAGTGTATCACTGAGTGCCTTACTACCTCACCCACTGAACTTGCAGCTTAACAATTGTAAGAGCAGAAGCGTTTCCAATGCATTAACTAATTAGCATAATTCATTTGAATTGTATTGGTTTCTTCAATGTACTGAACTAAAATATAAAAGCAACATGCAACAATTTCAAAGATTTTACTGAGTTACAGTTCATATAACAGTTACAAGCATTTTGCTCCACCCGCAATAACATCTGCTAAATATGTGAACGATAACATACAGCCAAATGACAGACGAGGAGCTGGACAATCTGGTAGCCACATGCAAGACAAGTTCACCACAATTAGTATGGTGAGAGGATATATGAAAGCACTGGGTCACCGAGTCCAGTGGATACAATTGTGGGACTCAATACATCATGTCGATGCTGCACGAATGCAGGAAAGAATGACAAGACTTGGAGGTGTTGTCAGATGAACATACTCAGAACATACCTGATAAGAGAATTATCTAATAAAGGTAAATGAATCAATAAACCATGATGAATTATTAGTCATACAGCATGGTTAATGAATAATCAATGTAATTATCAATGTACTGATCGATTGGTCTGATTAGTTCCAGAAAGTCCAGGAACCACTGGAGAGGGAAAGAAATGTGTGTGTATGCAATTAGTATAGAGAGCTACAGAAACAGATGGTAAAGGGAGTACAACTTCAAAGAGTTCCTAACCTTGAGGGAAAGGAACAGGCTGAGCTAGAATGTGATAAACAGCGTGAGAAGTCAATGGGGGTTGCAGGTCACCAACAGTTTGTGTGTAAATGCATGTGCGTAAGTAAGCAAGAACTATAAAATGACTGTTTTGTTATCCTGACCTCAGAACGTTCTCATGAATAAAGCTACAGAAACCTTTTGCAGAAAGCTGAGTCCTTGCCTAATTTTTTTAACCCATTGTCTTACAAACCTTGGGCATTAGTCAAGGAGAATTGATTATTGATTATTATCATCAAGATATAAAATTCCTTTAACAATTGGTCCTTCGGCCGAGATCTCAAAAACTGCCGCTGTCGTTCCAAGGAGACACCGAAACCGTGCACGGGCGGATGAAATATCCGTACATCAAAGACCTGGCCCTTTACTGTGGGTTCTTTACAGGCCGGTGGCAAACTGGTACGCGACAGAGGTGGTGATGAGATTCAACGAACATTGAAAAACTCAGCTGCAAATAATAAGGTTAGTAGACTTTATTCATACTTTTGGGGAATAGCACCTGTATGATTACATTAAATAAGGAGTGAGTGAAGCACCTATAGGTCTGCATTACATGATGAAATGAGGAATACGCCTGTATGTCTGCATTGCATGATGGAATAAGGGACACAATCGGTGGTAGCATTAAATGAGGAAACGTTGTGAGTGAAAGGCAAAAGCGATTGTTGTGAGTGAAAGGCAAAAGCGATTGTTGTGAGTGAAAGGCAAAAGCGATTGATGTGAGAGTGAAAGGCGGGAGCAAGTAGAGGATTTTAATGTACTCTGGGTGTTAGACGCTGAAATTGGTGAATGTTATAGCTGGTGACCTGGCTTCAGAGGTTTGCGTGGAGAAAACGGTTTTAAAGGGAATCAAGTATTCTGCGCGAATGGAAGGCAGGAATTAGTTGTAAATTCAAAACGACGAATTTGAAAACGAAACAGGGTCCGAAAAGACCCTGGGCAACTGTGGCCACTGCAGAAAACTAAACTAGGGCTTATGGTGAGACCTGATAACGTAGCAAAAGTGTAAAAAAAAACATAAGGGGATAGTCGGTACCTAAACATAGGGATTTAGGTCTGATATCTATGGGTGAAGTGAGACCTAATATGGCGGAGTGAGATACAGATATTAGTGTCAAAAGTTACATGAAGCAACAGATAAATAGGCTGTTAACTAGGGCTTTACGACCCCTGGAAAATAGTTTATAGTTGCATACGTATGCGACCTAATGTCTGATCGACAGTCCCCTCTATAGATAAGGTTTCGAGAGAGATAGAGTAACTATGCTGGGATGAGTGATGCGTGTGAGGAGGATTCTGTCAACAACCGCGAAAATGACAGGCAGTAAAACCTAATAATAAAACGGGTTGCAGTGTTTGTCTATGAGTGAGATGAAGACAGGGGGTGTTAGGATAGATACGTATAATCATTCTAGCAGGACAACTCTATATTGTGAGAAGGAAAATTAATAACGAAAACATATTGTTAGAATCAACAGTCGCGAAAAAAGCTGGTTTGTTCTTTTAAGCGTGAGATAGAAGCAATGTGTCATATAGCATGCTAATAATTATTCCCCAAATTCTAGGTTAATACTTCAATTCTAGCTTAACAACGGTAAATATCATACACATAAAGATTAACAGCGAGTAGACACTGATTGTATTTGATAAATTAAAGCACATAGAATAAAAGATAGTTTTCAAAATAGAAAAAAAGATAGAAGCATGCGAATAATTATTCCCCAAATTCTAGGTTAATAACGAAAACATATTGCTCGAATCAACAGTCGCGAAAAAAGCTGGTTTGTTCTTTTAAGCGTGAGATAGAAGCAATGTGTCATATAGCATGCTAATAATTATTCTATAATTCTAGCTTAACAACGGTAAAAAGCATACACATAAAGATTAACAACGAGTAGACACAGATCGTAGTTGATCCAGAATTTTGTAAATTCTTACAAAAAATCGTTCTAAAATTCTAGATTGGGAGAAGAAGCAGAATAAATACGAGTGTACTTTAACACCATGGGTAGTAAATCCTCTGAGATCCCGGTATTGACAGGAGATGAACGTTTTATGCTGGGAAAAGATAAGAGGAACATTTATTTTGGCCCGAAATAGAGGAAGAAATACGATTTTGATGGATGTTTAAATGTTGAAAGATTGGAAATAATGGTAAAACAAATACATAGGGTCTGTGGGGATAAGATAGAGAAGCAGCGCGCAGAGGGCCTTGACACTGCTCGGGTATGGCTGGCAGAAGCTAGAAAGAGAGCGGAGGGGGCCAAGAGTGAGGGAGTTACTAAGAATGAATTTTTGGGTAGCCAGGAGCAGACAGAGAGGACTCCCACGGCTCCCACAGAGACACCATCTAAACCCAAATTATACCCCTCCCTGGCTGACCAGGGGTGGCGGGAGAACCCAGATAACGAGGTGGTGGTGGTGAGACGGAGGCAACCACATCAAGTGCCGCCCGTACCGTTACCCCCTCCCCCATATGCTGGTCCTCAGGGAGCCGAGGGAGGTAGAGAGGAAGAGACACAGGGAGGAGGACAGGATTTAGCCACTTTATTGAAAAAGTGGATAGAAACGGAGGGAGAGAGAAAGATGAGAACTAGGGGTAGAGAGCGTGTCGGTGGTGCTGCACAACCCAGAGCCCCCAGTAGGCTCGTTTACCATAACCAAAGTCCGGATAGGAATAGACAAAAGGGGGAGATGGATTCTTTAACTGTAACAAATCGGGTCATACCCTTGTCATGACGTTGGCCTCTTTGGGTACAGGAAGGACAGTTGACCCCCTCCCCTTTGTACCATCACCCAACCTACCTTCCCCCCAACCCATGGTTGTAAAAATTCCAAGAGGAGAATCTACTACCACATGTTTCATAGAGAGACAAAGGAAATTCTTCCAACTCATAGAATTGGAGAACCGGGCGACATGTGTGTTCTGGAGAAGATATGGAAGATTGATGAAGACTCCAGCTACGAACTGATCCGCTTGGTACAATTTTGTGATACTCAGAAGAGACAATATAGCCATATTACCATAAAACTGTTTATGTAATAGCCTCAGCGATGAGACTGGCATCATAATGGTTGTATAAAATGTATTAATAAGGATAAAGCTATTTGTAATACATTGAGATGCTATGTACTGATGTTAATGTGATAGAATTGTATTTCTGTAACCAAGTCTAACTCAGTCATAGGCACGCCCCCAGGGACACATACAGGACCAGGCGTCATTTGACAAGCCTGTTCTATGGGCACTATAAAACACCCCCTGATTTACATTTCTACAGACCAGGCCTGCACTCCATGGCCATTAGGTTTTATCATCCAAGTACTCTACTGAAAGTGAACCATACCACGTGGTTAACTTTTAGACTATCGATATCGACAGAATAAGAACAAGTCTTTGATATTAATTATTAGTCTGCAGCTAAGTAAATTATATCATTGAACGCGAAGACCAACGACACATCCATTCTATGACGACATTAATGAATGTCGCTCTGAAAGATCCATTCTAACCGAGAGAGAGAGAGAGAGAACGCGGACAAAACTCTCCATCAGAACATAACTCTTCAAAAGGGATCCCGACGACACATGAGCGTAAATATATATTGATTGCAATTGTTCCCGAATGAGTGAGCCTTCAATTGTCAATTGTTAATATTAATGAACTCTGTGTAACTTCTCAGCTGACCGTTTATGACCCATTGTCTAACAGACCAGCCATGCTTGTTAGCCATTAGGGCACATTACTATACCAATCCTTTGTGACGATAATTACTGTTTGTATGTTTTCTGTTAATTACTTAGTGTAGTAAATAAATGATTTTAAGACAATTGATGTATGGATGATTTTAGTAAAGACTGGATTCATGCAGATACAACAATTTACGACGTTTGGAATGAGACTGGACGCGAGGTAAAATACGCCATTCAAACCAGAAGATAATCGGCCTATACTATAATAGAATATAATATATAATGTTATAATATAGGAAAGTTATATTAGGAAAATTATAACTTTGTAATCTGAATATTTTTCTTGGTGCCCCGATCTCCTAGTTAATTACAATTAAACGATTAATCAGTTTAATCGCGTGATAATAATTACAGGGAGTTAATTGATAAACCTATCTTCAGTTTAATGGTACCCAAAGACACGACATATATGGTGCCCCCGTGTGAGGACTCAAACTAAAATGCACGTTGGCTCATTTTGATAATACATATATGGAGCCCCCGTGCGAGGAATCTAAGATAGAATTGGACTTTGCTGTGAAATTCTATATATCAATTGTGCAAACAGAATTGTACAAACAGCCTGCTATCTAAACAAAGTGATTGTGCATTTTCCATTGAGAGAAGCTATTTAGAGTAGCTCCGTTCTTATGTCGATAAAAGAGAGGAATAAATTCCAGTTTTAGTCCGTTAGGCCAAACGGTACTATTTCTGTCGGTAAATATTAACTTCTAGAGTAAGGTTAGAATTTAGAAGTTAACTGTCCGGTAACCGAGCCGAATAATTTGCCTACCGCACTAAGACAGTGTGGGCAGACCGTATGCGTATCTGTATTTAAGTACCGTGTCGCTCCGGTCAGCATAAACGCTAGCAGAATATGCTGAATGGCTAAGGTGAGACGTCACTAGAAAACCCACCCTTTCCATAGTGAAAGGATCCTATTTTGGTGCTTGGAAGGATACTCCTGAACCAAGTAGCAATAGCTTAGCATTACGGGCAAGCTAACAGAGAGGGAACATTTCCTCTCCCCGTAACACGTTTAAAATTCCTCTGCTAGCGCGACGGAAGTCCGACCTTTGTACTTCTGTTTAATTTCAGCATTCTGCACCCTGGTGGTGAAGAATTGCCAGTACATCTCTAGGGGAAATCCAAACGTGGATCATGGTAACATATCCAGAAAATCGCAATTGACGGGATATGACGTCTCATTCAATTTAACTAACAAATGAAATTGCCAGATTTACCTTTTCAAGTGGATCTTTTTTTTTAAATATCCAAAATTGATTGGGCGTCCATAATGAGACATGATTAACTTTTTCCAAACTTAACTTAGATGAAGCAAGGCTCTCAGGTTAATTGAAAGTTAATTCCCAGATAGCCTATACAGGTTTGATATATCATAAATAGATTAATCAGTAAAATCTGCTTTAGCAAGGCACATTCAGTAAAACCCATTACTGACGGGAGTGAATCCCATGTGGCTTCGGCCTTAAGGGAAAGTATAGTGGTGAATGTACCCTAAACATTTAAACTACATTACTGTTATGATAACTCCACAATCTGAATTGCTTGGGTATCATTGCCTCATTCAATTTATTTAGTTAAATTGTCGAACATACCTTTCTAGGTTCTTCCAACTAAATGAGACAACTTAAACTTTGCATACTAACCTTGATGAAGCAACCTCTCAGGTAATTCAAAGTTAATTCCCAGATAGCCTATACAGGTTTGATATATCATAAATAGATTAATCAGTAAAATCTGCTTTAGCAAGGCACAGTCAGTAAAACCCCTTTACTGACGCTCAGCCCCAGGGAGGAGCGTACCCTAGTGGTGAAGGGTCCCAACATTTGACCTACGGTTTACACTTATGATATCCAATCAATGGAGAGTGTATGGATTATCGTCTCATTCAATTTAATAAGTTAAATTGTCGAACATACCTCTAGGTTCTTCCAATTAAATGAGACAACTTAAACTTTACATATTAACCTGGATGAAGCAACCTATCAGGTAATTCAAGTTTAATACCCAGATAGCCTACCCAGGTAGGACTAATCATTGGCATTGATTAATTCAATTTGCTTTTGCAAATTCATTCACTTCCACAGTACTGTACAGTACTGATGGTTCATTAACGTCTATAAATAGATTCAAATCGTCTTTGCAGCTCCCCACATTCCAAAACCTAATTTTGGAAAATTAGAAAAAAACAATTTTCCTTTCAAATGTTCTAATAATGTGCAAGCTATCAGAGGGGGTCGCCCGCTAATTAGTGAACCCCCACCCGTAAATGGATTGATCTCTGACCTCAGCAGCGATAACAACCCTAATTATGCCATTAGTGGAAAAGCAGACAACAATGTTTTCCAAAATCAACCATCGGGCGCAGGCCTCGTAAAGGTTCTCTCCAGTCTAGCTCTGATGTCTTGCCATCCGAGATTGCCATCTGTCCAATACCGCAGTGCACAGCTGAAGCACGAGCAGGTAACGGTAGACATAAAGGGACAGGTGGAGAGAACCGGGAAACCAATGACCAAGGCAGACAAGGGAAAAATTCTGCTAGCTATGGAACTGCGTTCAAAAACTGAACAATTAAATGTAATTGCAAAAACGTATGACGATGAACAAGCACAAGCTCTTCAACAAAATCGTTTTCTACAGGAACAAAATCATATGCTACAGAAACAACTCGATTTAGCCAAGACTAAATACGATGATGTCCACGCCAAACTAGATAAATCTGAAGAGTTATCTACAAACAGGAGCGCTCAATTTGACAACATGCATGCTGTTTTGTTGAATGTTACTCAAAATAACACGGTGCTCCTCAAAGCGCTGCAGACCAAAGACGATCAGTTAATGAACACAATGACAAAGTTGGATTATAAATCAGCAGAACTTATTGAAGTCGCTGACCAAATGAATGATGAGAGAACTCAGGTGATGAGGTTGGAAATATTGATTTCTAAGCAAGCAGAGGAAATCTCATCACTGAATCTCTCGCTCCGTACTCAAGACCTCTACCTGCAAACCATGACAGATAAGTTTGAGACCGAAAGGAGCAGGTGTGACACTCACGTGTCCAAAATCGGTACTCTAAGCGCTCAAGTGGACTCTGCAATGCAGCAGAATTCCACCCTTAGGTACCATCTGGAGGAAATCCAGAATGGTCACGCTCTACAGCGCGACTACCCATCCAAGCAACCGGAGCCCTGTACTCACAGGAGTGAAGACAATAGGTTTCAGACCTTGCCTCCCTCATGTGTCCCTCAGTCTTCTCCTCTTGGCCCTTCGGCACTGAGTAATATGGCGCCTCTTGGCCAACTACAACAAGGCTTGGCTTCTTCTCTTGGCCTTTCGGCCCCAATCTCTCCACAGGAGGAAGCCAACCCTCTCCGCCCGCTTGACGCGGAATACCTTGACAAACTCGTCAAGAATTTCCCCACCTTTGACCCCATTCCAGGTCAGCCAAACGATACTGAGATGTTCCTAGCTGACATAGAGGACGCGTTGGATGGCTACCCGAACGCTACGGGTTCTGACAGGGTTTACCTGTTGAAGCGAATGTCAAATAGACACGTGACAAGGTTCATTCGCCTACAACAACAACACATGCTAAATGACTACGCTAAACTTGCCACAGCTTTGAAATTAGAATTCAGTGGTTCTGCGACTCGCAAACACGATAGCTCACTGGCTAACACCGTCAAACAAGCTCGGAACGAACACCCACAAGCTTACTATCATAGGCTTCGTTCAGCTTACTTTGGCCTACTCACTGAAACCGGAATGGAAGAGCTGTTACCATTCAAACAAATGTTTCTGTCGAACATGCATCCCACATTCATTACCTACGTGGGCCCTGCCGCCCACGTTGGCTTGCCTATCTTACAACTCAGAGAGCTTGCAAGCACAGCTTTTGAGGCATCAAAAGTTCACAACGCTAAGAGCCCTGACCACTCGGTTTTGAAGTTTAACCAGGAGCACTCACTCCAGTTAGAGGGTGCATTATCAGGTATTGGAGCGTCGAGAGATGACTCACAACAACAGTTTCTACCACGAAACCATGATTCCAATAACCTCCGCGGTCGAAATAACTGTAAAGTACGTAGCCATCAACATGACTACCGCTACAATCGACCCGTTCGCTACGTTCCTGCACCCAACCCACAAAAAGTGTCAGAGCACAAGGGTAACAAAGGGTTGAAGGACGATCAAAACGTAGACCAATGTTCTCCAGAAGTCTCACTACGGGAAGAACTTAAGCGAGAACAATTTGAGAAAAGGGTAAAAGATAAGTCACAAGGACTAGACAGGGAATTACCGGACACCAGGTCCGCAGGAATTAACACCCATAGCAAGGACTTTAAAGTTCAAATTTCTCCCGCTCTCATTCAAGACCCTATCCAGGGCCCGCTTGATCAAGAAACAAGCCCCCGGGCTCTGTCTATAGACTCTGATACAAAAGTTGCGAAGAAAAAGGTCAAACGCTTCATTAAAGCCAAGCCCACTCAAAATCGGAAAAGTCAATCTGCTTCCATCTTGTACAGACATGGCACATCACGTCGTTGCGAACGACCACTCCACTTTGTGGGGAATATGTCCACTAACCACGAATCTAAACGGCCATAAGTGGAAACAGTCCTGGAGGACTGCATAGCTTGTCATGCACTAATTGATTCGGGTGCAACAATATCACTCATCTCTCAAACATTGTTTGATGATCTCAAAAGGGCTTTGAAGCCAACTAAACGTTGGTTAAAAGTGGAACGATGCGACACTAAACTTCGAGGGGTCACTCAGACTACCTCGCCTCTCACATTGAGAGTCATGCTGAAACTACACTTCCAGGACGTATCGCTCGTTCACCCTGTGTATGTTACCAGCCTCGAAACTGTAACCCTGCTACTTGGAGCAGACTTGATGGATCGGTTACTCCCATTGATGGATTGGAAAACCAACCAGGTATGGTCACAGGCCACAGTGCCTTCTCCACTGACCACACTGTCTTCCCCTAACGCTAGCTGCAACGCAGTCCTTCACGAGGGGTATCTGTCGAAAGCACCCCTTGGGAAAAAGACGTATAGAAACCTCTTGGTACAAAATCCGATCCATGGAGATATTACGATATCTCGACACATTCCATCAGCCAACCTGATTGACCATTCTTTTCATGATTTCGAGCCAGCTGTCTCTGTGAATAAGCAACTTCCCTCCTCCTTGCAGTCGTGCAATACGATAGTTGATATGAACTTCTCTTGCCCTTCGGACACTTCCGCAAGCACTGCGGCCGTCTCAGACCATTTCGAATCCCACCGCACCCTCTCCGCTATGCAATCTGGTTTCAGAGCTGGTCATGGGTGCACCTCAGCCACGCTCAAGGTCCTAAACGACATCGTAACCGCCATCGATAAGAAACAATACTGTGCTGCCGTATTCATTGTCCTGGCCAAAGCTTTTGACTCTGTTAATCACCACATCCTCATCGGCAGACTCAGTAGCCTTGGTTTCTCAAACGATTGCGTCGCCTGGTTCACCAACTACTTCTCTGACAGAGTTCAGTGTGTCAAATCGGAGGGCCTGCTGTCCGGACCTCTGGCAGTCTCTATGGGGGTACCACAGGGTTCAATTCTTGGGCCAACTCTTTTCTCTGTATACATCAATGATGTCGCTCTTGCTGCTGGTGAATCTCTGATCCACCTCTACGCAGACGACACCATTCTGTATACTTCTGGCCCTTCTTTGGACACTGTGTTAACAACCCTCCAGACGAGCTTCAATGCCATTCAACTCTCCTTCCGTGGTCTCCAACTGCTCCTAAACACAAGTAAAACTAAATGCATGCTCTTCAACCGATCGCTGCCTGCACCTGCCCGCCTGTCCAGTATCACTTCTCTGGACGGTCCTAACTTAGAATTTGTGGACAACTACAAATACCTAGGTGTCTGGTTAGACTGTAAACTCTCCTTCCAGACTCACATCAATCATCTCCAATCCAAAGTTAAATCTAGAATTGGCTTCCTATTTCGCAACAAAGCATCCTTCACTCATGCTGCCAAACATACCCTCGTAAAACTGACCATCCTACCAATCCTCGACTTTGGCGATGTCATTTACAAAATAGCCTCCAATACCCTACTCAACAAGCTGGATGCAGTCTATCACAGTGCCATCCGTTTTGTCACCAAAGCCCCATATACTACCCACCACTGCGACCTGTACGCTCTCGTTGGCTGGCCTTCGCTTCATAATCGTCGCCAAATACATTGGCTGCAGGTCATCTACAAGACCCTGCTAGGTAAAGTCCCCCCTTATCTCCGCTCACTGGTCAGTCACCATAGCAGCACCCACCTGTAGCACGCGCTCCAGCAGGTATATCTCTCTGGTCACCCCTAAAGCCAACTCCTCCTTTGGTCATCTCTCATTCCAGTTCTCTGCTGCCAATGACTGGAACGAACTACAAAAATCTCTGAAACTGGAAACACTTATCTCCCTCACTAGCTTTAAGCACCAGCTATCAGAGCAGCTCCCAGATCACTGCACCTGTACATAGCCCATCTATAATTTAGCCCAAACTACTACCTCTTCCCCTACTGTATTTATTTATTTAACCTGTTAGGGTATAGGGGGCAGTATTGAGACTTTTTTGAAAAAAGATGTGCCCATTTTTAAATGCCTCCTACACCTACCCAGTAACTACAATATGCATATACTTATTATATATGGATAGAAAACACCCTAAAGTTTCAAAAACTGTTTGAATGGTGTCTGTGAGTATAACAGAACTCATTTGGCAGGCAAAACCCTGAGACAGATTCTGACAGGAAGTGGATACCTGATGTGTTGAATTGACTTTGAGCCTATGCCATTGAAAAACAAAGGGGGTGAATTATATTCTGGCACTTCCTATTGCTTCCACAAGATGTCCCCAGCCTTTACAAAGTGTTTTGAGTGTTCTACAGTGAGATCTGACCGAATAAGAGCCATGGAACGTGATGGTCCATCATTCACCCTGGCGCGCGATTTGATGGTTCTGGTTAAAAAAGGCCCTAATGATTTATGCGATACAACGTTTGACATGTTTGAACGAACGGAAATATATTTTTTCCGTTCTTGAAGTGAAGTGAAGTCCGGCTGGCTTAGATCATGCGCTACAACACGGAGGTTTTTCGACATAAATGATGAGCTTTTTTGAACAAAACTACATTCGTTATGGACCTGGGACTCTTTGGAAGTGACATCTGATGAAGAGAATCAAAGGTAATGGATTATTTATATAGTATTTTCGATTTTAGATTCCTCCAACATGGCGGTTAGTCTGTATCGCGATGCGTATTTTTCTGGCGCAGTGCTCAGATTATTGCAAAGTGTGATTTCCCAGTAAGGTTAATTTAAAATCTGACAAGTCCATTGCGTTCAAGAGATGTAAATCTATAATTCTTTGAATGACAATATAATATTTTAGCAATGTTTTCTAATATTAATTAATTATTTTGTCGTCATGACTTGACTGCCGGTATTGGAGGGAAACGATTTCCTGAACATCAACGCCATAGTAAAACACTGTTTTTAGATATAAATATGAACTTGATAGAACTAAAAATGCATGCATTGTCTAACAAAATGTCCTAGGAGTGTCATCTGATGGAGATTGTAAAAGGTTAGTGCATAATTTTAGCTGATTGTATGGTTTTGGTGACGCATGTCTTTGAATCGACAATGCATTGCACACAGCTATTGTCAATGTACTCTCCTAACATAACCTAACTTTATGCTTTCCCCGTAAAACCTTTTTGAAATCGGTAAACGTGGTTAGATTAAGAAGATGTTTATCTTTCAAAGGCTGTAAGTTAGTTGTATGTTTGAGAAATTTGAATTTGTACATTTATTTGGTTTCAAATTTGCCGCTCTTGAAATGCACCTGCTGTTGATAGGGTGCGCCACAGGTGGCACGCTAACGTCCCAGGTAGCCTCAAGAAGTTAATTTATTTTTGCTCCTTTGTACCATATTATTTATATTTTAACTTTGAACTTTCTTCAAACTACAAATCTACCATTCCAGTGTTTTACTTGCTATACTTTATTTACTTTGCCACCATGGCCTTTTTTTGCCTTTACCTCCCTTATCTCACATCATTTGCTCACATTGTATATAGTCTTATTTTTTTCTACTGCATCATTGATTGTATGTTGTTTTACTCCATGTGTAACTCTGTGTTTTTGTATGTTGTCGAACTGCTTTGCTTTATCTTGGCCAGGTCGCAATTGTAAATGAGAACTTGTTCTCAACTTGCCTACCTGGTTAAATAAAGGTGAAATAAATAAATAAATACAATTTTGCTAGAGAATGTGAGGTTCTGTGTAAACACTGCAATAAAATAGGTCGAAACTGTAAAAAGAGTGAATCGGTTGAGATAGAGCATCTAACAGTAACGGTCGGGGTAACAGAGTACCTGATAGCAACCCCAGGAGAAATAGCGGGGAGGAGCAGAGACTCCGTAGACAGAAGGGGAAAAACAGGGAGACGCGCTGACAGAGACGGAGAGAAGCAGTGTTTCAATTGTCACAAGCTAGGACACCACCAGTGTAAAGCACCGTGTAACCGCTGCAGGGAGGGAAACCATTCTGGTAGAGATTGTAACAAAAACAGAGACAAGCAAGGCCAGAGAGGGAGTAGAGACAGATACAAAGAGAAGGTCAGGCGCCCCCAGCCAGACTCAGAGGAGGAGGAGGAGAAGGCAGGACTAACTATGGAGAGCGGGGGAACAGACACTAGTGAGGGGAAGGACGATTTTCAGAATTTAGTTATAAACAGCGATTGTGAAGTTTTTGAATTGGCTACAATTGATTTGGCAGTACAACAAGAACAGAAACCCTATTTGACACTAACAGTAATGGGAGAGAGAATCAAATTTCTGTGTGATACTGCGGTGTGTCTTGTTTTCTGAGTTTTAATAAACACATGAAATTATTTTGATAGGGAATGTTCTGGGAACCTGGGATACAAAATGTAGATAAAGTTCTTAGCTTTAATTTGTTTAATGTAGTAAGAAACACGGTTCTGAAAGGGTGGTATGACTTTTGACCCATCTGGTGACTTTTCCTGTGTGGTCTGATCAGCCACATTGAAAAGCCATTTGGATGGTGAATTTAAGGTCATTGGTGATATTGATTTTAAGGGAATTTGTAGAACTGATAATTATGATGGAGTTAAAGTTCTTAGACACAATTGATAATTTGAACCAATGAGAAGACTAAAAGGGCAAAGCCTTAGACTAAGGGTAGGCTTCCTTAAGCCTATTTTCCTAGAACAATAAGGGTAAAATAATTTTTCTTGGTGGAGTAAATCAGATTAGTCATTTTGATCTGATTATGTTATTTGAAAATATTTTGACCAGTAGCAGGGGTATTTTTTACATGATCTAGATACGTTTATTTTCCCTTAGGAAGTCAGCTGTTGTTGAATTCAGTGTAAGAGATTTAACACAACAAGGCTGTGGAATTGATATAATAGTATTACTATATTTTGCTGTGAATAACTTTAATAATAGTAGACTTATGTCAACAGGACAGGGATATATGACATCTGTAGGTGATCCAGGATTATTGAAGGTATCGAGATAAATTTAAGTAGATATGCAATATCTAGATAGGTTGATTTTTCTAAAGTTCAGGAGTGCAACCAAGGAGACAATGAGACATTTAGTCAATATTTGGAAACAACCCAGATTTGATACTTTCTGTTATGACAAAAAGCTGGAGACAGATAGAAGGGCAGACGGAGAGATCCTCCCCTGCACTGCTGAAACCTTGAGGGTTGGGGAGTAGCAGGAAGAAAGGAGGGGGGCCAGCAGGAGTCGATAGGAAGAGAATTTGGTTCACTTAGCTCTAGGATATTAATTCATGGAGAGACTATCGGCTCCGTTGGCAGGCATATATTTTAGTTTTGATTTTAAGTTTATGTTTGGTAAATTCGCTAGGGGGAGATATGATCATTTTGTTGAAAGTAATTGTTACCCTAACTAAAAGGGCAATGAAAGCTTAGTTGGTTTCAGGTGTTAGACACTGAACCATTGCCCAGACACTATTCTGCACAGTAGGCTGAAATAGTAGCATTGACTAGAACCGGTGAAATAAGAAAGGAGAGAAAGTTACTATTTACACAGATAAGCACATAGACATTTAAAACCATACAAAACAGCACAGATAAATCTTAAAGAAGGTAAAACACTTGACAGAGGATTGTTAAATGATAGCCAAGGATGAAGGCCCCAGGGAGAATTGGACATGTGGAAAATGAAAGGGGGCATCCTACAAGAGAAGGTCTGACATAAGGATAATTTACTTATCCTACCAAAGACATTGTATGGATACGCAGCAATATTGATACATAGGCTAAGCAATGTATCAAGGGGAGGGAAGTATAGTAGAGTAGTTAGGAAAGAGTGACGGCCTAAAGGATAATTACTTAAACACATTTTTTTATTGTAAGAAGGTCCATTCCAACATTTGGAATTGGACTTATTGAACTATTCCGAATTAAGGGGAAGAAGGGGTGTTTAACAATATTAGATAAGTATAGCAAATGGGTAGAAGCGTTCCCAACTTACTTGGTGGACATGATTATGGTAGCTAAAATATTAAGTCAAGATATTATCCCTAGAGTTGGTTTACTAGGAGCCATCTTTTTAAATGATGGATGACATTTTAGCTAATCAGGTAGAGCCTATAGAATGCCAGAGTTAGGGAGAATAGAGATACCAGAACAGGTAGACATAGAAGTTGAAGAAATACTAGCAGAAAACATGAGAAGACTGTTTGTTAACCAAACCCGTATGTCCAAGATTGTGTGTCCAACAGGTGAATTACAGGAGAAGGGGATTCACTCAGTACAACCAGGAGACTGGGTGTGGATCCAGTCCCTGAGGAGAAAAGACGGGAAGCAGCCCCGTGGGGAAGGCCCATACCAGGTTCTGTTAAACCACTGCCTTTGCCATTAGAAAAGCTGAGAGAGTCACTTGGGTCCACGTTATCCACTGCAAGAAGGTATGTACACATATGAGCACTGCTGATCACACACAGAGTTAGGAGAAGAACCGAGTACCAACAAGGGTCCGGGGGTTACCTCCTTAACGAAGATTTCCTATCCCGACCGTTCATCACTGTGTGTGCTCCTAGAGGTGTGAGTATGGGGTGGTACCTAGCAGAACGACTAAGGGCAGGAGAGGGTTGGCGGTTTTTGGGAAGAGTAGAGACTCTGAGCTGCATCATAGTTTTGGTAACCTTTCTGATACATTCAGATCCACCATCTTCCGGTACTAATCATAGGATACCGTTGTCATTGAGAAGAAGTAGAAGATAAACTATATAATACACTGATGAGTGACATACAGAATAAGGAATCAAAGAAGATCAAGATGTAGAATTTAAGGTAAACATTAAACAATTTTCTGGGGAAGCAGACAACTGTACAGATATTGGGGTTGGCCAGATTGAAGTACTCAGCCAACCCACCTCGGTTCACCTAAATTCCGGATGAATACCAGTGTTATAGATACAAGAATGGCACCGAGAACTTAGATGATTTTAATGGCTGAAAGGTAATTGTTAATGTGACTGACTTAGGTTTGAAAGCACAGGAGAAAATGTTTAACCTCATAGCACCTATAACTGATGTAGGGTGGGCCAGTACCAGTAAAGGACGCATACGACAGAAATTACCACAAAGGGTGGTTAGGAACTTGCGCCCTGGGGTTATTGGTCCAACCAGTTTGAGTTAGTCATCAGAGGCCAGTTATAGGAGGCTAAAGTAGGCACAGGAGGAGTTTTGACCAGGATGGGAGTAGCTTTACAAGATGGATGCTATTGGCATCCTCAGGGAAGTTCCAGATGAATACAAAGCTATGAATCAAATATGTGAAGGCTTTAACACTACATTATTTTGGTGGTTGACAATACATAAAAATGTGGATGGGATTAATGACATCTTTTATAATCAACAGAGATTCATGAATGAAAACGGGGATGCAGTAAAGAGGTTCTCTGACCAATTATCCACCACCCCCCTCATGACCTGGTAAAATAGACTGACTCTCGATATGTTATTGGCAGAAGAGGGCAGTGTAGGTAGAATGATTAGGTTCAGCGCTACACGTACATTCCTGATAACACATCCCATGTTTGGGAAATGGAAAAGTGTTGTAAGAACTGTATTATGGGCTGCTTTCACCTGTATGAGTGTGTTTGTGTTGTGTGGATGTTGTCTCGTCCCATGTGTGAGAGGTCTAATCACCAGAACTCTAGAGAGATCGATGACGCAGCAGATGGTGAGATATGGACCAATTCCGAGCTCCGATCAGTGGGATGGCGAATGCGGGCCTCCAGGCCAGGAAGATGGCTCCGTTTCTTTTGATCATGAGGAGCCAATGTTTGATGAAACAATTTTCAACGTTTTGATTGAATTTTCAACATTTAGATGGACTGTTCCTTTAATGAAAATGATGATGAAAATCCTGAATTGAAGTGTCATAAATGACAGTCATTGATGAGTATAGAAGGAATGTACATGTATTGGTCTTGTTAAATTCTTGTATCACAATTGTGTTTACTTATAGTGTGTGATTATTTGTGTTTCCATATAACGTGTGATTAGGTGTAATTCCATATAGCGTGTGATTAGGTGTAATTCCATATATCGTGTGATTATTTGTGTTTCCATATAGCGTACGATTAGGTGTAATTCCATATAACATGTGATTATTTGTGTTTCCATGTAGCGTATGATTATGTGTGATTACATATAGCATGTGATTAGTAGGGTTCTCATATAGCGTCTGATCATCATGGTGAATTATTGAATCATTTAAGGGTGGAATTGATAAGAGAATTATCTAATAAAGGTAAATGAATCAATAAACCATGATGAATTATTAGTCATACAGCATGGTTAATGAATAATCAATGTAATGATCAATGTAGTGATCGATTGGTCTGATTAGTTCCAGAAAGTCCAGGAACCACTGGAGAGGGAAAGAAATGTGTGTGTATGCAATTAGTATAGAGAGCTACAGAAACAGATGGTAAAGGGAGTAAAATTTCAGAGTTCCTAACCTTGAGGCAAAGGAACAGGCTGAGCTAGAATGTGATAAACAGCGTGAGAAGTCAATGGGGGTTGCAGGTCACCAACAGTTTGTGTGTAAATGCATGTGCGTAAGTAAGCAAGAACTATAAAATGACTGTTTTGTTATCCTGACCTCAGAACGTTCTCATGAATAAAGCTACAGAAACCTTTTGCAGAAAGCTGAGTCCTTGCCTAATTATTTTAACCCATTGTCTTACAAACCTTGGGCATTAGTCAAGGCGAATTGATTATTGATTATTATCATCAAGATATAAAATTCCTTTAACAATACCCAGGGTCCAGGTGTAAAATGTTGAATGTGCTTTAGCCTAGGTGACCTAAGACTTTAATCAAATGTGATGTTCTGTGTTTACCGTTTGATGATATTTCTCAGTCAAGTCAGTGTGCATTGTTTTGAAAAAGCACTACTTGAATCTTTCAAATGTTTTGGGCAGCAGAAAAGTGTTCAATGCTTATTACAAAGTTGTATGTTTAATGCAAAGTTTACTCTAACTAAAATACTTTTGAGTTTGCTAAGAGGACTTTTCCTGCAGAAGGGTAATTGTGGTGCCTCACTTGTCTGCTTAACAAAATGTACATTTACGTCATTTAGCAGACACTCTTATCCAGAGCGACTATCTGCTGTGTCTTTTTTAATCTTTACAAATCTCAACACTATTTAACTTCTTATTCATGATTTACAAGTCGGAAGTTTATATACACTTAGGTTGGAGTCAATAAAACTTGTTTTTCAACATTCCACAAACTTCTTGTTAACAAACTATAGTTTTGGCAAGTATTTTAGGGAGAGTTTGACAGTGATGAATACAACAGGTGTAGACCTTACAGTGAAATGCTTACTTACAGGCTCTAACCAATAGTGCAAAAAAGGTATTAGGTGAACAATAGGTAGGTAAAGAAATGAAACAACAGTTAAAAGACAGGCTATATACAGTACAGAGGCTATAAAAGTAGCAAGGCTACATACAGACACCGGTTAGTCAGGCTGATTGAGGTAGTATGTACATGTAGATATGGTTAAAGTGACTATGCATATATGATGAACAAAGAGTAGCAGTAGTGTAAAAGAGGGGTTGCCGGGTAGTGGGTGGGACACAATGCAGATAGCCCGGTTAGCCAATGTGCGGGAGCACTGGTTGGTCGGCCCAATTGAGGTAGTATGTACATGAATGTATAGTTAAAGTGACTATGCATATATGATAAACAGAGAGTAGCAGCAATGTAAAAAGAGGGGTTGGGGGGAACACAATGCAAATAGTCCGGGTAGCCATTTGATTACTTGTTCAGGAGTCTTATGGCTTGGGGGTAAAAACTGTTGAGAAGCCTTTTTGTCTTAGACTTGACACTCCGGTACTGCTTGCCATGCAGCCATCAAGCTTAGATTGTAGGATGGCCGGGGTGTTAAGCATGTCCCAGTTTAGATCACCTAACAGCACGAGCTCTGAAGATAGATGGGGCAATCAATTCACATATGGTGTCCAGGGCACAGCTGGGGCAGAAGGTGGTCTATAGCAAGCGGCAACTGTGAGAGACTTGTTTCTGGAAAGGTGGATTTTTAAAAGTATAAGCTCAAAATGTTTGGGCACAGACCTGGATGGTAAGACAGAACTCTGCAGGCTCTCTCTGCAGTAGATTGCAACTCTGCCCCCTTTGGCAGTTCTATCTTGTCGGAAAATGTTAATAGTTAGGGATGGAAATTTCAGGGTTTTTGGTGGCCTTCCTAAGCCCGGATTCAGACATGGCTAGGACATCTGGGTTGGCAGAGTGTGCTAAAGCAGTGAATAAAACAATCTTAGGGAGGAGGCTTCTAATGTTAACATGCATGAAACCATGGCTTTTACGGTTACAGAAGTCAACAAATGAGAGCGCCTGGGGAATGGGAGTGGAGCTAGGCACTGCAGGGCCTGGATAAACCTCTACATCACCAGAGCAACAGAGGAGGAGGAGGATAAGGGTACGGCTAAAGGCTATAAGAAGTGGTTGTGTAGTACGTTCGGAACGGAGAGTAAAAGGAACAGGTTTCTGGGCGTGGTAGAATAGATTCAAGGCATAATGTACAGACAAAGGTATGGTAGGATGTGAATACAGTGGAGGTATACCTAGGCAGTGAGTGACGATGAGAGAGGTGTTGTCTCTAGAGACACCATTTAAATCAAGCAAGGTTACCGCATGTGTTGGAGGTGGAACAAAAGGGTTAGCTAAGGCTTATTGAGCAGGGCTGGGGGCTCTACAGTGAAATAAGACAATCACTAACCAAAACAGCAATGGACAAGGCGTATTGACATTAGGGAGAGGAATGCGTAGCCGAGTTATCATAGAGGTCCAGTGGGTAGCTAGGCGGGCTGGAGACACGGCGATTCAGACAGCTAGCTGGCCAGGGCTAGCAGGCTAGCAGAAGGGCCTTAGAGGGACGTCGCGGCGGAAGAAGTCTGCTGTAGCCCCCTCGTGCGGTTACGTCGGAAGACCAGTCGTGATGGATCAGCAGGGCTCCATGTAATAAAAGGGTCCAGGCCAATTGGCAAAATAGGTGTAGTAGCCCAAGAAATTGGCTGATGGACATCTTCAGCTAACAGTCCAATATGCTCTAGACAGCTAGCGGGTCACGGCTAGCAGGCTAGCAGATGGGCATTCAGGGGACGTTGCGACGGAGGAGCTTGTTTTTAAACCCCCTCGGGCGGATTACGTCGGTAGTCCAGTCGTGAATCGGCGGGGCTCCGTATCAGCAGTAGAAGGGGTCCAGGCCAATTGGCAAAATAGGTATTGTAGCCCAAGGAGTGGGTGATGGGGCTAGCATAGGCTGGCTCCAGGCTAATTGGTGCTTGCTTCGGGACAGAGACGCTAGCCAGGACTAGCCACTCGGATAGCAGCTAGCTAGCTGCGATAATCCAGTTGAAAAGGTTCAGAGCTTGCGCTAGGAATCCGGAGATATGGAGAAGAAGACGTCCGATATGCTCTAGGTTGAATCATGCTGTGCAGACTGACAGGAGTTGTCCAGGCTAAAGGTTAGCTGATGACCGCTAGCAGTGGCTAGCTGATGACCGCTAGCAGTGGCTAGCTGATGACCGCTAGCAGTGGCTAGCTGGCTAGCTTCTGTTGGGGGTTCCGGTTCTAAAATAAAGAAATAGCAGATCCATACCACATTGGGTGAGGCGGGTTCCAGGAGAGTATGTTGAAGTTGAGGTTAAGAAAAATATTTTTTTTAAATATATGCGAAGATAAAAGATATATAAACGGGACACAACTAGACAAACACAAAGACTGCTACGCCATCTTTGATTTAAAAAAAAAATGTATGCATTGGTATCGGGCCTAAATTTGCCTGCTCATATTTGCTTAAAATCACATGATGAACATTATTACAACATCAGATTCCAGTTTCATTAAAACCATGTCTTTTTTTTTATAACACATGACGTTTTCACATATGTTGATTTTGGGGAGCTGCTAGAGGACAAACGAGGTTGAAAGTGATCATTTCCCTTTTGTTGACTTTATTATTTTGCCAGTTGTTTTCTCTTGCAGAAACACATTTCAATTAAAATAAAAAGTCAGCAATAAAAGTGAAGTTTCAAAGGTCCTCTGATGTGTTATACTTATTCCCATGTAGGTGTTGTTGCATCAAACAACTCATTTTGAGTAAATTATCCAAAATAAATTAAGATCCAACATACAATAACAGTTCTGTAAATTATCAAATTAAGTTAAATCTAAGCAATTTGAGAAGCTGTAAGTTGTTTGCACTTAATATATTGTTAATGAAACCCTAAAAGCAAAGTATATTATATATAAAAATACCTACTGTTGGAAATACTCAAAAAGCTGATGCAAACAGTTGCTTCAATCGTTTTAAGTTTATGTTTATGCTGTATTCAGTGCATATAAACGTTGATTTGTTTTGATGTGGCGTATAAGCCTAAGTGTCACAAGCTACTTAGTTGATTTATTGAATCTCCCACCGCCCAGTCCCTAGCCACATTTTTCCTTACTATGAGTGTGATATCAGATAGGATCTGTATGGCTTGCATAGCCTGTTTGGCTTGCATGGCCTGTTTACAATGACATATTTCAGATGGTTTTAAACTCCAGCAACAGAAGCTGCAGTGAATTTGACATGACCTAACTGACAACCATCTGTCAGTAAGTTATTGTAAAATGCACAGTAACCTAATGGCCAGTAACTGCTTGTAACTTACTTCGTTTTTTTACATTCGCTTACACACTAATAGTGATACTTGAGGCACAGAGTAAAACCATTAACTCGTACCTAATCTTCAGACCAAGTCTGCAAAACTGCAAGCACATTATCTGCTTTACACTCAGTTTACAATTGTGAAACACACTTTTTGCAAAACACTAAACACAATTCTCAACATTAGACCCATCATTCAAAACTAACAGGTCTTGTGTTTCGTTTGGAAAACACTGCCATTCCAAATGCCACACTCATTTACCGACTACCTACATACACCCAGTGCTCACGTGTGAAAACACATAGCTATTTTCTACACTTAGAAATCAAAGCTTGAGTGCTATAAATAGGCTTCAGGTTGGCTTTCTTGGTTTGGACAACAATGGATGCCAATTTTGGAGAGAGAGGAAGAGGAGTGAGAGTAAGAGGAGGAATCGGACGAGGACAAGGAGGAAGAGGACAAGGAGGACGACGAGGAGGAGGACACGGACAAGCCTATTTGTTTATCTACTACATTTGTTTTGTCTTTTACTGTTCGTCCTGAAATCTGGATGATAATACAATGTTTTGAGAAAGAAATGCATAATTTTCCCCCCTTGCATTTCTGTTTATAGTGTAAATATATACGGAATATGCAAACATACTGTATATATTTGTGCACATACATGTACATGTGAGTAATATGACAAACTCTACTACCTCTGTTAGCCAAAATACGAAGTATACAAGCATTGGACACGATTTTGGTTCTTTTAGCGCCCATAATGAAATTCTTCAGAAAATGGGCGTGACTTTACAATGTTTTCAGATTTGCAGTCGAAGTCAGACAAGAACAGATACAAATTCACTTTTCAAATAAGTTAAGTTACGTTGGCTGACAATTTGTTAGCAAATCTATCCTTACGAACTGCATAATATGTCATTACAGCAGTATGTACCGATATGTTAGCTACCTAACGTTAGTTGGCTACTAATACAGTGAATTTGCCAGTATATTAACTATATGCTATCTAACTAACTAGCCAACGTTTATTGACTTGATTATTCACGTCATTCTTAGCTTAGCTAAGTGGCATAGTTGTTGTGCGTTCTCAATGAACATTGTTAATTCGGGTACGTTCGTAAATACACTCTGACTATCTACTATTTACTATTTCAGAACACTCTCATCTGAGTGTGCCAGAGCGCAGAATAACTTGATTAATTTACGAACGCTCAACCCCCGTTGAATATGTCCGGTGTCAGTGAACATTGGCAAAAAAGCATAATTAAATTGTTGCCAGCAGCACAGTTATAGTC
Organism: Salmo trutta; assembly: GCF_901001165.1. Lineage (NCBI taxonomy): Eukaryota > Metazoa > Chordata > Actinopteri > Salmoniformes > Salmonidae > Salmo > Salmo trutta. Next base: position 8,232,994 of record NC_042988.1, read on the forward strand.
ACCAACGCACTGGATAACATGAAAACAGCCTAACCAGCTCTACGAGGGCACATAAAATGGTCAGAGTGAGGTGTTCTCTCATTTGTGTCTGGAAGAAGCTAGCAAGCTATCCAATGTTAGCCAGTTAGCTTGGGTGCTTGACGGCTGTTGTGAGGTCAGAACGCTCGGATCAACCATACTCCTCAGACAGTGTCCAGTGTGAGCTTTGAACACTCCGAGTTTACAAACGGACAATCTGACAATGCTCTGAATTTACGAACACACTGCGAGCACACTCTGGCACTCTAGATTGAATTTACGAACACACCCAAAGTCATAAGATGTCTAGCTAGTTAGCAAGAAGTTGCATAGCAACAGCATCAACTTCCGGTAGACAGGTGTAGCGTTGGTACGCTCAACTGAAATGATACAGTTCGTTTACAGTATACTAAAATTAACTTAAAGTATTTGGTATATACTCATTAATTAACTATGTAGTATACTTAAGTGATAATGCCTAAGAAGCTGGGTTTGGAGGATATATTGGCACGGTGTTGTTACCGTGGGTTACCAATATACAGTATTCAAATTATGTTTGACATATTTTTATTAAAAATGTTTTTGGATTAATTTATTCATACTATTTCATCCATCCACAAGATATAGTCCCGACACCATTCTAGGATTGCTACCCAAGCCGGCTGGTCATTCATTCTATCGGTTCGGTTGCGAGAGACGCTACCCAGCCGTTCAGTCTTTTTGTTCTGTATCTATGGTCGTTCGTTCTAAATGTTTCATTACTATAGTGGCTGGCAATGTTCTTTTCCCTTGCTTGTCAGCTAGCCAACTACCGCTAACTTTCATTAACGTCAAAAAGTGCAGCCAGAATAACAACAAAGTAGCTGCATTTGCATTTGTTTAAGCTGATTTCAAGTGACATTTATTTGGATACATCCATATTGAATTACTTCATAAAATAAATGGATTCACATACAAGGCATAACTAACATTAACAAAGCATTATTCTAAGCATGATCAGAAAGCGAGAGAAATCATAGCCTGAAAGGCCATGCCCCAAAAGTCCACAGCAGGAACAAAAAAGAGAAAGAACAATGAATCTTAGAACCTTTTATAAGCATCTGAGTTGTTTGGATTCACAATCTGAGTTGTTGACCAATGGAGTGACTATAAAGTTAACCTCCAATCAGATATCACTTACAGTACATGACGTAACCTCTGCCTCTCAGAGGTGAGACAATGGAGGTTGGCAAGATCAACACAGAGATTGCTGAATTCCTAAGACAACACAGAGGAAATTCTTACATTCTTACAGATGACAAGAAGACTCACAGATGTAATCACAGCCAAAGGTGTTTCTAACATGTATTGACTGAATGTGTTCTTTAAGTTGGACATTACAGAGTAATTTTTATAGATTGTTGACAAAACAAATTAATTAAATTGATTTTAATCCCACTTTGTAACACAATAAAAATTGAAGAAATCCAAGGGGTAGGAATACTTTTTCAAGGCACTGTATTTTAGACCAGGACTCTCCAACCCTGTTCCCGGAGAGCTACCCTCCTGTAGGTTTTCATTCCAACCCCAGTTGTAACTTGATTCAGCTTATCAACCAGCTAATTATTAGAATCTGGTGTGCGACAGTATACTAGCTTTGGAGTGAAAATCTACAAAACATTAGCTTTCCAGGAACCGTGTTGAAGAGCCTTGTTTTAGACCATGCCCCCAAATTATGCTATTGAGTCCCCGCCAGCACATTGCTCCACCTACGTTTTAAACATTGACTATATTGGGAAGAAAAATGAACCATTATACTAGATTTTGCGCACATGTACCCTTAAAGGTACTGACCTGTACCATGTGAGGACCTAAAAGTGTGTGCCACAAGTTCATATTACTACACTACACTTGTAATTTACATCAATTCAGTGAAAACCCACAGTTCTCATTCTCTCTCGCTCGCTCAAACGCTAAAGCAGCAGACAGAATAAATGTCCCATTACTGCAGATCCTACAACTGTGACATTCAAATACACAAACATTTATTTGAAATGCAGCCATACACATCAGCAATCGTCATTTTATATAGCTTATTAATAACACAAGATAGGCTATAGTTTATCAAAGCTAATTTCCTGTTAGAAAATATCACTTTCTTATGTTTATAATCAAATCCTCCTGCCGCTGGATTGTTTTTCAAATTAAGATATCACATCTCTAACAACATCACTGGGTTTTCTCAGGAGCACTATGGTGAATATGTCTTATGAATAAGTTACTCATAACAACAGACATAACATTGTCCCCTCCCTCTTCAAGTATTGTAGTTCTGTAATGATAATGGGCTTTTATTTTGAAAAATACTTATGAATGATAATGGATAAATGTGTTATGAAGGTATACTACAGTATTTACAAAGGTGTTATAACTGGTTTCATTAAGTTGAACTACATTGTCTTGAGCGAGTGAGAGAGAATGAGAATTGCTTGTTTTCATTGAATTTATGTAAATGACAAGTCTCATTTGAATTTCCTGCAGCACAGGAAAATGATCTGTGGCCACAGAGGGATCAAACTAGCATATGACATGAAATGTTTTATGTAAGATTAGATAATATGTGCATACAACACAAAATCAATAAAATTATATTATTGTTGTATAGGGTAAAGAAATGGCCTAATACATTGGCTACAGTTACTGCTACTATTATAATACATTTCCAAATAAAAAATAAAGAAAAGAGAAATACATTTTAGGCAATGCTGATATATTTCAACACCAGATATTGATTAATAATTTATGTCATTTCAGTTAAGAGTTATGTTATATCTTTAATCTTGATTAAATCTAATTTCTTAAATCTATCCAACCCTTAACAGATTAGAACATAGTCACATTCAACAATTATTTAAAAAAATGTCATCTCAGAGCTCTTAGAAACTACGATGAAAATCTATCAAAGGCCCCTCATTTAATACCAGAAAAAGGAATAAACTGGAAGTAATGTCAAAATGGTTTACATACCATAGAAGCGAGAATGTTCCAGCAATGACAATCAGAACATACGGCTTAATATAGCGCATTGTTCCTCCAATATTGTCACCAAAGGATTTAGTTTATCCCATTAATACTGGTCACAAGTACGACAGTAGATAAATCTATCACCAGTAATGTAAATCAATCCTTGTCTGGATTTATGACCCAGTAAAATATGTTTGATATCAGTTTAAACTGGTGGGACAGGCAAAATGTGCGTGTGTATGTATTTTGTGTAGCCTATAATGAGGGAGCGGTTGATGTTGTGTCTGTGCTAACCCCTTTGGCTCTTTCCTTTTTTCTTTGGCTGATAACCAAATCACTCCCTTTCCCTTGCCCCTCCACTTGCATGTTCATACATGCCTCTTTATATTTGACATTTTAGTCATTTAGCAGACGCTCTTATCCAGAGCGACTTATAGTAGTGAATGCATACATTTATTTTTTTTCTTCTTTTTTTCACACTGGTCCCCCGTGGGAATTGAACCCACAACCCTGGCGTTTCAAACACCATGCTCTACCAACTGAGCCACACGGGACCTCTTTGACATGTGTAGAAGCAATGTGGGGTAAGAAGGAGGCTGGATTTAGGAACACGCGGACGTCACAGTGTGCGCAGATGTCACGGTTGTCATAAGGAGAAGCGGACCAAAGTGCAGCGTGTGTGTCGTTCCACGTTTTATTTACACTGTGAAACTATGCAATACATAAATAAACTGAATGACAAAAACAACAAACCGTGATGCAGAGGTGAAACATACACTGACTCAAAGATAATCTCCCACAAACACAGGTGGAAAAAAACCCTACTTAAGTATGATCTCCAATTAGAGACAACGAGGACCAGCTGCCTTTAATTGGAGATCATCCCAAACAAAATCCCCAACATAGAAATACAAAACTAGAACCTGAACATAGAAATAGAAAACATAGAAGAAGAAAAAACCTGTCACGCCCTGACCTACTCTACCATAGAAAATAACATCTTTCTATGGTCAGGACGTGACAGCAGACAGGCGTGTGAAGGCCAGCACGGGAGAGATGAACAGAGGCAGCTGCTGTCTGTGTTGCATCTGTTCATATAATCTCAGTCATAAATTACTGCAGTTTAAGACCACCCATAGAACGTACTATAAGCTAGTTAAACTGAATATCTTGCACTTCATTATTCTTTTGGAGGTGTAAAACACACAAAAGGGGACATAATTGTATGTGTTATGATCTTGTGAAGGCTGGCTGAATTCTGGCAAAGTGTATGTCTATAGATTCTCCCTGTTTTTGTTTTCTTGGAAATGTTGATACTGGAGACCGTTATCAGATGAAACTGTGTAACCTAGCATTTATAGTGGCTAAGACATGCATTTCTATTAATTTGAACGTTGGTTATCTTCCCACAATGTCACAATGGATGGCAGAAATGTCAAGTTATGTATCACAAAATTTGATTTATTACAAGATTAAGGGTACACTATGCAACTTTCTTAAGGTCTGGATTCCTTTAATGGAATACTGTATGACAAAAGGAGTCTGTATTGAAAACATGACCACGTCAGGGGAGATACCTATTTAGGCAATCCTTAGCTGCTGGGCTGCTCAGTCCTGGCTCTGGGGGTCTGCTGTACTGTTGGTTGTCACTCTGTCCTTGGCCTAACACACCTGAAACCAATAATGAATGTTTCACTAAGATCCTAAAGCTGAGTGGGGTGTGTTGTGTTGGGGCGCTGCAGGGCCGTGCACCCCTAGGGGCAGGACGGGGTGACCCAGCCACAGGGTATGCAAGTAAAAAGAGCTCTGCAGTATATGGAGGGTGTACTGTTTCTGTGTGTTAATGTGTAGGAGGTTTATGTGTGTTTTTTTAAACTTTTGATGGGATGGAAGTTGTGTTGGGGAGAGAGTTGAGCTATTGACTAGACTGGTGGTGGTGCAGGCGGCTCGGGCTGGCTGGGCGGTCTGGCTGAAATTTGATATAGAGGATGTTTTAATAATGAGAATCAAATGTAAAGTCTTTGTACTTTATTTGTAAGAGTGGTTGATTTGTTATGCTGTTGGTTAAAGGTGTAACACAATATTGATTATTGAATTATCATTGATCTAGTTCAGTCTTATCAATCAATTAAACATATTCAATAACGGTCTCTTACCTAGCTTGATGACTGCCGCATTTTTGCTTACTTTTTGTATTTCCAAATACACACCAAGACCCCTTAGGGCCATGGGTCATATTAGATTGTGTAGAAATTCAGGCAATGAGCTAAAGATGCCCCAAAAAATGCAAAGACCCCAGACCCCCTACCAAGTTATGTCCCCCCACTTCTAAACCAGAGTTGTGCCCCTGTGCACAAGTGTCCCAAAGCTGAGGGAGTGAAATTATGGAGGGTGTAGGGGCTGATTAGACCCTATGAGTCAGCTACATCGCCAGCTAGTGGTATAGATGCGGAAATGCACTCAACTGTTACTGAGGTTTATATCTTGTAAAATGACAGGGAGTATTTGTTCATTTGAATTCCATGCTCATTGTATTATTTAAATGTGGAACATTTACCTCATTCAAGTCAGGGTCCTGAAATCATTGGTCCACCCCTAGCCAGATGAGTCAGAAGGTCCACTTCAGGAAAATAGTTCTGATTTAAAGCTAATTTATTGTAAGGTGTATTGAGGATTCTATTTAAAATTGAATACAGGAATGGTGCAATTCACAAAATAGATGGCATCATGTGGGGGGGAAATTATGTGGATATATTGAAGCAACATGTCAAGACATAAGTCAGGAAGTTAAAGCCTGGTCAAAAATGGGTCTTCCAAATGGACAATGACCCCAAGCATACTTCCAAAGTTGTGGCAAAATGGCTTAAGGACAACAAAGTCAAGGTATTGGAGTGGCCATCACAAAGCCCTGACCTCAATCCTATAGAGAATTTTTGGGCAGAATTGAAAAAGCGCGTGCGAGCAAGGAGGCCTACAAACCTGACTCAGTTACACCAGCTCTGCCAGGAGGAATGGGCCAAAATTCATTGAACTTATTGTGGGAAGCTTGTGGAAGGCTACCTGAAACATTTGACCCAAGTTAAACAATTTAAAGGCAATGCTACCAAATACTAAATGAGTGTATGTAAACTTCTGACCTACTGGGAATGTGATGAAAGAAATAAAAGCTGAAATAAATCATTCTCTCTACTATTATTCTGACATTTCACATTCTTAAAATAAAGTGGTGATCCTAACTGACCTAAGACAGGGAATTTTTACTAGGATTAAATGTCAGGAATTGTGAAAAACTGAGTTGAAATGTATTTGGCTAAGGTGTACGTAAACTTCCAACTTCAACTGTATGTAAGCTGAATGTAAGCAGAATCCATGTGATTGTGAAAGCTGGATCAACACAAGCCTAGTCATTCTGGGTCAGGCTTGGTCTTGTGAAGGCCTTTGGACAAGAACATTGGTTAACCTCTTAATCATTTAAAGGCACAATAGGCTTGGACTTGTGAAGGCCTTTGGACAGGAACATTAGTTAATCAGTTATAGGCACCATTAGACATAATGGTTACGCTACCAATCTAATCTATTCCCTAATGTCTGTGCCAACAAGAAAGTGTAAACAAGTCAGAAGTGAGACTGAAAGATAATGGTGGCCAAGGCTAAAGGGTATTAATTATTTACATAAAGTGGAGTGACTATGTATGTTATGTAAAGTTAAAACGGTATAAAAGGAGATTGCAGAGACTGGAAAGATCAGTTTCTTCATGAACCACCTCTGTTTTTGTTCCTTTGTAATAAAGTCTATTTACACTCACAAGCTCCCGTATTTGAGAAATATTATTGACTGAATATTTCCATGACAGGTCCCACAGTTGACAGTGTATGTCAAAGCAAAAACCAAAAAATAAGGGAAAGCCGCACACTCTAAGAGCTCAGATGCAAAAATGTAATAACCTAATAACCAACGTTTCGACAGCAAAGCTGTCTTCATCAGGGTATCATCACAAACACTGCGAGACGAGTCATTTATATAGTGTCAGAAGACACACAGGTGTTTGTAATCATGGCCAAGGGTGGCCTAATATCATTGGTTAACTTAAATATTAAAAAAATGGCATACAAAGAACATACAAAAAGACAAACAAATGGATAGCATACGATCATAGCATTCGTAGTCTAAAATGTATCTAACAAACAATTACAATGGCAAAATCACAATAATCACAAGAATGGCTTCAGATCAAAGTCTATGATGAGACCGAAGGGAGCAAGGGTCTTTAAATTAAATTGTATGAAAAAAATGTAATTAATATTTGAGTTAACCAATGATATTAGGCCACACTTGGCCATGATTACAAACACCTGTGTGTCTTCTGACACTATATAAATGACTCATCTCGCAGTGTTTGTGATGATACCCTGATGAAGACAGCTTTGCTGTCGAAACGTTGGTTATTAGGTTATTACATTTTTGCATCTGAGCTCTTAGAGTATGCGGCTTTCCCTTATTTTCTAGTTTTCTACTCCGCCAGCCAGCACCTTGCCTTTATAGGTGTGCGTTTCTTTTTTCTAGAAAGCAAAAACCAAGCCATGAGGTCAAAGGAATTGTTGGTAGAGCTCCGAGACAGGATTGTGTGGAGTGAGGTTACCAAGAACCCGATTGTCACTCTGACAGAGATCTAGAGTTCCTCTGTGGAGATTGGAGAATCTTCCAGAAGGACAACCATCTCTGCAGCATTTCTCCAATCAAGCCTTTATGGTAGAGTGGCCGGATGGAAGCCACTCCTCAGTAAAAAGCACATGACAGCCCTCTTGGAGTTTGCCAAAAGCCACCTAAAGTTTCTCAGACCATGAGTAACAAGATTCTCTGGTCTGATGAAACCAAGATTGAACTCTTTGGCCTGAATGCCAAGCGTCACATCTGGAGGAAACCTGGCACAATCCCTACGGTGAAGCATGGTGGGGGCAGCATCATGCTGTGGGGATGTTATTCAGAGGCAGAGACTGTGAGACTAATCAGGATTGAGGCAAAGATGAACAGAGCAAAGTACAGAGTGATCGTTAATAAAAACCTGCTCCAGAGCGCTCAGGACCTCAGACTGGGGTGAAGGTTCACCTTCCAACAGATCAATGACCTTAAGCACACAGCCAAGACAATGCAGAAGTGGCTTCGGGACAAGTCTCTGAATGTGCTTGAGTGGCCCAGCCAGAGCATAGACTTGAACCCAATCGAACATCTTTGGAGAGATCTGAAAATAGCTGTGCAGCAACGCTCCCCATCCAACCACACATAGCTTGAGAGGATCTGCAGAGAAGAATGAGAGAAACTCCCCAAATACAGGTGTGCCAAGCTTGTGGCATCATTCGCAATAACACTCGAGGCTGTAATCGCTGCCAAAGGTGCTTCAACAAAGTACTGAGTAAAGGGTCTGAATACTTATGTCCCGTTGTGTCATTTCTGGTCACAACTTCCGGACTTGTTTCCGTGCTGCTGTGCAGTTTGTTGCTACTTTGATTCTACTTTGCTACCTGCCAACTTTTATGTTTTTTACTTTAACATTTTTAATAACCATTTTATTTTTTTCCCGTCTTTCAACTTTTTTCATTCAACTTTTTCACCCCGGACGCTTTATCTGGACATGGTTCTACAGGACCTCCACCAGCTGAAGCTAAGTAGTAACATTAACATTATGCCATCTAATTGCAGTCGCTGTAATCACAATATACAGGAAATCTATCGCTATATGATGAGGATAGCTGTGCTGCAAGCCCAGCTTCAAACACAATCATTAGGCAAGGGTAATTTAAGTGTAGTGAAGGATTAAACAGCGTCTGTGCCACCAATAAGTACAGATAGTAGTATAAATCCCCTCGCACAGTTCCCACAGCCGGACAATTTTCTCATGGCCTTTGGAAGGAAATGCTGTTGGAATGCTCAACCTGTGTCACTCATTCAGCCAACAGAAACTTTCAACCGGCTCTCCCCATTTAGGCACGAGTCGGAGTCAGAGGCAGAGCCTGCTCTGGTCTCTCCTCCACCCGTTACGGGGTCTGAGCTGCCGAAGCCTCCCACATTAGCTCTGACAAATTGAAAACCCTAGTCATTGGCGACTCCATTTCTCGTAGTATTAGACTTAAAAATAATCATCCTGCGATCATACACTGTTTACCAGGGGGCTAGGCTACTGACGCAAAGGCTAATATTTAGATGGTGCTGGATAAGGCTAAAACTGGCGAGTGTACAGGGATATTATTATCCACGTTGGCAACAACGACGTTAGGATGAAACAGTCAGAGGTCACCAAGCGCCAAGGTCACCTAACTCAATCACTGGTTGAAAACTGGGTGGTTAGCCGATTTTTGTACTCTGACGTCCTTGGGTAGGTGGAAGGAGTCTGGAAGGGCATCTAGGAATCTTTGGGTTGTCTGAGAATTTATAGCACGGCTTTGGATGATCCTTGGTTGGGGTCTAAGCAGATTATTTGTTGCAATTGCAAACGTAATTAGATGGTAGTCGGATAGTCCAGGATTATGAGGAAAAACATTAAGATGCACAATATTTATTCCACGGGACAAAACTTGGTCCAGAGTATGACTGTGGCAGTGAGTAGGTCCAGAGACATGTTGGACAAAACCCACTGAGTCGATGATGGCTCCGAAAGCCTTTTGGAGTGTGTCTGTGGACTTTTCCATGTGAATATTAAAGTCACCAAAAATGTGAATATTATCTGCTGTGACTACAAGGTCCGATAGAAATTCAGGGAACTCAGTGAGGAACACTGTGTACGGCCCAGGAGGCCTGTAAACAGTAGCTATAAAAAGTGATTGAGTAGGCTGCATAGATTTCATGACTAGAAGCTCAAAAGACGAAAACACAGTCCTTTTGTTTTTTGTATATTGAAATTTGCTATCGTAAATGTTAGCGACACCTCCGCCTTTGCGGGATGCGCGAGGGATATGGTCACTAGTCTAACCAGGAGGAGAGGCCTCATTTAAACCTCTTAAGGATCTCTACAGATCGGTGTCCCACCCACAGGACGGTTCAGCTAACGTAGGCTAATGTGATTAGCATGAGCTTGTAAGTAACAAGAACATTTCCCAGGACATAGACATATCTGATATTGTCAGAAAGCTTAAATTCTTGTTAATCTAACTGCACTGTCCAATTTACAATAGCTATTACAGTGAATGAATACCACACTATTGTTTGAGGAGTGTGCACAGTTATGAACTTGAAAAGTTATTAATAAACCAATTAGGCACATTTGGGCAGTCTTGATACAACATTTTGAACAGAAATACAATGGTTCATTGACTCAATCAAAAACTTTGTACATACACTGCTGCCATCTGCCAAATCTAAATTGCGCCTGGGCTGGAATAATACATCATTGCCTTTCTCTTGCATTTCGATGATGATGGTACAAAAAACTAGTCTAAAGTTGGTCAGTTTTACTGCTTCTTTAATCAGAACAACAGTTTTCAGCTGTGCCAACATAATTGCGAAAGGGTTTTCTAATGATCAATTAGCCTTTTAAAATGATAAACTTGGATTAGCTAACATAAAGTGCCATTGGAACACAGTAGTGATGGTTGCTGATAATGGGCCTTTTGTACGCCTATGTAGATATTCCATAAAAAATCTGCCGTTTCCAGCTACAATAGTCATTTACAACATTAACAATGTCTACACTGTATTTCTGATCTAATTGATGTTATTTTAATGGACCAAAAAATGTGCTTTTCTTTCCAAAACAAGGACATTTCTAAGTGACCAAGTGATAGTATCCATGAGTTGATCTGACTGTGAGTAAGTAGAAAAGGACTTAATTGTCAAAATGTCACACTATCTCTTTAAGAAATGAAATATAATCAAAAGCAAAGGTATAAAATACTGTTACATCTCTTCAAAACTGGTACTGAAAGGTAAGATCTGGTTTCCTAAAATGTATTTAGATGCTCTTATTTATTTGATTTTATTTTTTATATATATGATAATTGTAGAGTGACCACTGCATTAGGCAAATTCTTCACCTTATATTGCAATAATATAATATAATTTTAGTGATTGTGTTGTAAGACACTTGTTACATGTTAATGAAACCATTAATAACACCTTTGAGGATTTCAGTATCATACAAAATAACCTCCACAACACATAGAATAAATAAGTATTTTTCAAAATAAAAATCCCTTATCATTACAGAACTATTTAAAGGTGTTAAATAAAATGCATTCAAATGAAACCATTCATATCATTGACTGTCAAATATGTAGTTAGTAAATTAACACCACACACACCTTTAAACACAAATAGTAATGTAAAGACAAACACTAGATCATATCCTGGGAAAAATCACAGACAGGACCTTCATGGATTAGTTTAATGAAAAAAATTACCTTTTTGTTTTTCACAACTATTGTCACGTGGTTAATCCTAAAAATGTATATGATAAATATCTAAAAGTTAAAATGAAACTAATGCAATTGCCACATGGACACATTGATACGCCGTGATCCATTGGCGGCTAAAGAAATTAGCGCATGGAACTCAGAGATAGCCTATAGGCCAATGCAGCAGTAGACCTATAACTTCCAATGTCAATTAAGTACAAAATTATAGCCCTAAAGCAGACAAATAAACACAGTCAAGAATATCCTAATGAAAACTCGGGTTCTTTCAATCGCAGAGAGAATTAACCAGCTACTGGTGTGTTCATAAATTCAATCTGGAGTGCCAGAGTGAGCTCGGAGTGCCAGAGTGCGCTTAAATTGCGCTCTGAGCATTCGTAAATTCAGAGCGTTGCCAGATTGTCCATTTGAGCATTTCGCTCTCGGAGTGTCAGAGCACAAACTGGATGCTCTGGCCGAGCAGTAGGGTTGATCCGAGCGTTCTGACCTCACAACGGCAGTCAAGAACCCAAGCTAACTGGCTAAGGTTGGCTAGCTTGTTAGCTACTTCCACACACAAATGAGAGAACACCTCACTCTGACCATTTTACTCACCCTAGCAGAGATGGTAAGGCTGTTTTCAGGTTATCCATATCGTTGGTGACGGTAACTGTGCTTCTGGCAACAATTTAATTATGCTTTTTTTTGCAGACATTTACCTACACCGGCCACATCAAATCAAATCAAATACAATTTTATTTGTCACATGTGCTGAATACAACAGGTGTAGACCTTACAGTGAAATGCTTACTTACAAGCCCTTAACCAACAATTCAATTTTAAGAAAAAATACATTCAAAAAGAATGAGAAATAACATTTGCAAATAATTAAAGAGCAGCAGTAAAATAGCAATAGCAAGGCTATATACAGGGGCTACCGGTACAGAGCCAAATTCAACGGGTGTTGGGCGTTCGTAAATTAATCAGTTATTCTGCGCTCCGGGACACTCAGAATAGAGTGCTCTGAAATCAGAGTAGATAGCCAGAGTGAATTTATGAACCCACCCTAAGTCTATCATGAACATTCTATTGAAATGGTTACTTGCATAGTGGAGTCTTTTGTTCAGACATGTAGCTAGCTAGCTAAACAATGAACCATAGTCCCAACTCCTAACGTTACTAACCTGCATGATTCTGCAGGTGGCTAACCAACCAGGTTCAATGTTAGCTAGCTAACATTAGGCTATAACTAGCAATTCAAATGGTTCTGAGACACGAATAATATTACTACACTACTTTTTATAACACAGTCACTACTACTCTAGTCTCAAATTATCAACGCTAGCTTCTAACAGTTTAAACTTTTAAACTCCTTCCACTAACATAAAAATACTTCTGGACAGCTGAAGCAAGTCACACAATTTTTCTTAATGAAAAATAACCCTTTCTAGTTTTTATTATCTTCATTGTGTTTCCTTACTATCCTTGTCTTTTCATACAGCCTGAGTAAGGCCATGTTTAGGAGCAGAGACGGAATATGGTCTCTCCTGGAAAGTGTGTATCTGTATTCTACTCTACCATCATTCACCCTAGCAGTATGGTGTCATTCTGTACTGATGAAAACAATCAAATCAATCCTACCAAAAATCTTCCCCCAAAAAAGACAGAATCAATCAGATAAGTGGTCCTTTTATGTCATAGAAATGTACATTAGCATCATTTTTGATTCACAGCAGGAATTGGTGATGGGATACTGTATGTGTTGAGTTTATAGCATGGTGGTTGGGGCAGTAGTTCTATTAATGTATATTTTCTGTAGTAGTACAATTATTACAGGTCGGTCTATCTAATACTACCAACATTAGCCCATCGCTTCATTACAATTAAGTAATACATTACATTTTGTTCTCCCAGGCTAAGTTGAACTATTAATACTTCTTCAACACTGCAACTATAAGGACATAAGTACCTGATGTAATATGGCAGGTAATAAAAGGTTGCTGTTACATAGGTTGCTGGCATCAAAATCTGAGGTGCGACCTACTGCCGTTATATCTTTGAGCAAGGCACTTATTAATCCTTATGGTATATACAGTACAAGTCAAAATTTTGGACACACCTACTCAATCCATTTTTAATTTATTTTTTTGACTATTTTCTACATTGTAGAGTAATCGTAACTATGCAATGACACATATGGAATCATGTAGTAACCAAAAAAGTGTTAAACAAATCAAAATATATTTTGCATTTGAGATTCTTCAAAGTAGCCACCCTTTGCTTTGATGACAGCATTGCACACTGTTGGCATACTCTCATTCTGATCGAAACCTCCACTGACAATTCACAGCAAGCTCTACGAGACGAGCTTAATGATCCTATCAAACTGGATGATCTCATTAAGAGTAACGCTGACCTTCAGACCAAGATTACGACCGAACTGAAGGAGAGGAAAATGAAGAAGTATAAACGTGATTTGGAAGAAAATAACAACGGACTAATATACCTCTGGCGGGATCCTGAGCACAATAAACCACAAAACAGGAAGAGACAAGGCGTTGACATACGCAGAGTCCCTCTGTCAGACCATCGATCGACAGACAGCGCAACCTAAGGTTCCTCTACCAATGGTGAGCGTTGTTTCTACAACAGAGGGCATGCTCACCGGAGACAATGTCGGGGACAACAACCCCAGTGCATAAGACGGTTTGACTCACACGTCGGGGGAAGAAGAAATCCACTACCACCCCACGATACCTACCAATTGAGATCCAGGACGGACCCCAAGTCCAACAGGAGCCAAATGTCTTAAACTTATCAAGTAAGACCCTGACACCAGCCCACCTTGGTGTTCTCAATAAGGGGTTATCATTTGTGCCTACTACATACATTAATGACTTTGATGTACAGATAGATCTATTCAAGTTTTTCCGTAAACTTTGATTGCGTGAGTTCTTTGAAAAGAGTGATAAGAGCATCATCAACATTTACTAAATGCAATTGATTGGACATGATTTTGGAAAGGTACCTAACCCTAAGGTCACACAGTTGACAGTGTAACAATAATGCTAGTACGAACTCGAACCCAGGCACAAAGAAACACAGCAAGCAGAGCTAAGCGTAAATCCAGAACTTTTACTTAGTCTTAACAGAAACAAGGCAACCACACAAGAGCACACTAATAAAACATGATACCTAAGCAATGATACAGGCCAACTGAGGAACCTAAATAACAAGGCAACCAGGTGAACAGAGAAGGTCATTTAACACAGGTGGATCCAATAAGTAATAATCTTGGTAACCTGGAAACTAGAAAACAGGATAAGGGTGCCCTCCAGCGGTAACCTAAGGAAACAACAATCAAATAACACAGAAACTGTGACAGACGGTGCATGTCAGAGCAAAAACCAAGCCCTTACGGTGAAGCATGGCAACATCATGCTGTTGGGATGTTTTTCAGCAGCAGGGACTAGGAGACCAGTCAGGATCGAGGGAAAGATATACGGAGCAAAGTACAGAGAGATCTTTGATGAAAACCTGCTCCAGAGCGCTCAGGACTTCAGACTGGGGGCGAAGGTTCACCTTCCAACAGGACAATGACCCTAAGCACACAGCCAAGGCAATGCAGGACTGGCTTTGGGACAAATGCAAGGATTCAATTAGCTCCGAAAACTGGCAATCCTGCGTAGTTGTGTCAACTAAAAAAGATACGGGCAGCATATGTTTGCATATCTTTTTGTATTACATAGGGTGTCAATGTGGCCAAAGCCACATTCACTTTGCATGTGTGTGCAGATAATAACATACCATTAATACAATAGCGTATATAGTAGTATATAAAAGTAAGCAAGATATTCCAAGTATACAGGAGCTTTTCAACCAAACCATATCGCACATAATGTTGCGCACTTCATTAATGCAAGATAGCCCATCTGTATATGCTCTACTGACTATCTAAATAGTGTTACCCAATGCAAGGAGTCACAAATGTGCAGACATTTTTACATTGTGTGCAGTAAAATGTGCTAACGCAACAAAAATGCGGTGTACTGGTATTAATTACTGCATGGGCATGTGGCTTCGGAGAGCCATTGTCTTTATTCAATACCACTCAGAGAGGGGTATGTGGTGTAGAAGTGTCCCAAACTACCTGGTTGATCTATTTCATCTCCCTGCAGGCCAGCATGGCTTGTGCCATAAGATAGTAGAGATGGTTTGTAACTCAGCAATAGAGACCACAGGGTGAATGTAAAACATCATGAAGAATTCTCACTCTGTTTTCCTCATCACTGCAAAAATCAACTGACTTTTTTGTTTCAAATAAAGTAATTGACATTACATGTTAAGTATATCAACTTGTCTTTTATAATGTAACAAATAAACAATACAAATGTTTTACGGTAGAGTTACCCTCATCTACTCTCTCTTCCCCATACTGCAATAATACTGCAATATTCATAAAAGTGTTATAACTGATTTATTCAAGTGTTATAAATGTCTTATGTATACCCCCTTCAAGTAAAAAGTTATTGTAACAACATGGTAAGATGGTCATTAACAAAAATTACATGGAGTAATGATTATATTTTGGTGTCTTTCGGAATTATTTCAATAAGCACCACTTTCTGTGACTTTTGTTACCAGATAGTCACCAATATTAGTAATATGCCTATACAGTTACACAAACGAAGCACAGCTCAAATGTCAAAGTACTGTATGACATTTGTATTTGACCCAGGTTTACTTTGAAGTAAGTAGCAGTCACAGTCCATCATAATTATCCACATAATGACTTGCTTACCATGGAAAGCATGTGGGTCCATTGCAACCAAACGGCAGAACTTAACCTTTTACTGCAGTGGGCTGAATCATGGTAACAGATTGATTCTCGGTAGTTTTAAACAAATCTACTTTGAAACAAAAGTATACACCTCACACGCATTGTTATGGGCTTAAAAAAATAAGACATCAGTACCATGTCAGATATAGATTTGAAATGTATTACATTTTAAGTTTGTATCGCAATATTATGCTTTATTTACATCACAGAAGACTGAAAAATAACAAAACAGTTTGACATAGAAACAGAGGATTTCTGTCGTAAAAAAAAGACAAAAAAAACATGAATTATGAAATTATGAAACATGTTAATAGCATTCCACCCATGAGGCCAAATAGGGCACTTTTGGTATTTGACTTCAGGAAAGGGCTACAATGTAGCTGGGCGTTAGCAATGGATTTCTTAAAAGGCTACTAACAGGAGATTATTGTCACCTGCATGTTAAAGGACAAGTTCGCATTTTTTAACCAAATCTCTATTTTTATGTATATGGGATGCTATAGAAAGATTTCACTTGGTTTTGAGAAACTTACCCCACCAGCGATATACTTCTTCAGGCTCGTTCTGCAGTGTGGGGGCATGGATAAAACATGGCCAAGCTCTCAGTATAGTAACGCAGGTCTTTAGATGTTGTATACATGAAATTGTGTCATTCCAAACTTTTGTCGTGACGTTGTATTAGTTAATGTGACGACTGTTGCTCATCGAATGATTAACGGTTTATAATTGCGTGATTAAATGAATTAAGCAATGAATCAAGCAATTATTAACTCATTAACCTGGGGCACCATGGAAACATTGTTTTGATTGAGTTTCTATTTCCCAAATTAACTCAAAGGATATCAGAATATCGATTTTACAACAGTCGCTAAATTAATCAATTTCCTCTACAGTCTCATTCTGAACGTCGCATAATCCGGGAATCTGCACGGACCCGGGCTTTACCAATGAATTTACCACACCAATCTTAGTTGATTATTTATTTACTAGCAAGCTAAAATGATGATAAAAATACACATACACAAAACACGGTCTAGCTATTGATTAGGACTTAGTATAATGGGCCAACACACTATGGCGCGTGTTACCCAAAATGGGGATTTAAAAGAGAGAGAAACAAAGGAAGTACACGAGAGAAATATACATTTGGGTTCATTTGTCAGCTATGCTTATTTAAAACCTAGCCTTGCCCGAACTGCCGCTCTTATGGGTCAGAATATAATGATGTAATTACGTGTTGGAGGTCTCAGGTGGGAAGCTCCGCTTGGGTCGTTTAGGCTTCTCAATGACGCACTTCTCCGGCGCAACTCTCTGGTTGTCCTCACGATGTCAGTGTCCTTCTTGGCTTAGTGGTCTGATCTTTCGCCTTCTTCTAAGGACAGACAGCTCTGTAGCTCAGAGCTCACAACTTCGAACGGTGTAGATACCACGATTCAATGGAGAGTGGAGGCTGGGTGGTTCGGCTTGAATTCACCCGCTTAGACACAGCTACTTGTCCGTAGCTCGTGTAGAAAAAGATTTCTTTGTCTTCAACCTTGTGTTTCGTTTTGGGGTTCGTCGACTTTGTTAGACCTTCGCTGCAGCTTGGGGTCAATTAGTCTCCTATGTTAATTCTTCACTCTCCTGTCTTATACCCTCGAGTCAGAAGTGGGTGTAACCGCCTTTAGGGCAATTCTCTGGGCGGACTAAGTAAAGGGGCAAGGCTTAGATTCTACTAAAAATCCAATTTTAGACACTAACTTCACATTTCATCTTTACCAAAACATTCTGTTTGATTTGGATATTTTCCACACAACGTACAATGTATAAACATCAGGCATATACTGGGAAAACTCTTAAAGGTACAATGTTTTCATAATAACGTCATCTCTTAACCTTTAAAAACAATACAAAAGTTACATACATTTTAATATTCCACCTCTCGTCATGACCACCATTGTGGCTGACGGAAACCATTGTTCCAAAGTCCCTTTATTGCATGTTTAATGTTCTGAGGCCAGTTCTCCATTGTTAGGACAAAGGAATTTCTCTGTGGCCTAAGGTTTATTATGGGCGTGAGGTGTCATAAAACCCCCACATCTTCAGACCCCTAGATCTCTCCTCCTCTGTTGGGGGTTTGGGAGATAATCTGTAGGGTGGTGGTCTCCTGTACCCTGACCTGATCAGGACAGTCATGACACTTTTGACGCAATATTTCTATTCCATTTTGTTGGGCACGAGGAATACTTTCCGTGTGCAAGCATGCACATGCTTTCTATCATCATTGATGGTTTAATGAAAGATCAGACGTCAATAACATGGTTGCCACCGATGGTTGCAATAGGCCTGGTAAGTTTAAGGTAAAGTGAGATTTTAAAAGTAGATGTTACCAATATCCAGGGCTTGACTGCAAAAAAAATCCATATTAAAACAGGCCCACTGGGCAAAAAATGGACCAGACCGTCTGGCATTTCGGCAAATGCCAGATGGGCTGGTCAATTTTTTTGCCCAATGGGCCTGTATTAATATGGTATTTTTTAGCATAATGATCATTATCTGGCTAATGTGTTAGAAATGCCAGTGCTGATTTGAAGTCCCAGTCTGCCCCTGCCAACATAACTGGGTTTTTTCAGACCACTAGTGGAAGCATTAGTGGAATATAAGTTTCCACTCTTTAATTTAATTCCCCTATAGCTTGAACAAGTAGAAGATTATTTGAAAGATTTGACAAATCTCAAGTGGGTTTTGCGGATGCATTTTTGTACAGTACCAGTGAAAGTTTGGACACACCTACTCATTCAAGGCTTTTGCTTTATTTTTACTATTTTCTACATTGTAGAACAACAATGAAGATATCAAAACAACGAAATAACACATGGAAACATGTAGTAACCAAAAAAGTGTTCAACAATCAAAATATATTTTAGATTTTAGATTCTTCAAAGTTGTTAGATTCTTCAAAGATTCTTCAAACTTTTCCTTGATGACAGCTTTGCACACTCTTGGCATTCTCTCAACCAGTTTCATGAGGACTGCTTTTCCAACAGTCTTGAAGGAGTTCGCACATATGCGGAGCACTTGTTGGCTGCTTTTCCTTCACTCTGTGGTCCAACTCATCCCAAATCATCTCAATTGGGTGAGGTTGGGTGATTGTGGAGGCCAGGTCATCTGATGCAGCACTCCATCACTCTCCTTGGTCAAATAGCCGTTACACAGCCTGGAGGTGTGTTATGGGTTATTGTCCTGTTAAAAAACAAATGATAGTCCCTATAAGCATAGGGCGGCTATGGAACCCTGACCTGTTCACCGGACGTGCTACCTGTCTCTGGGTTTGGCCGGTGTAGGCCGTCATTGTAAATAAGAATTCACACAGTCTTAACTGGCTTGCCTAGTTAAATAAATGTTTAATTATTTAATTAATTAATTAAAACATTTAAAGTGCAAACCAGATGGGATGGCATATCACTGCAGAATTCTGTGGTAAGCATGCTGGTTAATTGTGCCTTGAATTCTAAATAAATCACGGACAGTGTCCCCGGCAAAGCACCCCCCGCCCTCCCCCCACCCACCCAACCCACCATCACACCACCTCCCCCATACTTCACGGTGGGAACCATACATGCGGAGATCATCCGTTCACCTACTCTGCGTCTCACAAAGACAAGTCTCTTATTTTTATTGGTGTCCTTTGGTGTCCTAATTGGTGGTTCCTTTGCAACAATTCGACAATGAAGGCCTGATTCACACAGACTCCTCTGAACAGTTGATGTTGAGATGTGTCTGTTACTTGAACTCTGAAGCAATTTATGAGGTGCAGGTAACTCTAATTAACTTATCCTCTGCAGTGGAGGTATCTCTGGGTCTTCCTTTCCAGTGGCGGTCCCCTTGAGAGCCAGTTTCATCAAGTTTTTGAAATGTTCCGTATTGACTGATCTTCATTTCTTAAAGTAATGATGGTCTGTCATTTCTCTTTGCTAATTTGAGCTGTTCTTGCCATAATATGGACTTGGTCTTTTACCAAATAGGGCTATCTTCTGTATACCACCCCTACCTTGTCACAACACAACTGATTGGCTCAAACGCATTAAGAAGGAAAGAAATTCCGCAAATTAACTTTTAACAAGCCAGACTTCTTAATTGAAATGCATTCCAGGTGACTACCTCATGAAGCTGGTTTAGAGAATGCCAAGAGTGTGCAAAGCTGTCATCAATGCAAAGGGTGCCTACTTTGAAGAATCTAAAATGTAAAATATATTTTGATTTGTTTAACACGTTTTTGACCTCAATCCCATAGAAAATTTGTGGGCAGAACTGAAAAAGCGTGTGCGAGCAAGGAGGCCTACAAACCCGACTCAGTTACACCAGCTCTGCTAGGAGGAATGGGCCAAAATTCACCCAACTTACTGTGGGAAGCTTGTGGAAGGCTACCAAAAATGTTTGACCCAAGTTAAACAATTTAAAGGGAATGTTACCAAATACTAATTGAGAGTATGTACACTTTTCACCCACTAGGAATGTGATGAAAGAAATAAAAGCTGAAATAAATAATTCTCTCTACTATTATTCTGACATGTCCGATTCTTAAAATAAAGTGGTGATCCTAACTGACCTAAGACAGGGAATTCTTACTATGATTAGATGACAGGAATTGTGAAAAACTGAGTTTAAATGTATTTGGCTAAGGTGTATGTAAACTTCCGACTTCAACTGTATATATATCACATTTAGATTAGTATTCAGACCCTTTACTCAGTACTTTGTTGAAGAACCTTTGGCAGCGATTACAGCTATCTTCTTGGGTATGACGCTACAAGCTTGGCACACCTGTATTTGGGGAGTTTCTTCCATTATTCTTTACAGATCCTCTCAAGCTCTATCAGGTTGGATTTGGAACGTTGCTGCACAGCTATTTTCAGGTCTCTCCAGAGATGTTCGATCGGGTTCAAGTCCGGGCTCTGGCTGGGCCACTCAAGGACGTTCAGAGACTTGTCCCAAAGCCACTCCTGCATTGTCATGGTTGTGTGCTTATTAGTGTCATTGTCCTGTTGGAAGGTGAACCTTCGCCCCAGTCTGAAGCCCTGAGCGCTATGGGGCAGGTTTTCATCAAGGATCTCTCTGTACTTTGCGCCATTCATCTTTGCCTCGATCTTGACTAGTCTCTCAGTCCCTGCCGCAGACAAACATCCCCACAGTCTGATGCTGCCACCACCATGCTTCCCCGTAGGGATGGTGCCAGGTTTCCTCCAGACGTCCTGTTTGTCAATCAGGCCAAAGAGTTCAGTCATGGTTTCACAGACCAGAGGTGTCTTTTGGAAAACTCCAAGTGTGCTGTCATGTGCCTTTTACTGTGGCTTCCGTCTGGCCTCTATACCATAAAGGCCTGATTGGTGGAGGAGCAGAGATTGTTGTACTTCTGGAAGGTTCTCCCATCTCCACAGAGGAACTCTAGAGCTCTGTCAGAGTGTCCATCGGGTTCTTGGTCACCTCCCTGACCAAGACCCTACTCCCCCGTTTGCTAAGTTTGGCTGGGCGGCCAGCTCTAAGAAGAGTCTTGGTGGTTCCAAACTTCTTCCATTTAATAATGATGGAGGCCACTATGTTCTTGGGGACCTTTATTAATGCTCCAGACCCAACTGTGAACCAACTATACTGAACAAAAACATAAACGCAACATGCAACAATGTCAAACTTTTTATGGAATTACAGAATTCAGAACATGGGCCGTTATTACAGTATTCTCCCTGTACACCAAGTCAGAACCGTAGGATAAATAAATGGGGCATATAAGCAGACAATGAAAGTTCTTATAATATTCAATGATTACATTTCTCTAAAACAGGCAATAGGCTACATGTGCACTACCAAGTCAGAACAGTAGGGGAAATTAAGAGGTTGAAAAGGCACAAAAGTATTAGGGTGAGGCATGTGAGCTACTAACAGCTTACTACACAACATACACTTAGCATTACTTTCTTAGCTACAGTATACATATCTCCCTGGCATATTACATAATTTATGCAGCAGCATAGAATTTACATTTTTGGACTCACCTTGTTGTGCTGTGCTCACTTGAACAGGAAGATGGCGCTGCGGTCCTTCGTGGGCAAATTTTGTCATCAAAGTCTGGCATTCACTGTATTTATAGTGCTTTCAAGACAAAAAACAAGGTTGAATCATGATGATGTCATTGATCTTCAGGTCGGAGCAGAAGAAAGAGCCCCAAGTTCCCGACTTGCAATTCCGAGTTGGATGACCATTCAAAACCTATTGGCATACAGTTGGCCCAGCGTCATCCGGGTTTGGCTGGTATAGGCCGTCATTGTAAATAAGAATTTGTTCTTAACTGACTTGCCTAGTTAAATAAAGGTTACTTAAAAACAATAATGATTAAATACTGTAGATAAACTAGAATAAATAACTTGTGATCTCACAGTATATATGCTGCAGCCTGTGTTCAGAGCCATATTTCTAAATATGTCTCTGCCTATATTGTCAATTTGTTACAGGTTAAAGAAATTGACCTACCTTGGCAAGATCATTGAGGGTCTGGCGAATTTGAGAAAGATAATACATTTGCTCTTTTTGGTCACTGCATTGATAATACACAACCGGGTAAAGAACAATTACACACAGAAGATGTACCACAAAGGACAAGTTAAGAGTGGCCATGTGTCCGGTGAGTTGATAAATCCCTGAACACTACTTCTAAATGTTGGTCCTACGTGCCCCACCTGTATAGTCTCCCTCATTGAAATGCCATGGATGGGGTAATATGTAATTTCCTAAGGCTATAAAAGAAGGACATTTCAATCGGGGAAACTGAAAGAGCTTTGAAAATTCCATTCCTACACCTTGCAAAGCTATTGACAAAATGTTGCGTTTTTGTCTTCTGTATGCAGGTGTGCGCAAGAATGTTGCTCAAAGCATGGGCTATGCAAATACTTATTTGAACCAATACATCATCAAAACAGAGAATAATATAATGGCAGGTACACAGTGATCTTCACCCAATGTATTTTAAATACAGTAGCCTATGTTTTCTGTAGTTCAATTTTAGCTTTATTAATATAAGCATTTAAATGCATACTGTTTATATCCCCATTCACAAGGGATGGAATGTGTTACTAATTGTATGGCTACTCTTTTACAGTTGGACTCGACACAGCTGCTCCACTGTAGTTATCGAAATTTACTACATATAGCCTACATGGCATTTCATTATTTCATTATAAAACACATTGACATTGGATTATAAAAATGTAATTCAAAAAATTTCTTGTGGACCTGATTTTGTTATTAAATCCAATTAGAAATGTTATTGGTCACATACACGTGGTTAGCAGATGTTACTACGAGTGTAGTGAAATGCTTAAGAGCTAGATACAATTGTAACGCTCATCGTAAGGAGAAGACCAAGGTGCAGCGCGGTAAGTGCGCATGATTAAATTTTATTTATACTCAGAACACTAAACAAAATAACAAACAAAGGAAAACGAGCGTCACGTTCTACAGGCTTTCACTGAGCTGTACAAAAAACAAGATCCCACAACTGAAGGAGGGGAAAAGGGCTGCCTAAGTATGATTCTCAATCAGAGACAACGATAGACAGCTCCCTCTGATTAGGAACCATACTCGGCCAAACACAAAGAAATACAAAAACTAGATTGCCCACCCCACATCACACCCTGACATAACCAAACTAGAGGAAATAAAACGTCTCTCTAAGGTCAGGGCGTGACAACAATGTCATTATTAACATAGTAGGTTAGGAGAATTAGGTTAATTTTAGGAAAAGGGTTAGGGTTAGCTAAAATGCAAAAAAAAATAAATAATAATTTGACAATTAGGAACCCTTCTAGTCATGAACCTGGGACAGCCTCTGTCTCGGGGATGATGACATCCGTGAATATAAAACCATAAAATGCTTTCACTTTCGAAAAACAACCGTTTTTACATACAACTGCATTTCGTCATCTATCCCAGTAGGTAGAACGCAACAGGTCACCTTTTTAGATGGTTAGCTCGATTGTTGTGAATTCTGTTTTGTAGCCATCTTCTCACATGGTTTGGAATATAACTGTTATATACAGTAGCAGTGGCGAGCCGTCTTTCAGGGCAGAGCTCCACCTGCGATGAGCCCCTATTTTTAACAGAAATGAGACTTTCCTGTTTTGCATGTTATTTTGGCATTAATATGTGTCCCATATCAGTTTGCAAACAATGTAAAAAACAACATTTATCATTGAGATAATATACAAACAAGGTCTCTTTTTTTGTTTTCTTGAGCAAGGCAACTCCAAAATGCAGGTGTTTCTGACTAGCTCAGTGCTTTCTGTGGTGGTGGAGCAATCCAACAGAAATTACGTAGCGTTGCGCTGTGATTGGCTCAGTGTTCTGTCACTCATGGGGACACTACGTCACCACCAAGTCTAAGGGTAGAGCTTGAAATTTCAAGCCCCTTGGGTGCTGCCATAGAGTTACATTAGAAGTGCCCATCCAAGAAGGCTCAAGGTCATTGGCCACAGATAAAATGATATCAAAACACATTATATCTACAGTAGCTTTGATGGGACTGACAATGTCAACATCATACATTCAAAATCTTAGCTAGCGGTCATCATCATGAATGAAGTTGGCAATCTACTGGTAAATCCTTTTCAATCCTTGTCATATGAAGAGAAATAATGAAGAGAAATTATAGATAAAATGTATAGGTGCTCATCGGCCATTGGACATAAACATTAAATGGCAAGTTAGAAATCGCAAATTCAACAATGAGTAGTTTGGAAGGAATCAGTGGCTAACTGCAAGCATTGCAAAATAATTATTAGCCTGCTATTCAGTGGAGTGGCTGTGTGATCCCAAGTCTAAGATTAAGGGTCTCTCTTCCTAGTTGAAAATGATTAACATTCAACATTGGCCATGCTGTCAATGAAGCATGATTTGTGCCGGGGTCAAAACAACTGTTAACTCGGAACTGCAAAATCTGACATTAGAGTGTTCAAGACAACTGGGAACTCGGCTACGACTGGGAAAATACGTTTGAACATTCATCCAACTCGGAATACTACATCTGGAACTCATGACTTTTTCTAGAGCTACGACCTGTAGATCACTGACATCATCATGATTCAACAATTTTTCTCGAGTTCACGGTTGTCTTGAAAGCACCATAAATCCAGAGAATTCCAGACCTTTATTTTGTTTATTTCACCTTTAATTAACCAGGTAGGCTAGTTGAGAACAAGTTCTCATTTACAACTGCGAACTGGACAAGATAAAGCAAAGCAATGTGACACAAACAACAACACAGAGTTACACATGGAATAAACAAACATACAGTCAACAACACAATAGTGAAAAAGTCTATATACAGTGTGTGCAAATGAGGTAAGAGAAGGGAGGTAGGCAATAAATAGGCCATAGTGGCGAAAAAATTACAATTTAGCAATTAAACACTGGAGTGATAGATGTGCAGAAGATGAATGTGCAAGTAGAGATACTGGGTGCAAAGGAGCAAAAAATAAATAAACAACAGTTTGGGGATAAGGTAGTTGGATGGGTTATTTACAGATGGGCTATGTACAGGTGCAGTGATCTGTGAGCTGCTCTGACAGCTGGTGCTTAAAGTTAGTGAGGGAGATATGGGTATCCAGCTTCAGTGATTTTTGTAATTCGTTCCTGTCATTGGCAGCAGAGAACTGGAAGGAAAGGCGGCCAAAGGTGGAATTGGCTTTGGGGGTGACCAGTGTTATATACCTGCTGGAGCGCGTGCTACGGGTGGGTGCTACTATGGTGACCAGTGAGTTGAAATAAGGCGTCAAGGATCGGCAGGATAGTCAGTTTTACGAGGGTATGTTTGGCAGCATGAGTGAAGGATGCTGTGTTGCAAAATAGGAAGCCGATTCTAGATTTAATTTTGGATTGGAGATGCTTAATGTGAGACTGGAAGGAGAGTTTACAGTCTAACCAGACACCTAGATATTTGTAGTTGTCCACATATTCTAAGTCAGAACCGTCCAGAGTAGTGATGCTGGGCAGGGGCAGGAAGCGATCAGTTGAAGAGCATGCATTTGGTTTTACTTGCATTTAAGAGCAGTTGGAGGCCACTGAAGGGGAGTTGTATGGCATTGAAGCTTGTCTGGAGGTTAGTTAAAACAGTGTCCAAAGAAGGGCCAGAAGTATACAGAATGGTGTCGTCTGCATAGAGGTGGATCAGAGAACCACGAGCAGCAACAGCGACATCATTGATGTATACAGAGAAAAGAGTCGGCCCGAGAATTGAACCCTGTGGCACCCCCATTGAGACTGCCAGAGGTCCGGACAACAGGTCCTCCGATTTGACACACTGAACTCTGTCTGAGAAGTAGTTGATGAACCAGGCGAGGCAGTCGTTTGAGAAACCAAGGCTGTTGAGTCTGCCGATAAGAATGTGGTGATTGACAGAGTTGAAAGCCTTGGCCAGGTCGAGGAATACAGCTGCACAGTATTGTCTCTTATTGATGGCGGTTATGATATCGTTTAGGACCTTGAGCGTGGCTGAGGTGCACCCATGACCAGCTCGGAAACCAGATTGCATAGCGGAGAAGGTATGGTGGGATTCGAAATGGTCGGTGATCTGTTTGTTAACTTGGCTTTCGAAGACCTTAGAAAGACAGGGTAGGATAGATATAGGTCTGTAGCAGTTTGGGTCTAGAGTGTCTCCCCCTTTGAAGAGATGATGACCGGGGCAGCTTTCCAATCTTTGGGGATCTCAGACGATACAAAAGAGAGGTTGAACAGGCTAGTAATAGAAGTTGCAACAATTTCGGCTGATCATTTTAGAAAGAGAGGGTCCAGATTTTCTAACCCTGCTGATTTGTAGGGGTCCAGATTTTGCAGCTCTTTCAGAACATCAGCTATCTGGATTTGGGTGAAGGAGAAATGGGAAACTTTGATGACAAAGTTTGATGACAAAATTTGCCCACGAAAGACCGCCGTGCCACCTTCCTGTTTAAGTGAGCACATACAAAAATGTATTGTATGCTGCTGCATAAACTATGTAATATGCCAGGGAGATATGTATATTGTAGCTAAGAAAGTAATACTAAGTGCATGTTGTGTAGTAAGCTGTTAGTAGCCCAAGTGCCTCACCCTAATAATCTGGTCTATTTACCCTTCTTAATTTTGCCTACTGTTCTTGGTGGTGCACTTGAAGACTATAACCTTTTTAGAGAAACACAAACATTGAATATTGTAATCTTTATCCTACGGTTCTGACTTGTTGTACAGGGAGAACGCTGTAAGAATGGCCCATGTTCTGAGTTCTGTCTCTGTACATTTCAAAAGTGCTAAACAAATAGTTATATTGACTATGTCTGTCCTACCTTGCTCATTAATGTCTTAATCGAAATTACGGATTGCCTCTTATTGTCACGACTTCTTCAGAAGTCGGTTGCTCTCCTTGTTCGGGAGGTGTTCAGCGGTCGACGTCACCGGTCTTCTAGCCATTGCCGATCCACTTTTCATGTTCCATTTGTTTTGTCTTGTTTTCCCACACACCTGGTTTTCATTCCCTCATTACGTGTTGTGTATTTAACCCTCTGTTCCCCCCATGTCTTTGTGCGAAATTGTTTGTTGTAAGTGCACATTGTTGTCTGATTCGCGACGGGTTTTGTAGCCATACGTTGTTATTCTGGATGCCGGTGGTTTTGTTTATTAAACTGCTCCGGTTATTACCCAGTTCTGCTCTCCTGCGTCTGACTTCTCTGCCACCAGTTACGCACCACTTACAGAATTCCGCACCGAATCTATGGAGTCAGCAGGAGCTGGTGCCCCTAGTATGGGGGTCGAGGAGCGCGTCCAATAACACACAGTGATGCTCCACCATCTTGGTGCCGCCATGGACCGTGTCGTCCAAGCTATGGAATGCTGGGAGAGACGGGGAGTTCCTCCGGCAACTGCACCAGCACAACAGGGGCCTCCACTACTCGCTCCCCCTGAACCCAGTTCCAGTGGGATTCGCCTTGCCCTCCCCGGGGAGTACGATGGGATGGCTGCTCGCTGCCAGGGTTTCCTGCTTCAGTTGGAATTATACCTGGCCACCGTCCACCCGGCTCCTTCGGGCCGTGAAAGGGTGTCCGCCCTCGTCTCATGCCTCTCGGGGAAAGCCATGGAGTGGGCCAACGCCGTGTGGGTGGAAGGAGATGCGGTGCGTGACCACTTTGAGGAGTTCACCCGTCGTTTCCGGGCAGTCTTCGACCACCCGCCCGAGGGTAGAGCGGCGGGTGAACATCTTTTCCACCTGCGGCAGGGGATGAGGAGCGCACAGGAGTTCGCTTTGGACTTTCGGACCCTGGCCGCCGGAGCGGGATGGAACGACAGGGCCCTGATCGACCACTATTGTTGCAGTTTGCGCGAGGACGTCCGCCGAGAGTTGGCCTGCAGGGACACCACCCTCACCTTCGACCAGCTGGTGGACCTGTCCATTCGTCTGGATAACCTGCTGGCTACCCGCGGACGTCCAGAGCGGGGTCTGTCGGTTCCATCCCCCAGCACCACCGCTCCGATGCCCATGGAGTTGGGAGGTGCTGCGCTCAGGGAGTTGGGAGGTGCTGCGCTCAGGGAGACCAGAGGAGGTTCCGTCTTGTGCACCATCTGTGGCCACAGAGGTCACACTGCCGGTCGGTGCCGGGTTGGTTCCTCTGGGGGTCGAGGCAGCAGGCAGGGCACTCTGGCGTCACCCCAGGTGAGCCGGCACCATTCTCACCCAGAGCCCTCTGTTGAACACATGTTTTTGTTTGTTACTTTCCTGAGTTTTCCCCGCATTCCCAGCATAAGGCGCTCGTCGATTCAGGCTCGGCTGGGAATTTTATAGACAGATCATTTGCACATAGTTTAGGGATCCCCATCATTCCTGTGGCTATGCCCTTCCCAGTTCACGCTTTAGACAGTCGACCATTAGGGTCAGGTTTCATTAGGTAGGCCACCGCTACTCTGGGAATGGTGACGCAGGGGGGTCACACGGAGAGAATCAGTCTCTTTCTCATTGATTCTCCTGCGTTTCCCGTGGTGCTAGGCCTACCCTGGATAGCTTGTCATGACCCCACTGTTTCTTGGCCACAGAGGGCTCTCACGGGGTGGTCGCAAGAGTGCTCGGGGAGGTGTTTAGGGGTTTCCGTAGGTGCTACTATGGTGGAAAGTCCAGACCAGGTTTCCACAGTGCGCATTCCCCCCGAATATGCCGATTTGGCTCTCGCCTTCTCCAAAAACAAGGCGACTCAATTACCATCCCATCGACGGGAGGATTGTGCAATAAATCTCCTGGTAGACGCCGCACTTCCCAGGAGTCACGTGTATCCCCTGTCACAGGCGAAGATGGCAGCTATGGAAACATATGTCTCCGAATCCCTGCGTCGGGAGTACATTCGGTCCTCCACTTCACCCGCCTCCTCGAGTTTATTTTTTGTGAAGAAGAAGGAGGGAGGTCTGCGCCCATGTATTGACTACGGAGGCCTAAAAAAGATCACTGTGAGGTACAGTTACCCGCTACCTCTTATCGCCACGGTGATTGAGTCAATGCACAGGGCGCGCTTCTTCACCAAACTAGATCTCAGGAGTGCTTACAAACTGGTGCGTATCCGGGAGGGAGACGAGTGGAAGACGGCGTTCAGTACGACCTCAGGGCATTAAGAGTACCTCGTCATGCTGTACGGGTTGATGAATGCTCCATCAGTCTTCCAAGCCTTTGTAGACGAGATTTTCAGGCGACCTGCACGGGCAGGGTATAGTGGTGTATATTGATGAAATTCTGATATACTCCGCTACACGCGCCGAGCATGTGTCCCTGGTGCGCAAGGTGCTTGGTCGACTGTTGGAGCATGACCTGTACGCCAAGGCTGAAAAATGCCTGTTCTTCCAACAGTCCGTCTCCTTCCTAGGGTACTGCATTTCCACCTCAGGGGTGGAGGTGGAGAGTGACCGCATCTTAGCCGTGCGTAATTGGCCGACTCCCACCACGGTAAAGGAGGTGCAGTGGTTTCTAGGGTTTGCCAATTACTACCGGAGGTTTATCCGGGGTTTTGGTCAGGTAGCGGCTCCCATTAACTCACTGCTGAAGGGGGGACCAGTACGTTTGCAGTGGTCGGCTGAGGCGGACAGGGCTTTTGGTCAACTGAAGACTCTGTTTACCTCGGCTCCCGTGCTGGCCCATCCGGATCCCTATTTGGCATTCATAGTGGAGGTGGACGCATCCAAGGCTGGGATCGGAGCCGTGCTCTCTCAGCGCTCAGGTACGCCATCGAAGCTCCGCCTCTGTACCTTCTTCTCGAGCAAGTTCACTCCGGCGGAGCGAAACTATGACGTGGGGGACCGGGAGTTGTTGGCTGTCGTCAAGGCTTTGAAGGCGTGGAGACATTGGCTTGAGGGGGCTAAACACCCTTTTCTCAATCTGGAGTACATGCGGGCGGCGAGGAGACTGAACCCTCGCCAGGCAAGGTGGGCCATGTTTTTCACCCGTTTTGTTTTCACCCTTTCTTTCAGACCAGGTTCCCAGAACGTGAAGGCAGATGCACTGTCCCGGCTGTATGACACAGAGGAGCGGCTCATGGATCCCACCCCCATACTCCCGGCCTCCTTTCCTCTTGTTTGGTGGCGCCGGTAGTGTGGGAGCTGGACGCGGACATTGAGCAGGCGCTACGTGCAGAGCCCGCTCCCCTCCAGTGTCCCGCTGGATGTTTGTACTTTCCGTCTGCTGTCCGTGACCGGCTGATCTATTGGGCCCACACGTCACCCTCCTCTGGTCATCCAGGTATCGGTCGGACGGTGCGCTGTCTGAGTGGGAAGTACTGGTGGCCCACTTTGGCTAAGGACGTCAGGGTTTATGTTTCCTCCTGCTCGGTATGCTCTCAATGTAAGGCTCCTAGGCACCCGATCTACCTCCCTCACAGGGTAACACCACGATCCTGGTCGTTGTGGACCATTTTTCTAAGTCCTGCCATCTGCTCCCGCTGCCTGGTCTCCCTACGGCCCTACAGACTGCGGAGACCTTGTTTACACACGTCTTCCGGCACTACGAGGTGCCTGAGGACATAGTGTCTGATCGGTGTCCCCAGTTCACTTCGAGGGTCTGGAGGGTGTTCATGGAACGTCTGGGGGTCTCGATCAGCCTTACCTCGGGTTTTCACCCCGAGAGTAACGGGCAGGTGGAGAGAGTTAACCAGGATGTGGGTCTTATTGCCAGGACCGGCCGGGGGAGTGGGCAGCGTTCGTGCCCTGGGCATAGATGGCCCAGAAGTCGCTCCGCCACTCCTCCACTAACCTCTCCCCCTTCCAGTGCGTACTGGGGTATCCCCTGGTTCTGGCTCCTTGGCATCAGAGTCAGACCGAGGCTCCTGCGGTGGATGACTGGTTCTGGCGTGAGGAGGAAACATGGGACGCCGCCCATGTTCACCTTCAGTGCGCCGTGCTGAGCCAGAAAGCCGTCGCAGACCGTCACCGCAGTGAGGCCCCGGTGTTCACACTGGGGGACCGGGTCTGGCTCTCGACCCGAAACCTGCCCCTCCACCTGCCCTGCCAGAAGCTGGGTCCGCGGTTTGTGGGGCCATTTAAAGTCCTGAGGAGACTGAACGAGGTGAGTTACAGGTTACAGCTTTCCCCCGATTACCGTATTAACCCCTCGTTCCATGTGTCTCTCCTCAGGCCGGTTGTGGCTGGCCCACTCCAGGAGTCTGAGGTGCGGGAGGTTCCTCTGCCCACCCTGGACATCGAGGGGAACCCGGCGTACTCTGTTTGCTCAATACTGAATTTGAGGCGTCGGGCGAGGGGCCTTCAGTACCTCGTGGACTGGGAGGGGTATGGTCCAGAGGAGAGATGCTGGGTTCCGGTGGAGGACGTGTTGGACCCTTCAATGCTGCGGGAGTTCCACCGTCTCCGTCCGGATCGCCCTGCACCTCGCCCTCCGGGTCATCCCCGAGGCCGGTGTCGGCGCGCTGCTGGAGCTGCACGTCGGGGGGGGGGGGGGGGGTACTGTCACGACTTCTGCCGAAGTCAGTTCCTCTCCTTGTTCGGGCGGTGTTCGGCGGTCGACGTCACCGGTCTTCTAGCCATCGCCGATCCATTTTTCATTTTTGTTGTCTTGTTTTCCCAGACACCTTCTGCTCTCCTGCGTCTGACTTCTCTGCCACCAGTTACGCACCCCTTAAACTTATCCGCTTCTCATCTCCTTTTGCCATATGTGTACGTCTCAATTGTCAGTTGAAACCACATTTGTTCAAGCAAGTCAATCATATCAGCTATGTTCTTTTAAAAGGCAGTAAAATAAGCTGAATTAACTGATTCGCTCCCAGACAACACTCCTTTGATAGCCAGGTGTAGCGGCGGTAAGGATTCACTCCACTTTTTATACATCCTGTAAACTGTGTATGTGACAAATTCAATTCGATTTTATTTGCTTTTATTTAATCTCCCAATGTATTCAACTTATATTTTAAAGCACACAGTTGAGAATCGCATTCAAGTGAATAATTCAGTAAATGAAGAATTCTAAGCATCTATATCTTGTCTTGTCTAGCACTAACTGCTACAGTATATGTCCTAATACATGAATTTTAAGCAACCATCCTCTCTAAAAATGTTGTCCTCACAACAGCACCTGAGGGGGAAGAATGTCCCCTGCTGGCCTGTTGACATCACTTCAAGCAGATCAGAAAATGTCAACTGATTTATATGGGGTGGTCTCAATCAGATTACACTCTTACTTAAATATGACAGGCACATTTCTTAGGAGATAGTGAGTATTGTAGATTATAATGCAGTTTTAGACAGTTTTTAATTTTGGAGCCTATAGCCAAGAAAATATCCAGTTGGTATGAATCGTATTTATAGTAAGGTTTAGTTTATTGTCATGATGTACATGCTTGGCAGCTAAGCGCTGAATTGCATTGTACAGTTAATTTCAATAAATAACAAAATAATTAAATAAACAAATCAATCATGTGAAATCATGTGATATATTCATAAAAATATATAAAGGTGGTTATGTTCAAAACCATATGAGAAGATGGCTACAAATAGAATTCAGGACAATTGAGCTAACCATCTTAAAAGGTGACATGTAACGTTCTACCTACTGGGATAGATGACGAAATACATGGGGTATGTAAAAACTGCTGTTTTCAAAAGTGAAAGCGATTTATGGTTTGTATTCACCGATGTCATCATCCCCCGCGACAAAGGTTGTTATTATCGTTTGATTTACCTTTTTATATTCCAATGTCACTTTGTTTTACAACAAATAATGAAATGCCATGTGGGCTACATGTAGTACATTAAGATAACTGCAGTGGAGCAGCTGTGTGGAGTCCAACTATTATCATCGTGTTCTTCTTTCTGTAACAGAGTAGCTATGCAATTAGTTACACGTTCCATCCCTTGGGAGAGGGGATATAAAAAGTATGCATTTAAACGCTTATACTATAGGCTATCATGCCTACTTAATAAAGGTCAAATTGAACTACAAAAATACATAGGCTACTGTATTTAAAATGTATTGCGTGAAGAGCACTGTGTACCTGCCATTATATTATTCTCTGTTTTGATGATGTATTGGTTCAATAAGTATTTGCATAGCCCATGCTTTGAGCAACATTCTTGCGCACACCTGCATGCAGAAGCCAAGAACGAAACATTTCGTCAACAGCTTTGCAAGGTGAAGAGATGGAATTTTCAATGCTCTTTCAGTTTCCCTGCTTGAAATTTCCTTTTTTTATAGCCTTAGGGAACTACATATTACCTCATCCATGATATATCAATGAGGGAGACTATAAAGGTAGGGCACGTAGCCCAACGTTTAGAAGTAGTGTTCAGGGATTTATCAACAGACTGGACACATGGGAACTCTTAACGTGTAATTCGTGGTACATCTTCTGTGTGTAATTGTTATTTACCGGGTTGTGTATTATCAATGCAGTGACCGAAAGGAGCAAATATATTATCTTTCTCAAACTCGCCAGACCCTCAATGATCTTTCCATGGTAGGTTAATTTCTTTAACCTGTTACAAATTGACCATATAGGCAGAGCCATATTTAGAAATAGGGCTCTGACTACAAGCTGTAGCATATTTACTGTGATATCACAAGTTATTTATTCTAGTTGAAAATAGATTATTGGAGCTTGATTCATTCATATATTCAGTAGTTTTATTGAGATATGGTGTATTTTGTGTGTGGTATAGGAGAGGAGACCAAGAGGCTGTATCCCAGAGGCGGAAAGGTTAAGGGTCCAACATCCAAGGTTAAGGGTCCAACGTCCAACATACAGTTTTTGTGTTAGTCTAGTTCAATTGCATGGTTACACGGGGTGTTATTCTGATTACAGGAGGGGGAAAAGCTTTGGACACTGAGACTTGCGTTTCAACTAGCCAGCCAGCTCTTCCAACAAAACCTAACACTTGTGAAATGGAATTCCATCAAACTCAGGGAGCACCAAGACCTTCTTGCTCGACAAAATATGACCGGAATGTGTACGGAATGTGTACGTTCTTGGTGATGTTTAGCTTGTTTACTGTAGCTTTTTACACGTATTATTTTTCATGTAATCGCATGGATATTTATACTAATGTTGTTTGTTGTTTACTATTTCAGGTGAGAGACATGAGTGTGCATCTAAACCTTCCAATTAAGAACTACTTCAAAGAGCTGGACGACTTTCTTTTACATGAGGTAAAACATCTCATAGGTTGCATTTTTTTGTCAGCTGTGTTTCAGATCTAAACTATTGCGCGGGGTGGAGTGGGCCTAGCCTATACCTATGGTGTTTTATGTATTATTTTCACCTAAAATATATATTTCTCACTTTTTTTCTTTCAGCCTTTCAGCGCATGCTCATGGGAGGTCGTGAGAGCTGAAATGGGGAGCATCATTTCACAAGTAATCAAAAATGCCAAGAAACACGTGTGAGTAGCACTACTTTTAGGTCAATTCTGTATTAAAATGTAATTTTGTTTAATATATTAGTTATGCCACTGTAACCTTTATATATTTATGTTATTTATCCTTGTTGCAAATAATTGCCACGTATGCTATAATATTTAAATAAAAAGACAAACACGCTTTATATTGGGTTAAATTGTCACGTCCTGACCAGCAGAGGGAGTAGTGGTGTAGTATTTTGGTCAGGACGTGGCAGAAGTCTGTATGTGTTGTCTAGTATGTCTGTTTCTGTGTTAGTCTTGTGACTCCTGATCAGGAACAGCTGGGGATCGTTGTTCCTGATTGGGAGTCATATATTTAGGAGTATGTATGTCACTTGGGTTTGTGGGTGGTTGTGCTAATACTGCTAGTTTTTTGTTTGTTTGTAGTAAGCATGTTAGCCTGTTGTGAGTTCCGTGTTTATTGTTTTCCTGTGTATACTTTGCTTTATTTATTATTCTTTACATTAAAAGATGAGTATCCACATTCCGCCTGCAGTTTGACCCATTCAACACGGCTTCAACACTTATGACATAAATTGTGTTGGCAATTTTGTAAAAATGTGTGGTTGTGATGCAACTAACGACGTTTTCCTTGAAATGTTATCCTAAATAATATAAAACAATATGTTATTCCTCCTGACAATTACATATCATCTTCAATAAAAAACAATAAACTCCTTTACAATACTCAGAATTCCTGAATTCCAGCCATACTTTCCTGCCCTTTAAGACATCATCATACCACTGTAAAACATTGATTTGTATAGTTATTCATAATATTATGAATACTTTGACAGATGATCTATGTGATAGACCTATTTTACGCACGCATACCTACAGTCTAGGCCCAGATTCAAAACCACCCGCAATATAGACTCCTATTTAAGCAGTGTTGTCAAGGTCTATACTGCCTGTGCACTTCACAGGCTACCAGTGTCTTCTTCTGAAAACTGGGAGCATATAGAAGGGGGTCTACCAAAATATTTCAGACCACCCAAACCTGTTTCTAAAACGTTATAAAGTCATGTTGAGTGTGTAATTGTTAGAACCCATACAAGGTTGATCTGTATCTTTAAATAGGCAGTTGTGGTCCACAAACCACAATTATCATCCATATCCGTTAAATCGTTTAGAAATTACGGCACTTTCATACATAGCCTCCCCATTTTAGGGAAACAAAAGTATTATGTTAAATTCACTTGGTTATTAAAGTAGTACAAATTATTTGGTCCCATATTCATAACACATAATGACTACATCAAGCTTGTGGCTACAACTTTGTTGGATGAATTTGCTGTTTGTTTTGGTTGTGTTTGAATTTGCTGTTTGTTTTGGTTGTGTTTCAGATTATTTTGTGCCCAATAGATATGAATAGTAAATAATGTATTTAATGTGTGTTATTTTGGAGTCACATTTTTTACATTTAAGGCAGCAGAATGTGAAAACTTTGCATAGCTGTGTACTGTAAGAGCGAGCACCGGTGTCATCGGACCCTCCTTTACTCGTTTCCCCCTTATGGTCGTGATTCAGCCCACACTGAAGATAGTGCTTCCGGAGGACTGGTCATTGATCATTGTTGCTCCCCATTGGCCCAAACTACCATTCTTATTTACAATAAAAGTGGTTCGCGTAGATCATTTTCCGCAGCCAGAAATGTGGAATCTGGCGGCTTGGCCCCTGAAAGGTATAAACTGACAACACAATCATGTGAGGCTACAACCCAATCACACATTCAATTCGTGCATATATGTACATAATGCATTTCAGCAAATTTCATGCGTTTGCTGAAACTGATGGCAAGGGTTTATTGTTACAGTACAGTCCTCAATGGCACGCTCCACGAGAGGATAGATTTACGTGGCGGGCTTTGAGCTTTGGTTCCAAAATAATGGGAATTGTTCCTCTGGTGGACATTTTAACGTTCATACAGGGTTTTTTCGAGCAGGGCCGTTCATTCTCCACCCCGAAGATGTATATGGCAGCTATTTCAACGTCTCATATGGGAATTGATGGTGCCACTCCAGGAGCTCATCCCCTGGCGGTATGGTTTTTAGAAGGTGTGCCCCGTCTCAGACCGGTCATCGAAATTGTTAGAAGTTTGTAAAAACTAAAAGTTACAGCTGTACAATGGATGAAGATACTCTAAACGATTAGATGTTTTTATTTACCATCAGATATTGACTGAATTATAGCACACAGACAAAACAATTATATTTTTTCTATTGTACTTGATAGCTCTCATATATACATTTCTTAGTATATCAGGGATATTTGAAATGCTTTGTGATAAAATAAAGACAATTGTGTGTGCTTAATTTGCAAATATGAACTAGGTGTATTTGCATAAATTAATAAATTCATATATAGATGTGGAACAGGGCTGAAAACACCAAAAACTGAAACCACCAAAAAGTCCCCATGTCTGAGAAAGATTTACATGGTTATCAAATCCTCATGCCAGGGTAAGCCTACACGAAACACAGCCCTTTTTTAAAGTTTCTAAAATCCCCTATGGGAAAAATGAATGGTAGAAAAACGATTGGAACCATTTCCCTGTTTGACCGCTAGGTTTTATGGGTATTATGACACCTCCACTCTGCGGCTCTATCTCCCAGGACAAATTAGCTAGCAACAGCACTCCAGCTAAATGTCCATGAATGTTTCATGTGTGTTTCCACCTGTCCCCAAATGAATATATACTGAATGAAAATATAAACATTATGTAAAGTGTTGGTCCCATGTTTCATAAGCTGAAATAAAAGATTTCCAATGTTCCATACACACCATAAATAAATAAAAATTCTCAACTATTGTGCACAATTGTCACGTCCTGACCAGCAGAGGGCGTAATTGTATTAGTTTTGGTCAGGACGTGGCAGGGGTTTTGTGTTAAGTGTTGTGTTGGTGATTGGACTCCCAATTAAAGGCAGGTGTGTTGAGTTGCCTTTGATTGGGAGTCCTATATAGTAGTGTGTGTTTTTCTTTGGGGTTGTGGGTAATTGGTTCTTGTTTAGTGTGGTTGCACCTGACAGGACTGTTGGCTGTCAGTTTCCTTGTTTTTGTTTTTGTATAGTGTTCGTTCTGATTAAATTGAAGGATGAATACTAACTCTGCTGCATTTTGGTCCATTTCTGAAGGCAGTTGTGACAGAATTACCCACCACAACAGGACCAAGCAGCGGAGGAATGCTGGCGAGGACTGGGGAACACAGCGGGTAAGGGAACCCGAGAGGCAGCCCCAATAATTTTTTTTGGGGGGGGGCACAAGGGCTGTTTGACGGGGCAAGGATGGAGCCCCAGGCCAGCTCCCCGCACTAGCCCTGAGGTGCGTGTCTCCAGGCTGGCACATCCAGTACCAGCCCCACGCATCAGGCGTCTAGTGCGTCAGCCCAGCCTCACCAGTCAAGAGTCGCCAGAGCTGCCCGCCAGTCAAGAGTCGCCAGAGCTGCCCGCCAGTCAAGAGTCGCCAGAGCTGCCCGCCAGTCAAGAGTCGCCAGAGCTGCCCGCCAGTCAAGAGTCGCCAGAGCTGTCCGCCAGTCAAGAGTCGCCAGAGCTGTCCGCCAGTCAAGAGTCGCCAGAGCTGTCCGCCAGTCAAGAGTCGCCAGAGCTGTCCGCCAGTCAAGAGTCGCCGAGCTGTCCGCCAGTCAAGAGTCGCCAGAGCTGTCCGCCAGTCAAGAGTCGCCAGAGCTGTCCGCCAGTCAAGAGTCGCCAGAGCTGTCCGCCAGTCAAGAGTCGCCAGAGCTGTCCGCCAGTCAAGAGTCGCCAGAGCTGTCCGCCAGTCAAGAGTCGCCAGAGCTGTCCGCCAGTCAAGAGTCGCCAGAGCTGTCCGCCAGTCAAGAGTCGCCAGAGCCGCCCGCCAGTCAAGAGTCGCCAGTCGCCCGCCAGTCAGGAGCTGCCAGAGCCGCCCGACTGCCCGGAGCTGCCAGAGCGGCCCGACTTCCCGGATCTGCCAGAGCGGCCCGACTGCCCGGATCTGCCAGAGCGGCCCGACTGCCCGGATCTGCCAGAGCGGCCCGACTGCCCGGATCTGCCAGAGTGGCCCGCCTGTTCGGGGCTGCCAGAGTGCCCTGCCTGTTCGGAGCTGCCAGAGTGGCCCGACAGCCCGGATCTGCCAGAGTGGCCCGCCGTGCCGGATCAGCCCGATTGGCCCTCCTGTCCTCCGGTCCAGCCCGAGTGGCCCGCCTGTCCTCCGGTCCAGCCCGAGTAGTCCGCCTGTCCTCCGGCCCAGCCAGAGTGGCCCGCCTGTCCTCCGGCCCAGCCAGAGTGATCCGTCTGCCAGGGTCAGCCCGAGTGGCCCGTCTGCCCAGCGCAGCTATCGGCGCCACCGAAGTGGACGACGCCGAAGGTGGAGCGAGGTTCACGTCCCGCACCTGAGCCACCTCCAGGATAGGTGGGTTGGGGGAAGGAGGGTGTAGCACAGTGCCGTCGTTGACGGCAGCCACCGTCCCTTCCCTCCCTTATTGTTTAGGGGGTATTGTTTATTGGTTTTGTTGGGGTATTTGGGATTTTTGTGTTTTCTTTTTTAAGGTGCATTCCGGGGTCTGCACCTTGAGGGGGGGGGGGGGGGGGGGTACTGTCACGTCCTGACCAGCAGAGGGCGTAATTGTATTAGTTTTGGTCAGGACGTGGCAGGGGTTTTGTGTTAAGTGTTGTGTTGGTGATTGGACTCCCAATTGAAGGCAGGTGTGTTGAGTTGCCTTTGATTGGGAGTACTATATAGTAGTGTGTGTTTTTTTTTGGGGTTGTGGGCAATTGTTTCTTGTTTAGTGTGGTTGCACCTGACAGGACTGTTGGCTGTCAGTTTCCTTGTTTTTGTATAGTGTTCGTTCTGATTAAATTGAAGGATGAACACTAACTCTGCTGCATTTTGGTCCATTTCTGAAGGCAGCTGTGACAACAATTTGTTTACATCCCTGTTAGTGAGCATTTCTCCTTTTCCAAGGTAATCCATCCACCAGACAGGTGTGGAATATCAAGAAGCGGATTAAACAGCATGATCATACACAGGTGCACCTTGTGCAGGGGACAATAAAAGGCCACTCCAAAATGTACAGTTTTGTCAAACAACAATGCCACAGACATCTCAAGTTTTGAGGGAGTGTGCAATTGGCATGCTGACTGCAGGAATGTACACCAGAGCTGTTGCCAGAGAATTTAATATTCATTTCTCCACAAATGTCGTTTTAGAGAATTTGACTGTCTCACAACCACAGACCACTTGTAATCATGCCAGCCCAGGACCTCCACAGTGGCCTCCATCATTCTTAAATGGAAGAATTTTGAAACCACCAAGACTCTTCCTAGAGCTGGTCGCCCGGCCAAACTGAGCAATCGGGGGAGAAGGGTCTTGGTCAGGGAGGTGACAAAGAACTCGGTGGTCACTCTGACAGAGCTCTAGAGTTCCTCTGTGGAAATGGGAGAACCTTCCAGAGGAGAACCATCTCTGCAGCACTCCACCAATCAGCCCATATTGTAGAGTGGCCAGACGGAAGCCACTCCTCAGCAAAAGGCTCATGACAGCCAGCTTGGAGTTTGCCAAAAGGCACCTAAAGATTCTCGGACCATGAGAAACAAGACTCCCAGGTCTGATGAAACCAAGATTGAACTCTTTGGCCTGAATGCCAAGTGTCACGTCTGGAGGAAACCTGGCACCATCCTTACGGTGAAGCATGGTGTTGGCAGCATCATGCTATGGGGATGTTTTTCTGCGGCAGGGACTGGGAGACTAGTCAGGATCGAGGGATAGCTGAGCAGCGCAGAGAGATCCTTAATGAAAACCTGCTCCAGAGCGCTTAGAGCCTCAAACTATGGTGAAATTTCACCTTCCCACAGGACAACAACCCTAAGCACACAGCCAAGACAATACAGGAGTGGCTTCGGGACAAGTCTCTGAATGTCCTTGAGTGGCCCAGCCAGAGCCTGGACTTGAATCCGATCGAACATCTCTAGAGAGACCTGAAAATATCTGTGCAGCGACGATCCCCATCCAAACTGACAGAGCTTGAGAGGTTCTGCAGAGAAGAATGGGAGAAACAAGCTTGTCGCGTCATACCCAAGAAGACTCGAGGCTGTAACTGCTTCCAAAGGTTCTTCAACAAAGTACTGAGTAAAGGGTCTGAATACTTATCACATTTACATATCATTTTTTTTTATACATTTCAAAACATTTCTAAAAACCTGTTTTTGCTTTGTCATTATGGGGTATTGTGTGTAGATTGATGAGGGGGGGAAACCAAACAATTGAATCCATTTTAGAATAAGGCTCTAGTGTAACAAAATGTGGAAAAAGTCAAGGGGTCTGAATTCTTCCCGAATGCAATGTAACTTGTGATCTCACAGTATAAAACGCTACAGCCTATATTCAGAGCCATATTTCTAATATGTCTCTGCCTATATTGTCAATTTGTAACAGGTTAAAGAAATTGACCTACCTCGGCAAGCTCTGGTGAGTTCGAAAATGATAATATATTGGCTATTTTCGGTCACTGCATTTAGCATACACAACCGGGTAAAGACCAATTTAACACATAAGATGTGCCACAAAGTACAAGTTAAGAGTTGCCAGTCAGTTGATAAATCCCTGAACACTACTTCTAAACGTTGGGCTACGTGCCTTACCTTTATAGTCTCCCTCATTGAAATGCCACGGCTGAGGTAATATGTAATGACATTTCAAGCAGGGAAACTGAAGCATTGCAAATTCCATTCCTTCACCTTGCATAGCTGTTGACGAAATGTTGCGTTTTTGTCTACTGTGTGCAGGTGAGCGCAAGAATGTTGCTCAAATGATAGGCTATGTAAATACTTATTTGAACCAATACATAATGAAAACAGAGAATAATATAATGACAGGTACACAGTGATCTTGACGCAATGTATTTTAAATACAGTAGCCTATCTATTTTTTGTGTTCAGTTTTACCTTTATTAAGTAGGCATGATCGCCTACAGTATAAGCATTTTAAATTCATACTTTTTATATCCTCTCTCAAGGGATGGAACGTGTAACTAATTGCATAGCTACTGTCACGTCCTGGCCAGTATAAGGGTTAATTGGTATGGTAGTTTGGTCAGGATGTGGCAGAGGGTATTTGTTTTATGTGGTTCAGGGTGGTATGTTAGTTAGGAGGGCGTTTGATTTATTATTTCAGGGTTTTGAGTTGTGGTCTATGTTTATGTATTTCTATGTGTAGTCTAGTGAGTGTGCTTCTATGTTGGGTTAATTGGGGTGGACTTCCAATTGAAGGCAGCTGTTTGGTGTTGCCTTTGATTGGAAGTCCTATATTAGTTGTGTGTGTTTGTCTGGGCATTTGTGGGAGATTGTTTCTTTTTTTTGCTGAGTGAGCCTTTCAAGACTGTTTCGTCGTTCGTTTCGGTTTGTTATTTTTGTATGTTCATTTTGAGTAAATAAATGTCAAGATGAGCGTACACATACCTGCTGCGTTTTGGTCCTCCATTTCCAATGACAAGCGTGACAGAATCTCCCACCAACTAAGGACCAAGCAGCAGAAGAAAAGGGATTCCGAGTTGGACTGGCGGGAGAGATGGACCTGGGAGGAAGTTCTGGACGGGGCTGGACCTTGGCACCAGGCTGGGGAGTACCGTCGCCCACAGGAGGAAATTGAGGCAGCCAAGGCAGAGAGGCGGAGGTACGAGGCCTTGGACGCGCTGAGGGAGAAGCACGAGAGGCACCCCCAAGAAATTATTTTGGGGGGGCACACGGGTAGTTTGGCTAGGCCTAGGAAGAGCCGGAAGCCAGCTACCCGTGGTTATATGGAGGAGCGTATGAGGTGGAGAGCGCCATGTTTCGCTGAGGAGCGCACTCTCACCCATACGCACGCACAGTCCGGTGCGCGTTATTCCAGCTCCTCGCAGGTGCCGTGCTAGAGCGGGCATCCAGCCTGGTAGGAGGATGCCTGCGCAGCGCATCTGGTCCCCGGTACGCCTCCGAGGACCAGGCTACCCAACTCCCGCTCTACGCACGGCTACCATCAGGCCCCTGCACAGCCCAGTCTGCCCTGTACAAGCACCCCGCTCGTACAGGGCTACTAGTTCCATCCAGCCAAGACGGGATGTGCAGGAGGTAAGATCAAGACCGACTGTGCGCCTCCATAGCCCTGGGTTTCCAGCTCCTGTCTCTCGTGCGGACCCGGAAGTGCGTCAACCCAGTCCGACTCGTCCTGTTCCTGCTCCCCGCACTAGCCTGGAGGTGCGTGTTCACAATCTGGTACGCCCAGTACCAGCACCACGCACCAGGCTTCAAGTGCGTGAACCCAGCCTCGCC
Source organism: Salmo trutta (assembly GCF_901001165.1). Lineage (NCBI taxonomy): Eukaryota > Metazoa > Chordata > Actinopteri > Salmoniformes > Salmonidae > Salmo > Salmo trutta. The sequence continues at coordinate 8,276,449 of NC_042988.1, forward strand.
AGTCAACAGTCACCAGAGCTGCCCGCCAGTCAACAGTCACCAGAGCTGCCCGCCAGTCAACAGTCACCAGAGCTGCCCGCCAGTCAACAGTCACCAGAGCTACCCGCCAGTCAACAGTCACCTGAACTGCCGGAGTGGCCAGACTGCCCCGAACTGCCGGAGTGGCCAGACTGCCCCGAACTGCCGGAGTGGCCAGACTGCCCCGAACTGCCGGAGTGGCCAGACTGCCCCGAACTGCCGGAGTGGCCAGACTGCCCCGAACTGCCGGAGTGGCCAGACTGCCCCGAACTGCCGGACTGTCCCGAGCTGCCAGACTGCCCAGACTGTCCCGAGCTGCCAGACTGCCCAGACTGTCCCGAGCTGCCAGACTGCCCAGACTGTCCCGAGCTGCCAGACTGCCCAGACTGTCCCGAGCTGCCAGACTGTCCCGAGCTGCCAGACTTTCCCGAGCTGCCAGACTGCCCAGACTGTCCCGAGCTGCCAGACTGCCCAGACTGTCCCGAGCTGCCAGACTGCCCCGAGCTGCCAGACTGCCCCGAGCTGCCAGACTGCCCAGACCGCCCTGAGCTGCCAGACCGCCCCGAGCTGCCAGACTGCCCCGAGAGCCTGGAACGGCCAGAACCGGAGCCACCTCCAGAGATAGGTGGGTTGGGGAGGGGGGGTGTAGCACAGTGCCGTCGTTGACGGCAGCCACCCTCCCTTCCCTCCCTTTAGTAGGGGGGAATTTTTATTTTGGTATTGTTTGGGGTTAGTTTTGTTAAGGTGCTTCCGGGGTTAGCACCTTTAGCACTGTCACGTCCTGGCCAGTATAAGGGTTAATTGGTATGGTAGTTTGGTCAGGATGTGGCAGAGGGTATTTGTTTTATGTGGTTCAGGGTGGTATGTTAGTTAGGAGGGCGTTTGATTTATTATTTCAGGGTTTTGAGTTGTGGTCTATGTTTATGTATTTCTATGTGTAGTCTAGTGAGTGTGCTTCTATGTTGGATTAATTGGGGTGGACTTCCAATTGAAGGCAGCTGTTAGGTGTTGCCTTTGATTGGAAGTCCTATATTAGTTGGGTGTGTTTGTCTGGGCATTTGTGGGAGATTGTTTCTTGTTTTGCTGAGTGAGCCTTTCAAGACTGTTTCGTGTTTCGTTTTGTTATTTTTGTATGTTCATTTTGAGTAAATAAATGTCAAGATGAGCGTACACATACCTGCTGCGTTTTGGTCCTCCATTTCCAACGACAAGCGTGACAGCTACTCTGTTACAGAAAGAAGAACACGATGATAATAGTTGGACTCGACACGTATCGAAATGAATTACTTGTAGCCAACATGACATTTCATTATTTCGTAGCAAAACAAATTGACATTGGCATATAGGCAATTCAAATGATTTCTTGTGGACCTGATTTCTTATTAACAGCTAGATACAATGGTATTCTTAACGTAGCAAGTTAGGATAATTATGTTAAGTTTAGGAAAAGGTTTAGGGTTAGCTAAAATGCTCAACATTTTATAATAGTTTGACAATTAGAAACCCTTCTAGCCATGAAAGTTGGACAGCCTCTGTCGCGGGGGATGATGACGTCGGTGAATAAAAATCATAAATCTCTTTCACTTTCGAAAACAACCGTTTTTATGTACGACTGCATTTCGTCATCTATAGGTAGAACATAACGTCAACTTTTAACATGGTTAGCTCAATTGTCGAGAATTCTCATATGGTTTTGAACATAACTTTTATATATGTTTATGAATATATCACGATTTCACATTATTGATTTGTTTATGTAATTATTTGTTTATTTAAATGAACTGAACAATGCAATTCAGCGCTTAGCTGCCAATGTTGTACATCATGACATTAAACCTTACTTTATTGCCTATAGGCCCCCCCAAACAACTGTCTAACGCTGCATTATAATCTACAATACTCGCTATTCTCTAAGAATTTCGCCAATCACGTTTCAGTAAGAGTGGAATCTGATTGAGACAACCCCATGAACAAAGAAATGTTCTGTTCTACTTGAAGTGATGTCGACAGGCCAGCAGGGGGCAATCTTCCCCCTCAGGTGCTGTTGTGAGGACAACAGTTAGAGAGGATGGAAGCCTAAAATTAATGTATGTGGACATATGCTATAGCAGTTAGAGCTAGACAAGAGAAGATATGGATGCTTTGAATATCTACATTTCTGTGTTAATCACTTGAATGCCATTCTCAACTACGTGCTTTAAAATACAAGTTGAATACATTGGGAGATTAAATCAAAACAAATTGTATTTGTCACACACAGTGAACAGCATGTATAAATGTTGCAGTGAAATGCTTGCAGGCTAGGCTAGCTCACTCAACATTATTATTACATGCCTATTGCCTGTACAAGCAACATGTAATGATGAACTCATCTGTTGGCTACGTCATCTCTCCTCGTTCACCTGGTTGAAAGTACAATACTGTATGCTTTTGGTCAAATGTGGCAGATAACACACCTGGTTTCAATTCTGTTTGCTTTCAGGGCAGTACACGTAACCCAATACATGTGATTGTGCAGGCTATTCTGGGACCTCTTCCCCCATCCACTTGTCTGTGGACTCATTGTAATGAAGGATTTAGCCTTTTGCCCTGACATTGGCAGGATGTTTACATAATGAAGTGCATCCTCCATATTGACTTTTAAAATGGAACCTGTTCTGATAAGTGTGACTCATGTCACAATGTCCTACATCTGTCTATTATGAATCATTCCAATAACTTTTTATGTGTGTGATTAATAAAGCTTATACTATCTTCTTCAATTATTAAAAAAAATATATACACAGTCCTCACCTTATGGATTTGGGTCGACCGGATGAAAGGTGGGTCCTCCAGAGGTGCCTGTCCTCCATTGCAGATACAATCTCCTCCTCCTCCTCCAGTCTGGTGTTGGTCCTTAGCTAGTCCAAGTATGTGTTCTCTGGCCTTCCCCTTCTGCTGACACCGTGCTGTGGTTGCCAGATGATTAGTTCACTAAAGCTGTTGTTTTTAGTTAGGCTATGGAATACATTTCATTTATTTTCCCAGTATTTCATGTACCTTAACCGTCCACCAGAAGGAAGCCCTATTTAACGTTTTAGTGTGAACCCCACTAAAGTGTAAAGCTCTAAATCAAAACATCACTTTAGACCTTGGTTAAATAAGAACTGGTGACACAACACAAACATTATGGAAAGTGGTAAAACATTTATTTCAAGAAAATAACATAATACTATTGTGTTACATTTTTTACATATTTATTTATTTGTTCCCTCCTTACAGTAATCAACATGCAAAATAGATAGGCTACAGAATATAGAATGAAATAAAGATAGAAAATGAAAAAACATGTTCTTATAAGTTAAAACGAACAATGGTGACCCTGGCCCGTGACCCCACTCTCAGGAGTTGGGATATGCAAGAAACACATTTCCATTACACATTTGTACAAGAAACACCCACAGGTGACAAATATAAGCACCCCCAAATTATTATTATTATTATGCCTTTCCCTAACCTTAACCCAAACATTAACCCCAGTCAAACTATACCTAGACTTAACCCTCGTTCCTAAACCTAATCTCAATTCATTTTACCGCTACGACTAAATTAAGTTTTTCTTCTGCCGGTCGAATAGCCTCTTCCTCATTTTATACATTGGGACGAACTTCAGCATAGTTTTTAATGACCCCTGAGAAGCGAATGACTTTGACCTCTTTGGTTTGGGCCTTGAAGTCCTGCCACAGGTATTCTGGAGACAACACCTTGCTGGGCTTGTTGTAGAGCAGGTACCTGTTGAGGTGACTCTCCTCCTGCCAGGCAGCCTCGATGGAATTCCCCGCATCCTCCTCAAACCGTTTCCGACATACCTTTGTTAGTGTGTACACATCCTCCACGAACCCTCCGAACATAGCCCCGCCATAGTAGTAGTCTCCCTCATCCATGGGGATGTAGGCAGTCGAGGCTGGACGCCGTTCGTACGGGAAGTGGTCACGCGTCTGCTCGTAGTAGCCTGGGTGTATAACAGCAACCAGCCTTCCAAGAGACTCGGACCCCCAGCGAGCGTGGAACTTGCTGTCCACGTCCAGACAGAAGATGTAGTCGGCCTCCCTTCTGATCTGACGTTCGATGGTGGTCTGGATGATCTCCATCCTCCGGGCTGATATCTCCTGCCAGCGGTTTGAAACCGGGACCTGGATCACACTCAAATGTCTCCCCTGAGTCAGGTTCACTGAAGGAACATCGTCGGGACGATCAGTGAAAACGTAGTAGTGCACGTTGAAGCCGACCATGAAGTGCTTCTCTGCTGTCTCCAGAAAATCTTGGAGAAACCTGACGTATCTGTCAGTATTTAAAGGCATACATATCATAAGGATTAATAAGTGCCTTGCTTAAGGACACAACGGCAGTAGGTCACACCTGAGATTATGATACCAGCAACCATCTGTAACTGATAGGGCGGCAGGTAGCCTACTGGTTAAGAGCGTTGGGCCAGTAACCGAAAGGTCACTGGTTCAAATCCCTGAACCAAGCCAAGGTGGAAACATCTGCTGTTCTGCCCTTGAGCAAGGCAGTTAACCCCCAACAACAACTTCTCCCTGTGCGCCGATGATGTCATTAAGGCAGCATCTCTGATTCAGAGGGGTTCGGTTAAATGCAGGAGACACACTTGAATGCATTCAGTTGTGTAACTGACCAGGTATCCCCTTAAATGCGTCATCATTCTCATAATACATTATACCACTTTCTGACCAGTATACAGTCTAGCAGATAATACAGCACATGAAGTAGTACAATTATTCACTTGTTCCAAGGCATGAATCATGACATCATGATTTCTTATTACGTCGGGGACTTATGTCCTTATAGTTGCAGTGTTGCAGAAGTATTGATAGTTCAATTCCCCTTTTGAATATTTGGCAAAAGTTGTACTCACTTTCCAACAGCAAACACAGTGGTTGCTATGGTGAGCTTCATGGGCTTGTAGATGTTGTCGATTAGCACAGGGTCATAGGTGCCTTCCCAGACGATGGGTGCCAACCATGGGGTCACTGACACCACATCAGTACGTCTACAGAAACAGAACAAGGTCCTGCCTGACTGTGTTGTACTGACCAGAGCCATGTTATGATCTCAATACTTCACTATGGTACTGGCCATTAAAGAACCTTGTAACAAGGTGTGGTGTATTAGGCTACACCTCCCCACACTGATGTATCAGAGACTAATGTCAGGTGTGGCCTCATAATATATCAAAGCTCCCCACACTGATGTCAGAAACTTACAGTATAGTTTTTCAGCTTATATGTCTTTAACATAAGAATAAAATGCTGCTTACCCCACCAAGACACTGGGCTGCTTGTACAATAGCCTGGGAGAACAAAATGTAAAAAATGACTTAACTGTAATGAAGAGATGGGCTGATGTTGGTAGTATTAGATAGACCGACCTGTTGTATTACTACAGAAAATATACATTAATAGAACTACTGCCCCAACCACCATGCTATAAACTCAACACATACAGTATCCCAACACCAATTCATGCAGTGAATAAAACATGGCACTGATGCACAATGCTATTACATAGAATTACCACTATTCTGATTGATTGTAAGTGCTTTTTGGGAAGATGTTTATAGGATTGATGCGATAGCATGACACTATACTGCTATGGTGAATGATGGTACGGTAAAATAAAGATGCACACTTTTCAGGAGAGACCAAGTTCCGTACTCTGCTCTTGAACACGAGTTGACTCAGGCTGCAAGTATAGAAAAACATAGTAAGAAGAAAACAAACACAATGAAGATCATGAAAACTAGAAAGGGTACTATTCCATGAAGAAAAATTGTGTGACTTGCTTCAGCTGTCCAGACAATTTTTATCTTAGTGGAAGGAGTTTAGAAGTTTAAGTTGTTAGAGGCTAGTGTTGACAATTTGAGGTTAGTGTAGTAGTGACAGTATTATAAATAGTAGTGGGATAGTAGCTATTAGTGTAGGGGTTCCCAAACCTTCTAGGTCCACCACCCCACGTGAAAAAAATTATGGAATTATTTGTACTTTTTTATTTGGAGCTATGGCAGTCAATTGAAAAACATAACATTATTTCTGATTGTCTTTTCAACTCACCATCACATACTTTTAACGTGGGGCTGTGACACTCAATTGCAAATTAGTCTGACCATAATGCCTCTTATCTCACCACCACTAATGAGATGGGTGTGCTTGATGCAAGTCGCGTCTGAGCTTCTCAAAGTCAGGGGGCGTGGTCGACAGTTCGCGCCTCATCCCTGCTGTCACATCCAGGATTACTGCCAAACAGATTGGGAAGTAGATCCAAAAGTGCTTTTCCAAGCGCTGGAGGTGAGTCGTCATCACTCGTGTGGGACACTTACTGGTGATGTTTTCTGTTAGAAACATGCACAACTGAGAGAAATGGGATATGGTTCGCTTTCAAAAAAAAGACTCTCTCTCCAATAAGAATTCTTTCCTCTAAATCCACTGATTCAATCATCTGTAGAATGTTTTATGCTTGAGTTGAGTTCATTCAGTTTCACAAATATATTTGTTACATGGGCAAGGAGACACGTTTAATTTTTATTACACAGAAAGTCAACCAACTCTGTTTTTGTTACATCCATTGTGAACGACAACAGTTCCTTTCTCAATGCGAAAAATCTTTCCAACACTCCCCCTCGATAACCACAAAGCCTCGGTGTGAAATAGAACATTGTCATGCTCTGATCCCATATCTCCACATAGTTTTGCAAGCAGGCGTGCGCACAGTGAATGTGGTTTGATGTAGTTTACAATCGAAGCTACTAGCTACTATCCCACTAATTACAATCGAAGTAGCACACTATGTATACAAAAGTATTTGGAAACCCCTTCCAATTAATGGATTTGGCTATTTCAGCCACACCCATTGCTGGCAGGTGTATAAAATCCAGTACACAGCCATGCAATCGCCATAGACAAACGTTGGCAGTAGAATGGCCTTACTGAAGAGCTCAGTGACTTTTAACATGGTACCATCATAGGATGCCACCTTTCCAACAAGTCAGTTTGAAAAATGTCTGCCCTGGTAGAGCTGCTGTTATTGTGAAGTGGAAAAGTCTAGGAGCAACAACGGCTCAGCTGCGAAGTGGTAGGCCACACAAGTTCACAGAATGGGACCGTTAAGTGCTGAGGCTCATCTGTCCTCGGTTGCAACACTCACTATTGAGTTCCAAGTTGCCTCGAAGCAACGTCAGCACAAGACTTGTTCATCTGGAGCTTCATGAAATGGGTTTGGGATGAATTGGAATGCCGACTGTGAGCCAGGCCTAATCGCCCAACATCAGTGCCCGACCTCCCTAATGCATTTGTGGCTGAATGGAAGCTCCCCGCAGCAATGTTGCAGCATCTAGTGGAAAGCCTTCCCAGAACAGTGGAGGCTGTTATAGCAGCAAATGGGGGACGAACTCCATATTAATGCCCATGATATTGAAATGATGTTCGATGAGCAGGTGTTTAGTGAGTTCTCCAGATCAAAGGCAGTGGGGATGACCAGGGATGTTCTCTTGATAAGTGCATGAATTTGACATGTTCTATACTTAACAGGACAGGAAAATGGTAACAAATACATTTGTGTGTCAAGGAAAATGTATGGAGTAACAATAACATTATTTTCTTTAGTAGAAGTAGAAATAAAATAGTAAAGTACAGATACCCCAAAAAACAATTTATGTAGTACTTGAAAGTCTTTTTACTTTAGTCTGAGTTCATTGACAAAACAGACCATATGACGACTTGTCACACAGAGATGTATTTGGTCCACGGTGGATCTGTGAAAACTGTGCGATTATTTTGGAGACAGGTTTATATCAGTGAATGTAATTATTAATTTACTGTTATAGTATTTCTAAGTAGCAGTCAGTGCAGCCAGTGCAGCAAATATAAAACAGCTGATTGTTGAGTTGTGGCTGTCAATGAACAGCAGGCAGCAGCTAGAAGGTATTTGGGCAATATTTCAAAATACAATTACGGTAAAAATCAGTTTGAATTGCTTAGTCCTACTGGAAAGTTGGTGGACTATAATTTCCTCCTCATATTATAGGCCTAAGATCTGTGTTTTCACTCTTTTCATCGGCCTATGCTATTGGTTGCATTTAAGATATGGGTTGTTCGTTTTATTGATCTCAATATGTAATTGTCATAGCAGCTTGTGATATACAAAAACATTATTTTCATGTCTCTAAGTCATGTAAAATGACGTAGAATTACAGGAAATTATTTTAGAAAACACCCTTTTTTCCCTTCGGAGCACAAACCCCTCAGCCCTTCAGGACTGAGCCCTGAATGTTATGAAACTCTGAACGCCCTGGCAGCCATATCAGCCTGAATTGTTAGGATCTTCCTTGTGATCACAACAAAACTACTTATTTTGCTCAAATAGAGATCAAATTAAATTGTGTTTCCTTTGAAAAGATGGGCTTTGCTGTGAATAGACCATTCCGTTTTCTGCCTGAGTATAGCACTGTTTACCTCAATTTTATGGATTATCTTGTGACAGAACAAAACTACAAAAATCCTTAATTTTAAAAGTACCATCCTACCTTTAAAATTACCAAGTACCACAATATGTTGGGGGGAATTTCTCAGTTTCTCTCAACTTACTTGGTTCTCTTCTGGTCCTCATCAATTAGGATATCTCTGTTGGAAACAATGAAACCATAATATAACATTCCCCTTAAATTCAAGCCTCAAACCAAACCCTGTTAATATAAATCAGAAAATACTGTGACTTTCATATCCTATTATAGCGTCAGTATCTTACCTGTTGAGTCTTTCAGAGAAGAAGCTGAAGTAGACATACCTTTGGGGAAGCAGGAAAGAATCAGTTCAAGTCTGTGATGAAAACATTTATGGTCTTTTTACACTAACAAAATGTGTTGCCGGCGCAGCCTTTCTTCAACATCAGAGTTGTTACTTTTATTTTAAATGTAATTCATACTCTTACGCCAGTACACAACACAAGAACACAATTAGCTTCACAAGATGGCAATCCTACATTATTTCGTGGAGTTACAAAATACGGGGAGCACACATTTGCGTTTCTTATTGTATTGAGTAGGGTGTAAATTAGGCTTTACCAAAGCCACATTCATGCTGCGTGTCTGTGCAGCTACCGTGAATACCATAGCACCCTCAAACTCAAATATGGACCTCGACGACAGTTTCACTGCATTTTATTCATTGTTCCCCTATAATCAGGGATTAATTTAGACCTGTGACACCAGGTGTGTGTAATTAATTACAAGGTCAAACAGAAAACCAGCATTCTCCGGACCTCGTAAGGTAAGAGTTGAGTACCCCTGCTATCAAGTAGTATATAAAAGTAGGCAAGATATTTAAAGTATACAGGAGCTTTTCAAATAAACCATATTGCATATAATGTCTGCACACTTGAAAAATGCAACGATTCACAAGTGTGCAGACATTTTTAAAGGGTTACATTTTTTTTGCTTTTAACAAAAATGCTGTACTGATATTAATTGCATGTGGCTTCAGAGAGCCATTGTCTTTATTCAATGCCCATCAGAGAGGGGTATGTGGTGTAGAAGTTTCCCAAGATATCTAGTTAATATATTGAATAGTTTGATTAAATCTTGAGAAGTTCAATGATTGTTTAGTTAGTGCTTCCCTCAACCCTGCAACAGAACCTGTTGGTTAAATCATTGTGTAAACTTTGATTTCCTTTAAAAACAGGGTGAAAAGAAAGCCTCAGTCATTCAGTTTGCATTGACTATTGTGGAGGAACGGGAATTCAACATGTTGCCACTCAGCCCAAACTAAGAACCTGTTTGTGATATGTGTTAGGCAGGGCTCCCCATGCTCTTGTTTCCATGGAGTAGTATGCACTTTAGACACACAAATCAAATTAAATTGTATTTGTCACATGCACTGAATAAAACAGGTGTGAACCTTACCTTGAATTGCTTACTTACAAGCCCTTAACCAACAATGCAGTTCAAGAAATAGAGTTAAGAAAATATTTGCAAAATCAACTAAAGTAAAAAAATATAATCAAAAAGTAACACAAGAAAATTACATAACAATAACGAGGCTACGGTATATACAGGGGATACCGGTGCCGAGTCAGTGTGCGGGCGTACAGGTTAGTCAAGGTAATTTGTACATGTAGGTAGGGGCAAAGCGACTATGCATAGATAATAAACAGCGAGTAGCAGCAGATTAAAATCACCGGGGGGGGGGGTTGTTAATGTAATAGTCCAGGTGGCCATTTGATTAACTGTTCAGCAGTCTTATGGCTTGGGGGTAGAAGCTGTTAAGGAGCCTTTTGAACCTAGACTTGGCGCTCCAGGACCACTTGCCATGCGGTAGCAGAAAAAACAGTCTATGACTTGGGTGACTGGAGTCTTTGACACATTTTTTGGCCTTCCTCTGAAACCGACTAGTATATAGGTCCTGGATGGCAGGAAGCTTGGCCCCAGTGACGTACTGGGCCATACACACTACCCTCTGTAGCGCCTTATGGCCAGATGCCAAGCAGTTGCCATACCAGGCGGTGATGCAACCGGTCAGGATGCTCTCGATGGTGCAGCTATAGAACTTTTTGAGGATCTGGGAACCCATGCCAAATCTTTTCAGTCTCCTGAGGGGAAAAATGTGTTGCTGTGCCCTCTTCACAACTGTCGTTGGTGATGTGGACACCAAGGAACTTAACTCTCGACCCGCTCCACTGCAGCCCCGTCAATTTTAATGGGGGCCTGTTTAGCCCTCCTTTTCCTAGAGTCCACAATCAGCTCCTTTGTTTTGCTCACACTGAGGGAGAGGTTGTTGTCCTGGCACCACACTACCAGGTCTCTGAACTCCTCCCTATATGCTGTCTCATCGTTGTCTGTGATTAGGCCTACCACTGTTGTGTCATCAGCAAACTTAATGATGGTGTTGGAGTTGTGCTTGGCCACACAGTTGTGGGTGAACAGGGAGTACAGGAGGGGACTAAGCATGCATCCCTGAGGGGCTCCAGTGCTGAGGATCAGCGTGGCAGATGCGTTGTTGCCTACCATTACCACCTGGGGGCGGCCCGTCAGGAAGTCCAGGATCCAGTTGCAGAGGGAGGTGTTTAGTCCTAGGGTCTTTAGCTTAGTGATGAGCTTTGTGGGCACTATGGGGTTAAACGCTGAGCTGTAGTCAATGACCAGCATTCTCACATAGGTGTTACTTTTGTCAAGGTGTGAAAGGGCAGTGTGGATTGAGATTGTGTAATCTGTGGATCTGTTGGGGCGGTATGCGAAATGGAGTGGGTCTAGGGTTTCCGGCATGATGGTGTTGATGTGAGCTTTGACCAGCCTTTCAAACCACTTCATGGCTACTGACATGAGTGCTATGGGGTGGTAATCATTTAGGCAGGTTACCTTCGCTTTCTTGGGCACAGGGACTATGTTGGTCTGTTTGAAAAATGTAGGTATTACAAACTCGGTCAGGGAAAGGTTAAAAATGTCAGTGAAGACACTTGCCAGTTTGTCTGCGCATTCTTTGAGTACACGTCCTGGTAATCTGTCTGGTCCTGCGGCCTTGTGAATGTTGACCTGTTTGAAGATTTTGCTCACATCGGCTACGGAGAGCGTGATCACACAGTCGTCCGGAACAGCTGGTGCTCTGATGCATGCTTCAGTGTTGCTTTCCTTGAAGCACGCATAAAAGGCATTTATCTCATCTGGGAGGCTCGCGTCACTGGGAAGCTCGTGGCTGGGTTTCCCTTTGTAGCCCATAATAGTCTGCAAGCCCTGCCACATCCGATGAGCATCAGAGCCGGTGTAGTAGCATTCAATCTTAGTCCTGTATTGACGCTTTGCCTGTTTGATGGTTCGTCTGAGGGCATAGGGGATTTCTTATAAGCTTCCAGATTAGTGTCCTGCTCCTTGAAAACGGCAGCTCTAGCCCCAGCTCGGTGCGGATATTGCCTGTAATCCATGGCTTCTGGTTGGGATATGTACGTACGGTCACTGTGGGGACGGCATCGTCGATGCACTTATTGGTGAAGCGGTGACTGGGGTGGTATACTCCTCAATGCTATTGGATGAAATCAGGAGGATTTGTATGCGTCTTTGCTGCAGAAATGTTTTGATACCCTTCCCCAGATCTGTGCCTCGACACAATCCTGTCTCGGAGCTCTACGGACAATTCCTTAGACGTCCTGGCTTTGTTTTTGCTCTGACATGCACTGTGAACTATGGGACCTAATATGGAGAGGTGTGTGCCTTTCCAAATCATGTTCAATCAATTAAATTTACCACAGGTAGAAACATATCAAGAATGATCAACGGAAACAGGATGCACCTGAGCTCAATTTCGAGTCTCATAGTGTCACGTCCTGACCAGTATAAGTGTTAATTGTTATTGTAGTTTGGTCAGGACGTGGCAGAGGGTATTTGTTTTATGTGGTTCGGGGTGGTGGTTGTTGTAGAAGGGCATTTGATTTATGTATTCCGGGGTTTTTGGGCACTGTGTCATATTCATGTATTTCTATGTTTAGTCTAGTAAATCTGTTTCTATGTTTAGTTAATTGGGGTTGGGACTCTCAATTGAAGGCAGGTGTTGTCTCTTTGCCTTTGATTGAGAGTCCTATATATTAGGGTGTGTTTGGGTTTGTATTTTGTGGGAGATTGTTTCTTGTTTAGCGTGAGTAAGCCTTACAAGACTGTTGTGTTGATCATGAGTATTTGTTGTTTATTATTTTGGTGTCTTCTTTTGAGTTAAATAAACGTAAAGATGAGCATCCACATTCCTGCTGCGCCTTGGTCTTCTCTCCACTACGACAACCGTGACACATAGCAAAGGGTTTGAATACATAGTAAATAAGGTATTTATTTATTTTACTTTTAATACATTTGAAAAAAAATCTAAACTTGTTTTGGCTTTGGTATTATGGGGTATTGTGTGTAGATTGATGAGGATTTTAATTTAATACATTTTAGAATAAGACTAACGTAACAAAATGTGGAAAAAGTCAATGGGTCTGAACTTTCCGAAGTCACTATGTATAGGGGTAAGGTGACTAGTTAACAGGGTATTAGATATATAGAGTCGCATTAGCTTGTATGTGAGGGAGTGTGCGTATGTGTAGACTCAGTATACATTTATGTGCATATTATGTATGAATGAGCAGATGCTGGGTTGAGCGTTTGTGTGAGTGTGTAGGGACATTTGAGTTTGCATAGAGACAGTGCCAAAATAAGTGTCAATAAAGACGCAAGGTTAACTCAGTCCGTGTAGCTTATTAATAAATGTTACATAGGGATGCAAAATGTCAACATGTGATACCATGAAACTAAACATATGACATTTCACATCCGCCTCCCGGGCATGAGCTAGGTGACCTTACATTTTATGGCTCTACAGGAAGCAAATAAAAAAGGGTAACAGGATTCCAAACATTTATTACTCTCTTAACCTCTTCGCTATAGGGGACAGTATTTTCACGGGCGGATGAAAAACGTACCCAAATTAAACGGCCTACTTCTCGGGCCCAGAGTCAAATAGTCTTATCTTTAAAATGGTGTAAAATAGTCGTATGTTTGAAAAATTGAAATTATTGCATTTGAGGTTTTTGTATTTCGCGCCACGCTCTTCCATTGGATATTGGCGAGGCGTTCCGCTAGCGGAACCCCTAGATGTAAGAAGTTTTAATACACAGATGTCCATCTGTCTTCCCTGTATCAACACATCGCTCTCCTCTCCTTCATCAAACACATTGCAAAGCCTTCTGTCTTTCTTCAGAGAACCATTAACTTCTAACTTAACACCCAGTCTCTTTCATTTCCTATCATTCATTTACTACCTCAGTGATCAAAGTTTAGCACATTCCAACATTACCTTCTTGCCCTTTCTGCTGTTGTCTGTGGCTAATAATGTCCAAACACAACAGGGCGAAACAATAACCCCGAAGTCCAAAATACATGTACCACAAAACATACAAAGTGACGACACGTAACAAGCCCACACACAGAACAGTGGAGAGGCGGGCTTAAATAATAAAACTAATTACTAATGGGAAACAGGTGTAACTCATAAAGACACAACTAACAGAAAAACGAAAAAGGGATCGATGGCAGCTAGTAGGCCGGTGATGACGACCGCCGAGCGCCACCCGAACAGGGAGAGGAACCGCCCTCGGCAGTAGTCGTAACACACTGAGCTAATTTCAGGTCTGCTGAGCGCAAACTTTAAACGTTGTTTAAATTATGTGCAACTTCCAGTTCTCGTTTACTGTGAACACTGAGGCTGTACACGCTTTAAGTTACAGTTTTAACAGTGGCCGAGTAGTGTACTGTGGCTATTTGATCTTAGTGTAGAACTACCAGAGTGGCCTACCATCAAAAACAATGGAGAGAATGCATTTTAACATGGAAATAGCTCCTCTATCATTCAGCCTACAGTAGCAGCCAATGTGTTGTGTTCAATGGCCATGCCTACATTCCATAAGACTTTTGGGGGGGAAATGCAGGGCTTGACCTTAACCTGTTTATCCACTTGACCTTCAGACAAGGAGGTGACTGAACATGTTTTTGTGTTGTTTGATGCAAGAAACCACTTTACAAAATAAAATGCATTATTGCCATACCATTATTACAGAGAATCAGACAAATTATGCTACCCTCTGCCTATTGTCTACTTAGCTTATCCAAGCCTGTCTCAAAATACAACACTGCCCCTTGAAGCCAAAAAAAATGGTCTTTACCTGACTCGCTTTTAAAATATGTCTAGATATGTACATGTTTTGTGGTATTCTAGGAGGCAATCACTCCCTTATTGCTGACTAGATCTGTATTGCTTGCTGTTTGGGGTTTTAGACTGGGTTTCTGAACAAGCACTTCGTGACATCTGCTGATATAAAAAGTTGATTTATTGATTGATCTGTAACTGGGGTAATAACTCATCAACTAGCAAATGATATGAACAAAATGTGCATAAGTGGCTACATGCTTTGAACTCAAAACAAGCCATCTACTCACAACCACAGCTGTAAACAAAGTCCAGTTCAATGTAAATGTCACAGATACATTTATGAAAATGGTCTATTTGCATATAGGCCTGGAGCATGTGCTGAGTCATGGAAAATAGGATCCTACTCTGATCCGTTCTGCCAACAACAAAATATCTTGCATAGGACGTTTTGTTTCGGTATGTTGCATTAAAAGTGGCTAGTCGCATTGATTCAATCATAATTGCCACAGGAAAGGGCCGGCAGGTAGCCTAAGAAAAGGTTTCTGGAGGATCCTTTAGGGGTTCTTCAAATTGGAACTGTGGAGGAACCCCTATAAGTTCTTCAAACAACCCCCATTAATGTTTCCCCAAAGAACCCTATGGGGTTCATTTTTTAACCCCATCCCCCCCCCCCCCCATTATTATTAATATCTCAAATTCATATTGAAAATTTCAGTTGGGCAGTTAGATTCCTGCAAGTACACCCAATAACTAAAGAGGTTCCTCAATGAACCCCACCTCCTATGGGGTTCTTGGAATAACCTTCTGGGGTCATTTTTCAGTGCCAAAAACCCTAATGTACTTTTTTTTGAGGATCTTAGAAGAACCCTTGTTGAACCCCTAATTTCTGTGCAAATGTTTCTGTTTCTCAACATTTGCAACATAGTTTCAATATTGATTGTTGATCTCCACTGTCCTATTGTGAATTAACGTGTCAGGACGAGACAGTCATCTTTACTTAGCCAGTCGAACTTATGAATCAGCATCATTTTATGAATATATTATACAAAGAAATGTCAATAGAAAAACAGGTCAATTGAAATGAAACGCAGCTACTTTGCTGTTATTGTGGTTGCACGGTTTGACGTGACTGTGTTAGCCGTAGTTTGCTAGCTAGCAAACATGGGATTACAGCGCTGCCAGCCAGGATGGCAATGTAACATTTAGAACGAAAAACTGGGTCGCGTCCATAGATATAGAACAAAAAGACTTCACGATTGGGTCGCATTTCTGGCAACCTAACCGATAGAATGCCAGCTTGGGACAAGAGCTATATTTTTTTATGAGGTATGAAGTAGTGGCTTCTGAATACATTTTTCAAAATAAAGCGTTTTATTTAATTGTTAAACAGTTTTAGAAAAACAACTGTGCACTCGAGGTTTTGCTAAATTACTTTTTTAGCACGGCTGTGCTGATCTACCGCAGCACAGCCGTGCTAAAAAAGTAGTTTAGCACACCCTCTTGTGTACAATTGCTTTATTATACCATGGTATTGTTGAATACTTGTTTCTGATTGGCTTGAAGGGCATTCTAGAGCGTGCATTATTTCCTTATAACGCACAACATTTCAGCACCGTAGAATTCAATGGATATATGTCATTCTTACATGTTCTATGTTTGAGCTGCTTTTGAAAGCAAAATTTGAATTGAAAACATTATTGGCTTTGTCAAGTTCGATGTTCATAATAGCAAGTTAGGACTGATGGTTTGGTTAGCTAAACTAGCAAGTCTATTTGGTTACCAAGTGTCACGCCCTGACCTTACAGGGCCATGTTTTTTCTCTATTCGGTTAGGTCAGAGTGTGGGGTGGGCATTCTATGCATTCTATTTCTTTGTTTTGGCCGAGTATGGTTTCCAATCAGAGACAGCTGTCTATCATTGTCTGATTGGGAATCATACTTAGGCAGCCTTTTCCCCACATGTGTTTGTGGGTAGTTGTTTTCTGTTTTGTATAGTGTACCTGATGGAACTGTTTGGCTTTTCGTTTCGTTTTGTTCGAGTGTTTCATAGTTAAATAAAGTCATGAGCACTTACCACGCTGTGCTTTGGTCCCCTTCTCATTCTTACGAACGCCATTACACCAAGGCAAATACTGTAGCTATCTAGTAAACTTGCTAGCTACTTCAGTTGATGTTGAACACATTTCTAGCGACAAATGTGATAAATTGTAGCCATGGTATAATCAATTTGGGGCTCTATGCGTTCTCTGGATAATGATGCATCTCCTTGGAAGTTTAGTTCCACTCCACTAACACCTTCATAGAACACACCTTCCATGTTGTTAATATGTCATAGAACGCATAGCCCCTCGTTTGTTGAGGAAAACTTGTAAATAGTATTCATTTATTGAGTTAATGTTTAATAATAGAAGAGAACATTTAGCATTTGTAAGTGTGTTTAACAGTAGGTTAGAGAAATACTGAATACATTAAAGGATGTGTCTGTTAGAATGGAACATTTCTGTGTGAGTGTGAGGCTTCCTGTTTAGTCTATTCTCAGAAGAGTAGGTGAGAATGAGTTCCGAGGAAGAGAATTAAGCTAGGCGCTGCGATAGCACTGATGTTTTCTGTTTTGTGTTAGAGTTGTCAACTGCAGGAATGAATAATAATTATAGATGCACCCTGTTAGACAAAAGGAGCTATTAAAGTAGAACATTATGACAGAGTTAGAGAAGGGAAGGGCATTTATAAAATGTGTTGTATAACCAACTGTGAAGTATAAAAAGCTATGTGCATTGTATGATTTTCAGAGCTCTCTGAATAAACGCTTACAAACAGTTCGCTGGGTTTAGTGTCTATGATGGGGTTAAACTATTCTTCTTAGATAGAAACTCAGAGCCTTACAACCTCTGGTTATAGTTTAGACCTGACATCGTTGATTATACCTTACATGTAATTTATAGATGGGCAGATAAGGGTGCTCTCGAGCGGTTAGACGCTCTTTACCATTCGGCCATCAGATTTGCCACCAATGCTCCTTATAGGACACATCACTGCACTCTATACTCTTCTGTAAACTGGTCATCTCTGTATACCCGTTGCAAGACCCACTGGTTGATGCTTATTTATAAAACCCTCTTAGGCCTCACCCCCCCTATCTGAGATATCTACTGCAGCCCTCATCCTCCACATACAACACCTGTTCTGCCAGTCACATTCTGTTAAAGGTACCCAAAGCACACATATCCCTGGGTCGCTCGTCTATTCAGTTCGAGGCAGCTAGCGACTGGAACGACCTGCAACAAACACTCAAACTGGATAGTTTTATCTCAATCTCTTCATTCAAAGACTCAATCATGGACACTCTTACTGACAGTTGTGGCTGCTTTGCGTGATGTATTGTTGTCTCTACCTTCTTGCCCTTTGTGCTGTTGTCTGTGCCTAATAATGTTTGTACCCTGTTTTGTGCTGCTACCATGTTGTGTTGCTACCATGTTGTTGTCATGATGTGTTGCTACCATGCTGTGTTGTATGGTAGCAAAATTGCAAGATTATGTTCTAATACTTTTATTGCATCATGGTTGTTTTATTTAACAGAATAGAGTATTCTTAACAATTGTGTGTGTGTGTTCAACTGAGGATGGGCCTCTGAGAGATAACACTGACAGAGGAGATTTGCGATGTCTTTTGGGTGATAAAACCTAAAGAGCTTTCCAGAGCATGGGTTAGTATTTCTGTTCTATACCGTACCAGGGAGAGATGGTTCCAGTTTGGAGTCGGAGGGCCAGACACTAGTCTATACCATGAAAACTGTTGACCCAGCAGATCATGTCTGCTATGTATTATAGGTATCTTTCATACAAATATTAACCTTGTGACCCATTCTATATATCTGTTGTTCGTCATGTAGGTTGAAAGTGGTATATCTTGGCAATAAAATACCTTTGTATTTTTGTCTCGGCGCTCTCAACGAATCATTAAAAAGACAGTGATTCGTCGACCAGCCATCGCTATCGCAAAGCTCTCACTAATAAAGATTTAGTTAAAGTATAACTGACTTGTGTGATAAGTTTGTCTCTCCTCATTTGATAGTAAAGAAATGAACCACCCCAGTTGTCATGTGTTGCTGCCATGCTATGTTGTTGTCTTAGGTCTCTCTTAATGTGGTGTTGGCATGTTTCTCTTGTCGTGATGTGTGTTTTGTCCGATATTTTAATTTAATTTATTTTTATTTTTAATCCAAGCCCCCTTCTCCACAGGAGACCTTTTGCCTTTTGGTAGTCTGTCATCGTAAATAAGAATTTGTTCTTAACTGGCTTGCCTAGTTACATAAAGGTAAACGCATTCTGATTGGTTGAGATGCGTTCTAAGCAATGTTCCCTCTAATGTATTTTGTCACTGAGCTAATTTCAGGTCTGCTGAGCGCAAACTTTAAACGTTGTTTAAATGATGTGCAACTTCCAGTTCTCATTTACTGTGAACACTGAGGCTGTACACGCTTTAAGTTACAGTTTTAACAGTGGCCGAGTAGTGTACTGTGGCTATTTGATCATAGTGTAGAACTACCAGAGTGGCCTACCATCAAAAACAATGGAGAGAATGCATTTTAACATGGAAATAGCTCCTCTATCATTCAGCCTACAGTAGCAGCCAATGTGTTGTGTTCAATGGCCATGCCTACATTCCATATGACTTTTGGGGGGAAAATGCAGGGCTTGACATTAACCTGTTTATCCACTTGACCTTCAGACAAGGAGGTGACTGAACATGTTTTTGTGTTGTTTGATGCAAGAAACCACTTTACAAAATAAAATGCATTATTGCCATACCATTATTACAGAGAATCAGACAAATTATGCTACCCTCTGCCTATTGTCTACTTAGCTTATCCAAGCCTGTCTCAAAATACAACACTGCCCCTTGAAGCCAAAAAAAAGCTCTTTACCTGACTCGCTTTTAAAATATGTCTAGAAATGTAAATGTTTTGTGGTCTTCTAGGAGGCAATCACTCCCTTATTGCTGATTACATCTGTATTGCTTGCTGTTTGGGGTTTTAGACTGGGTTTCTGAACAAGCACTTCGTGACATCTGCTGATATAAAAAGTTGATTTATTGATTGATCTGTAACTGGGGTAATAACTCACCAACTAGCAAATGATATGAACAAAATGTGCATAAGTGGCTACATGCTTTGAACTCAAAACAAGCCATCTACTCACAACCACAGCTGTAAACACAGTCCAGTTCAATGTAAATGTCACAGATACATTTATGACAATGGTCTATTTGCAAATAGGCCTGGAGCATGTGCTGAGTCATGGGAAATAGGATCCTACTCTGATCCGTTCTGCCAACAACAAAATATCTTGCATAGGACGTTTTCTTTCGGTATGTTGCATTAAAAGTGGCTAATATCGCATTGATTCGATCATAATTGCCACAGGAAAGGGCCGGCAGGTAGCCTAGTGGTTAGAGCATTAGGCCAGTAACTGAAAGGTTGCTAGATTGAATCCCTGAGCTGACAATGTAAAAATCTGTCGTTCTGCCCCTGAACAAAGCAGTTAACCCACTGTTCCTAGGCTGTCATTGTAAATTAGAATTTGTTCTTAACTGACTTGTCTAGTTAAAAAGAAAGGGAAATGTTGATAGTGTTAACTAACAGAGAAAAGTTCAATCTCATGCTTTTCTCTATGGGCGGATAGTTCTTCTGCGCAGCAATCCTGGGGAGCTGTGTGGCAGTCTCAGGGCTACTGCTCAACCCGCATGCAGCTTAGAGGGAACATTAGTTCTAAGCCATGCTAAAAAAAAAAACGGTTTAGCACGGGTAAACCTGTGACACAAAAATGGGAATCTTGTTTTGTGTTCCATCTGAGAGCTCCCTGCTTATCCACTGTCCCATTAGCCCAGCCAGCCAATTAATTAACTCGATCACCAGTGTAAAAGGCATCTAGACGTTATTTCCCCTTGCTTCTAGCCTAACATTTGGTTTGCAACAACAGGGGTTTGTACACTCTAAAAAGAAAAGGTTTCTGGAGGATCCTTTAGGGGTTCTTCAAATTGGAACTGTGGAGGAACCCCTATAAGTTCTTCAAACAACCCCCATTAATGTTTCCCCAAAGAACCCTATGGGGTTCATTTTTTAACCCCCCCATTATTATTAATATCTCAAATTCATATAGAAAAATTTCAGTTGGGCAGTTAGATTCCTGCAAGTACACCCAATAACTAAAGAGGTTCCTCGATGAACCCCACCTCCTATGGGGTTCTTGGAATAACCTTCTGGGGTCATTTTTCAATGCCAAAAACCCTAAAGTACTTTTTTTGAGGATCTTAGAAGAACCCTTGTTGAACCCCTAATTTCTGTGCAAATGTTTCTGTTTCTCAACATTTGCAACATAGTTTCAATATTGATAGTTGATCTCCACTGTCCTATTGTGAATTAACGTGTCAGGACGAGACGGACATCTTTACTTAGCCAGTCGAACTTATGAATCAGCATCATTTTATGAATATATTATACAAAGAAATGTCAATAGAAAAACAGGTCAATTGAAATGAAACGCAGCTACTTTGCTGTTATTGTGGTTGCACGGTTTGACGTGACTGTGTTAGCTGTACTTTGCTAGCTAGCAAACATGGGATAACAGCGCTGCCAGCCAGGATGGCAATGTAACATTTAGAGCGAAAAACTGGGTCGCGTCCATAGATATAGAACAAAAAGACTTCACGATTGGGTCGCATTTCTGGCAACCTAACCGATAGAATGAACTGACAACCAGCTTGGGACAAGACCTATATTTGAAGTAGTAGCTTATGAGTACATTTTTTAAAATAAAGTGTTTTATTTAATTGGTAACCAGTTTTAGAAAAACAACTGTACACTCAAGGTTTTGCTAAATTACTTTTTTGCACGGCTGTGCTGATCTACCGCAGTAGTTTAGCACGCCCTCTCATGTACAATTGCTTTATTATACCATGGCATTGTTGAATACTTGTTTCTGATTGGCTTGAAGGGCATTCTAGAGCATGCATTGTTTCCTTATAAGGCAGAGTATATCAGCACGGTAGAATTGAATGGCTATATGTCATTCTTACATGTTCTATGTTTGAGCTGCTTTTGAAAGCAAATTTTGAATTGAAAACATTATTGGCTTTGTCGAATTCGATGTTCATAATAGCAAGCTAGGACTGATGGTTTGGGTAGCTAAACTAGCAAGTCTATTTGGTTACCAAGGCAAATACTGTAGCTATCTAGTAAACTTTCTAGCTACTTCAGTGGATGTTGAACACTTTTCTACCTGCAAATTAACACATTTCTAGCGACAAATGTGATAAATTGTAGTCATGGTATAAATGGGATAATCAGTTTGGGGCTCTATGCGTTCTCTGTAAAATGATGCATCTCCTTGGAAGGTTAGTTCCACTCCACTAACTCCCTCATAGAACACACCTTCCATGTTGTTAATTTATATTCCATAGAATGCATAGCCCCTCGTTGATTATCCCTTACATAACCTATCATTTCAGTTTTCAAGAGCTATGTTATACATTTACACCTGATTAAATCTTATTTCTTAAATCCATCCAACCCTTAACAGATTCGAACATAGTCTAAAAAATTACATCTCAGAGCTCATAGAAACTAACATGAAAATCTATCTCAAATGCCCCTCATTTAATACCAGAAAAAGGAATAAACTGGAAGTAATGTCAAAATGGTTTACATACCCCAGAAGCAAGAATATTCCAACAATGAGAAGCAGAACATATGGCTTGACATTTGAACTAAAACGCATTGTTCCTCCAATAGTGTCACCAAAAGATTTAGTTGATCCTATTAATACTGGTCAAAAGTAAGATAGATTTATCTACTATCACCAGTACTGTAAATCAATCCTGGATTTAGGACCGAGTAAAATATGTTTGATATCAGTTTAAACTGGTGTGACAGGCAAACTAGTGTGACAAGAAAAATGTGTGTGTATGTATTTTGTGTAACCTATAATAATGGCGGAGCTTCCTTCCTGGGCTCCTTCCTCTTTCTTTCTCTTTGGCTGATTACCAAACCACCTTCTGCTTGCCCCTCCATTTGTGCATTCATGCAAGCCTCAACCATATGCACAGTGCCAATTTTGGACCCCCTTGTGGCCCCCCTAAATATGGAGTATGAAATAATTTTTACATAACTAATTTTTGCATTTAGGCTATTGCCACGTGTGTATTTCACAAAATGTTGAGGTAAAAATGGAAGTATAATGATGGTATGGATGTCAACCCCAATACATGTTCATGTCATCGTCACCAATCAACTGCATTACAGTTAAAAACAACTTTGACCAACACCACTGATTTCTCTATGCTAGCTATGCTACCAGTTTATACGAACAGGAGTTAGCATTTAGCAGCCACTTCTGAACCTGAAAATGGACTACTTCTAAATGTTATGCAGTAAAAACAGCCAAATATATCTAAATTGGACCAATCATGACAGATTTTACGAATATCCAATTTGTTAGACCAGATTTGTCGAATGTGCACCAATCCGGAATCATTCTATCTCCCACAGTTTACCTTCCATTGGCCTCTTTACCGCATCTATTCCATAAGGCACCACGTCTGCATCAGGCCCCGATGTATCCCAAATTACATTTACATTTCAGTCATTTAGCAGACGCTCTTATCCAGAGCGACTTACAGTAGATAGCACCCTATTCCCCATATAGTGCACTACTTTTGACCAGGACCTATAGGGAAGAGGGTGCCATGATCCAAGTTGGCGTAGCAGTGCAGATGTGGTTTGTTGTCATCTTGTTTACTTTTGTATTTTTTGTCTTATTTGTATATATTCCAATTTATTTTTTAATCTTTTTCAATTTTTAAATTAAATATACCTTCCGGTAACCTGCCTCACTCAATGTGACACGGATCCGCTATTTATTTTAGACACTATAGCCAAAACTTTCATCAGAAGGTAACCAGCTAATTAGCTAAGTTACTAGCTATTACTAGTCATTGTTAGCCACTGCTAAGCGGCCTTTACCCTCTGCTCAGGCACCAGACGTTTTTTTTTAGCCTGGATAATACCTGCCAGCCTTGGACTGTTTTTCTCCACTACAGCGCCAGATTCCTGCCGTAAACCCTGGACCATTGATCATCACAGCTAGCTAACGTTAGCTGCCACTGAGTGACCCAGCCTCGAAGCTAGCCCTGAGCCAGGCGCCTCTCCCGGCTAGCAATCGAAATTACCACAACTACAATACCTCTTTCGCCATCTGGCCCGGTCCCTTCATCGACACGGCGCCCCGCCATACCACCACGACTGGTCCGCAGACGTAATTCCATCAGCTGTTCTTTCAACCAGCCTTTGCCGGACGACGGAGCAGACGCTTCTACTTACCCCTGACTGCTAACTTTTAACGCTGTGTCTCCCGCGTGCTAGCGTAGTAATCGACTACCTAGCGGCTTCCCTGTTTCATCTATTGCTGTACACTGGACCCTATGATCACTTGGCTACATAGCTGATGTCTGCTGGACTGTTCATTTATCACGGTACTCCACTTTGTTTACCTTTGTTTATCTGTCGGCCCTAGCCCCGAACTCAGGGCCTGTGTGTAGTTAGCCGACCCTCTCTGCCCATTCATCGCCATTTTACCTGTTGTTGTTGACTTAGCTGATTAGCTGTTGTTGTCTTACCCGTTGTTGACTTAGCTAGCTCTCCCAATAAACACCTGTGATTGCTTTATGCCTCGCTTTATGTCTCTCTCAAATGTCATTATGCCTTGTATACTGTTGTTTAGGATAATTATCATTGTTTTAGTTTACTGCGGAGCCCCTAGTCCCACTGCACATGCCTTAGATACCTCCTTTGTCCCACCTCCCACACATGCGGTGACCTCACCCAGTATAACCAGCATGTCCAGAGATGCAACCTCTATCATCACTCAGTTCCTGGGCTTAAATCCACTGTACCCGCACCCCACCATACCCCTGTCTGCATATTATGCCCTGAATCTATTCTTCCACACCCAGAAATCTGCTCCTTTTATTCTCTGTCCCCAACGCACTAGACGACCAGTTTTGCTAGCCTTTAGCCGTACCCTCATCCTACTCCTCCTCTGTTCCTCGGGTGATGTGGAGGCTAACCCAGGCCCTGCGTGTCCCCAGGCACTCTCATTTGTTGACTTCTGTAATCGAAACAGCCTTGGTTTCATGCATGTTAACCTCCCTCTGCCCCAGCTGTGCCCTCGATACCATATGTGAATTGATTGCCCCCATCTATCTTCTGAGCACGTGCAACTAGGTGACCTAAACTGGGACATGCTTAACACCCCGGCCATCCTACAATCTAAGCTTGATGCCCTTAATCTCACACAAATTATCAATGAACCTACCAGGTACAACCCCAAATCCGTAAACACGGGAAACCCTCATAGATGTCATCCTAATTAACTCGCCCTCCAAATACACCTCTGCTGTTTTCTATCAAGATCTCAGCGATCACTGCCTCATTGCCTGCATCTGTAATGGGTTTGCGACCAAACGACCACCCATCATCACTGTCAAACGCTCCCTAAAACACTTCTGCGAGCAGGCCTTTCTAATCGACCTGGCCGGGGTTTTCCTGGAATGACATTGACCTCACCCCGTCAGTAGATGATGCCTGGCTATTCTTTAAAAGTGCCTTCCTCACCATCTTAAATAAGCATTCCCCACTCAAAAAATGTAGAACTAGGAATAGATATAGTCCTTGGTTCACTCCAGACCTGTCTGCCCTTGACCAGCACAAAAACATCCTGTGGTGTTCTGCATTAGCATCGAATAGCCCCCGTGATATGTAACTTTCAGGGAAGTTAGGAACAAATATACACAGGCAGTTAGAAAAGATAAGGCTAGCTTTTTCAAACAGAAATTTACATCCTGTAGTACTAACTCAAAAAAGTTCTGGGACACTGTAAAGTCCATGGAGAATAAGAGCACCTCCTCCCAGCTGCCCACTGCTTTGAGGCTAGGAAACACTGTTACCACTGATAAATCCACTATAATTGAGAATTTCAATAAGCATTTCTCTACGGCTGGCCATGCTTTCCATTTGGCTACCCCTACCCTGGTGATCTGCTCGGCACCCTCCACAGCAACCCACCAAAGCCCCCACCATTTCTCCTTCACCCAAATCCAGATACCTGATGTTCTGAAAGAGCTGCAAAATTGAGCAAGAGGACAAGTACATTAAAGTGTCTAGTTTGAGAAACAGATGCCTCACAAGTCCTCAATTGGCAGCTTCATTAAATAGTACCCGTAAAACACCAGTCTCAAAGTCAACAGTGAAGAGGCAACTCTGGGATTCTGGCCTTCTAGGCAGAGTTCCTCTGTCCAGTGTCTGTGTTCTTTTGCCCATCTTAATCTTTTATTTTTATTGGCCAGACTGAAATATGGCTTTTTCTTTGCAACTCTGCTGCATCCCACAAAAATGAAGGCCATGAAAAACCTCATGCTTTCAACTAGTCTTCCCTCGTTAGTGGCAGGTTACAAAAGGTGTTCCCACGCCATATAATCACTTTGGCTCCCATCTCCTTCATCCTCCATGGCCACCCGATATACCCGTGCGGTAACCTTAATCAACTTTACCTCATCAGGGTCAGGGCAGGCAGAATGGTCAAAACCGGGATAACTACAAAACAGGGACTAGAGAGAGTACAGGAAACACGCTGGTAGGCATGACGAGACAAGACGAACCGGCAACAGACAAACAGAGAACACAGGTATAAATGCACCCAGGAAAATGGGGAAGATGGGCGACACCTGGAGAGGGGTGGAGACAAACACAGGTGAAACATCATGGTGTAACAGAACACCTTTGTCGCCATTACTTCAGCCGGTTAGAGGGGGTGAAGCTCACACTGTTCTTGGTCGAATTATTCCTTCCATGCATCTAGATACCATCTGTAATCACTATCGCCATAACTTGGAGAGAGGACAAACCAAAACAACAGTTAAGGCATTTCTGATTCAGAAAATCCAAACAACTCTTCACCATATGACAAATGATTACATTCCCAATATTCTTAATACAAAATTCCTAAACCAAATGTCGAAGAGCATACCAACACACTGTTGAAACCATTTTCCAAATTGGCTTATACTCCCTTATCATACTGGCGACCTCACCGCAGAGTTATAGGGTCAGGGAGTTAGAGAACTAACCCTTAGGGAGAAATCCTAACCATACAGCAGACCCAATCTGGTGATTTGTATTGAAACAAAGGTAAAAACAAACAGCAATTCACTTCTTCATATTATACTTACAATTCCCCCAATGTTTCTGTCATTTCTAGTGAGGTTGATCAGGCCTCACCAGAAAGTCAGGACTAAGGTCATTCAACATCATTAAGTATTTTCTTTCCCTGTACGTCATACTACGTATTTAAAAACATTTCAAATATTTCCATCATTCTGCGTTCCCGGTTTACATTGTTATTTTTTTAGAGCCTTTCTTATAAGAATAATTTACATGGGTGCAACCACTATTCGGACAAAAGATGTAGAAAATGGCAATTGTGTGCCCTTTAAGGTGCATCCTTTCTCACCCATGAAGAACCTACTGAAACCAAATTAAAAGACCCTTAACAATTAAATCAGACACGGTATTCATTCCACTAACAACTATTCATAAATGGTAGATTGTTTGTGCGTGTGCTGGTGTGTGTGGTAAAACGTGAGGCAAAAACAAATGGCCAGGCCTTAATTATTTGGGAGCTCCCTTTACGGCCGGATCCGGGTACCTTTATACTTTTTAACACTGCAGAATTTCACTAACTGCTTTCCCAAGACAACAGCCTCAGGAAACATTTCAAAGAGAGAGATGGACACCCCATCCTCTCCTGGAAGAGAAAATGTACATTGTTAGTATTCACTATGCTAAATCTTAATCAGCAACACAAAGGTTTTAATTACAAACAAAACATGATAATGATAAGTCCAATCATTAATCATTTGTTTTTATTCCATCTCAATGTTTATGTACCCTTTATGGAGCCTGTACTACCCTTAGACTACCCCGAGTCTAACGATTTGCTCCCGTATATGACTGGTCTATCTTTCCTCCATCATTTTCCGTAACCACAGCATTACAATGCCCTTCATATTCATGAACAAACATTTTAAAAGGTAATTTTACGTTTGGCAACCCCTATGCTGGCGCCTGCGTTGATTATCAGTTGCTTGACAAACGCTTCCTCACACTCTTGACTCCACTATTTTCTCGTGATCCCTCCTCTCTTTCGTCAATTCTATAAAGCTATTTCAGAATAAGACAGAATAAAGTGTCTCACGAGATTGAAAAACACCTAGGATTTTTCTGAGTGTGCGAGGAGTGTTTGGTCGTGCCAAAGAACACATTGTTCCTCCTCGATCTCGTGTATTGTGCTTCGTGCCTTTTAAAATTGAAACCCCCAAATATGTTGCCTCTTGTTTCGCTAGTTTTTATTTATTTTTATTTATTTCACCTTTATTTAACCAGGTAGGCAAGTTGAGAACAAGTTCTCATTTACAATTGCGACCTGGCCAAGATAAAGCAAAGCAGTTCGACAACATACAAAAACACAGAGTTACACATGGAGTAAAACAACATACAATCAATGATGCAGAAGAAAAAAATAAGACTATATACAATGTGAGCAAATGATGTGAGATACGGGAGGTAAAGGCAAAAAAATGCCATGGTGGCAAAGTAAATAAAGTATGGCAAGAAAAACACTGGAATGGTAGATTTGTAGTTTGAAGAAAGTTAAAAGTTAAAATATAAATAATATGGTGCAAAGGAGCAAAATAAATAAAATAAATAAATACAGTAGGGGAAGTGTCAGACGGTTGCTAGGAGTGGTGGTAGGAGTCAGGCGCAGAGAGCAGAGGTACAGAACTTCGTCTTTATTTAAACAAAAGCCAACACGATAAACGCCAACACAAACGGCGTGGGTAAATAGCCAAGTGCCCAAAAACAGGTGCACAGCCTGCAATTAATAAGTAGTAAATAAACGCCAGCACATCCAACGACAAATTACAACCTGACGCTAAAATAATCCCGCACAACACTGGGCGGGCTAACCAGGCTTAAATAACCAAGATCAATAAACAAAATGAGGGACAGGTGCAAACAATAAGACATACCAAACGAAAAGGAAAAAAGGATCAGCGGCGGCTAGTAGGTCGGTGACGACGACCGCCGAGCGCCGCCCGAGCAGGCAGGGGAGCCACCTTCGATGGGATTCGTGACAGGAAGAGGTAGTAGCCACCGACCTCGAGGGCGACCCGGAGGACGAGGGGCAGGGCGATCCCCATGAAGGCGGTGGAACTCCCTCAGTAGTGGGGGGCCCAAAATGTCCCTCCTGGGTACCCAGCACCTCTCCTCCGCGCCGTACCCCTCCCAGTCGACGAGGTACTGTAGGCCCCCCCCCCCCGAAGTCTGGAGTCCAGAATGGCGCGTATCCTATACGCCTGGGACCCCCCAATGTCCAGCGGGGGGGGAGGAACCTCCGGCACCTCACCTTCCTGCATGGGACCAGCCACCACCGGCCTGAGGAGAGACACATGAAACGAGGGGTTAATACGGTAGTAAGATGGAAGTTGTAATCGGTAACACACCTCGTTTATCCTCCTCATGACTTTAAACGGCCCTACACACTGCGGGCCCAGCTTCCGGCAGGGCAAGCGGAGGGGCAGGTTTCTAGCCGAGAGCCAGACTCGATCCCCTGGTGCAAACGCAGGGGTCTCACTGCGGTGCTGGTCAGCGCTCTTCTTTTGCCGTCCACTCGCCTTTGTGAGTGCGTCCTTGACGGCTCTCCAGGTGTCCTTCGAGCGCTGCACCCAATCCTCCATCGCAGGAGCCTCGGTCTGGCTCTGGTGCCATGGAGCCAGGACCGGCTGGTAGCCCAACACGCACTGGAATGGTGACATGTTGGTTGATGAGTGCCGTAGAGAATTTTGGGCTATTTCTGCCCATGGCACGTATCTCGCCCATTCTCTGGGCCGGTCCTGGCAATACGTCCTTAGAAACCTACCCACCTCTTGGTTCACCCTCTCCACCTGCCCATTACTCTCGGGGTGGAAACCCGAGGTCAGGCTGACCGAGACCCCAAACGTTCCATGAACGCCCTCCAAACTCTGGACGTGAACTGGGGACCCCGATCAGAAACGATGTCCTCGGGCACCCCGTAGTGCCGGAAGACATGGGTAAACAGTGCCTCCGCAGTCTGCAGAGCCGTAGGGAGACCGGGCAACGGGATGAGACGACAGGACTTCGAGAACCGATCCACAACGACCAGGATAGTGGTGTTCCCCTGGGATACGGGAAGATCAGTGAGGAAGTCCACTGACAAGTGTGACCACGGCCGCTGTGGAACGGGGAGGGGGTGTAATTTCCCTCTAGGCAGGTGTCGAGGAGCCTTGCTCTGAGCGCACACCGAGCAGGAGGAAACATAGAACCGCACGTCCTTACCCAAGGTGGGCCACCAGTACTTCCCCCTCAGGTTCCGCACTGTCCTCTCAATCCCAGGGTGACCCGAAGAGGGGAGATTATGGGCCCATCGAATCAATCGATCACGGAGACCAAGCGGTACGTACTGAACACCTGCCGGACACTGCGATGGTGCAGGTTCCGACCGTAACGCCCGCTCGATCTCTGCGTCCAGCTCCCATACCACCGGAGCTACCAAACACGACGCCGGAAGAATGGGAGCCGGATCGATGGCCCTCTCCTCGGTGTCATATAGGCGGGACAGTGCGTCGGCCTTCGTGTTCTGTGAACCTGGCCGATAAGAGATCGTGAACCGGAAACGGGTAAAGAACATGGCCCACCTGGCCTGACGCGGATTCAGTCTCCTAGCTGCCCGGATGTACTCGAGATTACGGTGGTCAGTCCAGATGAGGAAAGGGTGCCTAGCCCCCTCAAGCCAATGTCTCCACACCTTCAGGGCCTTGACCACAGCTAACAACTCCCTGTCCCCCACGTCATAGTTCTGCTCCGCCGGCCCCAGCTTCCTAGAAAAGAAAGCGCACGGGCGGAGTTTGGGTGGCGTGCCCGAGCGCTGTGATAGCACGGCCCCCACCCCAGTCTCGGACGCGTCCACCTCCACTATGAATGCCAAAGAGGGATCCGGATGAGCCAGCACTGGAGCAACGGTAAACAGCTCCTTCAGGCGACTGAACGCTCTGTTCGCCTCTGTCGACCAGCGCAAGCGCGCCGGACCCCCCTTCAGCAGTGAGGTAATGGGAGCCGCAACTTGACCAAAGCCCCGGATAAACCTCCGGTAGTAATTGGCAAACCCTAAAAACCGCTGCACCTCCTTTACCGTGGTCGGAGTCGGCCAATTACGCACGGCTTTAACGCGGTCATCCTCCATCACCACCCCCGAGGTGGAAATGCGATACCCCAGGAAGGAAACGGCTCGTTTGAAAAACTCACATTTCTCAGCCTTGACGTACAGGTCATTCTCCAGCAGTCGTCCAAGCACCTTGCGCACCAGGGAGACATGCGCGGCGCGGGTGGCGGAATAAATCAGGATGTCGTCAATATACACCACCACCCCCTGCCCGTGCAGGTCCCTGAGAATCTCGTCAACAAAGGATTGAAAGACGGCTGGAGCATTCTTTAACCCGTACGGCATGACGAGGTACTCATAGTGGCCCGATGTGGTACTGAATGCGGTTTTCCACTCGTCTCCTCCCCGGATACGCACCAGATTGTAAGCGCTCCTGAGGTCCAGTTTCGTGAAAATAACGCGCGCCGTGAAATGATTCCACCGCCGTAGCGATGAGAGGTAGTGGGTAACTGAACCCTACTGTGATGGAATTTAGACCTCTATAATCAATGCACGGGCGCAAACCTCCATCCTTTTTCTTCACGAAAAAGAAACTCGAGGAGACGGGTGACATGGAGGGCCGTATATACCCCTGTCTCAGAGATTCCGTGACATATGTCTCCATAGCCAACGTCTCCTCTTGTGACAATGGGTACACATGACTCCTGGGAAGTGCAGCGTTTACCTGGAGATTTATCACGCAATCCCCTCGTCGATGAGGTGGTAATCGGGTCGCCCTCTTTTTACAGAAGGCGATAGCCAAATCGGCATATTCTGAGGGAATGCGCACTGTGGAAACCTGGTCTGGACTCTCCACCGTCGTCGCACCGATGGAAACTCCCTTACACCTGCCTGAGCACTCCTCTGACCACCCTCTGAGAACCCCCTGTCTCCACGAAATATTGGGATTGTGATTGGCCAGCCAGGGAATCCCCAGCACCACTGGAAACGCAGGAGAATCAATGAGGAAGAGACTAATCCGTTCCCCATGATCCCCCTGCGTTACCATGTCCAGTGGCACCGTGGCCTCCCTGACCAGTCCTGACCCTAATGGTCGGCTATCTAAGGAGTGCACGGGGAAAGGTTGGTCCAACGATACCAGGGGAATCCCTAGCCTTAATGCGAGCCCACGATCCATAAAGTTTCCAGCTGCGCCTGAATCGACTAGCGCCTTATGCTGGAAAGAGGGAGAAAACAAGGGGAAAGTTACTAAAACGAACATGTGACCAACAGGGGGCTCTGGGTGAGGTTGGTGCTTACTCACCTGAGATGGACGAGGAGTGCTCCGCCTGCCATCCCGATTCCCAGAGGAGCTCCCCCAGCACCGGTCGGTAGTGTGTCCTCTCCGACCACACTGGGGACAAGGGGAGCCTCCTCCTCCGGTTCCCCTGGACGCGGCCCCCCCTAGCTCCATAGGTATGGGAGCTGGAGGACCTGGAGGTGGAACCAACAGGGCCCCGTCTGGACGCCCGCGCGCAGCCAGCAGATTGTCAAGACGAATGGACATGTCGATCAGTTCATCAAGTGACAGGGTAGTGTCCCGACAGGCTAGCTCACGGCGGACGTCCTCCCGGAGGCTACACCTATAGTGGTCCATCAGGGCCCTGTCGTTCCACCCCGCTCCAGCAGCCAAGGTCCGGAACTCCAGAGCAAAGTCCTGTGCACTCCTCGTCTCCTGACGCAGGTGGAACAGCCGTTCACCCGCCGCCCGGCCTTCAGCTGGGTGGTCGAACACGGCCCGGAAACGGCGGGTGAACTCGGGGTAATGATCCCTTGCCGAGTCTGGGCCATACCACACTGCGTTGGCCCACTCCAGGGCACGTCCCGTTAAGCAGGAGACGAGGACGCTTACGCTCTCCTCTCCCGAGGGAGTTGGATGAACGGTAGCCAGGTACAAATCCAACTGTGGCAGGAACCCCTGGCACCCAGCCGCCGCTCCATCGTACTCCCTGGGGAGAGCCAGGCGTAGGGCTCCGGGTCCGGACGTCGGTGGAGGGGTAGATGGTGAAGGGGGATTTGGTGCTGGGGATGCGGTAGGGAGGCCACTCCTCTCCCATCGGTCCATCCTTTCCATCATCTGCTCCATCGCTGAGCCGATTCGGTGGAGGATGGTGGTATGGTGAAGGACCCGTTCCTCCATCGATGGGAGAGGAGGGGAGGCTGCTCCTGCTGACTCCATAGTTGGTGCGGGATTCTGTCAGACGGTTGCTAGGAGTGGTGGTAGGAGTCAGGCGCAGAGAGCAGAGGTACAGAACTTAGTCTTTATTTAAACAAAAGCCAACACGATAAACGCCAACACAAACGGCGTGGGTAAATAGCCAAGTGCCCAAAAACAGGTGCACAGCCTGCAATTAATAAGTAGTAAATAAACGCCAGCACATCCAACGACAAATTACAACCTGACGCTAAAATAATCCCGCACAACACTGGGCGGGCTAACCAGGCTTAAATAACCAAGATCAATAAACAAAATGAGGGACAGGTGCAAACAATAAGACATACCAAACGAAAAGGAAAAAAGGATCAGCGGCGGCTAGTAGGTCGGTGACGACGACCGCCGAGCGCCGCCCGAGCAGGCAGGGGAGCCACCTTCGATGGGATTCGTGACAGGAAGAGGTAGTAGTTTGGGCTAAATTAAGGATGGGCTATGTACAGGTGCAGAGATCTGTGAGCTGCTCTGACAGCTGGTGCTTAAAGCTAGTGAGGGAGATAAGTGTTTCCAGTTTTAGAGATTTTTGTAGTTCGTTCCAGTCATTGGCAGCTGAGAAATGGAAGGAGAGACGACCAAAGGAGGAGTTGGCTTTAGGGGTGACCAGAGAGATATACCTGCTGGAGCGCGTGCTACAGGTGGGTGCTGCTATGGTGACCAGTGAGCGGAGATAAGGGGGGACTTTACCTAGCAGGGTCTTGTAGATGACCTGGAGCCAATGTGTTTGGCGACGATTATGAAGTGAAGGCCAGCCAACGAGAGCATACAGGTCGCAGTGGTGGGTTGTATATGTGGCTTTGGTGACAAAACGGATGGCACTGTGATAGACTGCATCCAGCTTGTTGAGTAGGGTATTGGAGGCTATTTTGTAAATGACATCGCCGAAGTCGAGGATTGGTAGGATGGTCAGTTTTACGAGGGTATGTTTGGCAGCATGAGTGAAGGATGCTTTGTTGCGAAATAGGAAGCCAATTCTAGATTTCACTTTGGATTGGAGATGATTGATGTGAGTCTGGAAGGAGAGTTTACAGTCTAACCAGACACCTAGGTATTTGTAGTTGTCCACAAATTCTAAGTTAGAACCGTCCAGAGAAGTTATGTTGGATGGGCGGGCAGGTGCAGGCAGCGATCGGTTGAAGAGCATGCATTTAGTTTTACTTGTGTTTAGGAGCAGTTGGAGACCACGGAAGGAGAGTTGAATGGCATTGAAGCTCGTCTGGAGGGTTGTTAACACAGTGTCCAAAGAAGGGCCAGAAGTATACAGAATGGTGTCGTCTGCGTAGAGGTGGATCAGAGATTCACCAGCAGCAAGAGCGACATCATTTATGTATACAGAGAAAAAAGTTGGCCCAAGAATTGAACCCTGTGGTACCCCCATAGAGACTGCCAGAGGTCCAGACAGTAGGCCCTCCGATTTGACACACTGAACTCTGTCAGAGAAGTAGTTGGTGAACCAGGCGACGCAATCGTTTGAGAAACCAAGGCTACTAAGTCTGCCGATGAGGATGTGGTGATTAACAGAGTCAAAAGCTTTGGCCAGGTCAATGAATACGGCAGCACAGTATTGTTTCTTATCGATGGTGGTTATGATGTCGTTTAGGACCTTGAGCGTGGCTGAGGTGCACCCATGACCAGCTCTGAAACCAGATTGCATAGCGGAGAGGGTGCGGTGGGATTCGAAATAGTCGGTAATCTGTTTGTTGACTTGGCTTTCGAAGACCTTAGAAAGGCAGGGTAGGATGGATATAGGTCTGTAGCAATTTGGGTCAAGAGTGTCACCTCCTTTGAAGAGGGGGATGACAGCAGCTGCTTTCCAATCTATGGGAATCTCAGACGACACGAAAGAGAGGTTGAACAGGCTAGTAATAGGGGTTGCAATAATTTCGGCAGATAATTTTAGAAAGAAAGGGTCCAGATTGTCAAGCCCAGCTGATTTGTAGGGGTCCAGATTTTGCAGCTCTTTCAGAACATCAGCTGAATGGATTTGGGAGAAGGAGAAATGGGGGAGGCTTGGGCGAGTAGCTGTGGGGGGTGCAGTGCTGTTGAATGCAGTAGGGGTAGTTAGGTGGAAAGCATGGCCAGCCGTAGAAAAATGCTTATTGAAATTCTCAATTATAGTGGGCTTATCGGTGGTGACAGAGTTTCCTATCCTCAGTGCAGTGGGCAGTTGGGAGGAGGTGTTCTTATTCTCCATGGACATTACAATGTCCCAGAACTTTTTAGAGTTGGAGTTGCACGAAGCAAATTTCTGTTTGAAAAAGCTAGCCTTGGCGTTTCTAACTGCCTGTGTGTATTGGTTTCTAACTTCCCTAAAAAGTTGCATATCGCGGGGGCAGTTCGATGCTAATGCAGAACGCCACAGGATATTTTTGTGTTGGTTAAGGGCAGTCAGGTCTGGGGAGAACCAAGGGCTATATCTGTTCCTGGTTCTAAATTTCTTGAAAGGGGCATGCTTATTTAAGATGGAGAGGAAGGCATTTTAAAAAAATAACCAGGCATCCTCTACTGACGGGATGAGGTCAATATCCTTCCAGGATACCAGGGCCAGGTCGATTAGAAAGGCTTGCTCGTTGAAATGTTTCAGGGAGCGTTTGACAGTGATGAGTGGAGGTCGTTTGACCGCTGACCCATTACGGGTGCAGGCAATGAGGCAGTGATCGCTGAGATCTTGGTTGAAAACAGCAGAGGTGTAATTAGAGGGCACATTGGTTAGGATGATATCTATGAGGGTGCCAGTGTTTGCGGCTTTGGGGTTGTACCTGGTGGGTTCATTAATAATTTGTGTGAGATTGAGGGCATCAAGCTTGGATTGTAGAATGGCTGGGGTGTTAAGCATGTCCCAGTTTAGGTCGCCTAGTAACACGAGCTCTGAAGATAGATGGGGGGCAATCAGTTCACATATGGTGTCCAGAGCACAGCTAGGGGCCGAGGGGGGTCTATAGCAGGCGGCAACGGTGAGAGACTTGTTTTTGGAGAGGTGGATTTTTAAAAGTAGAAGTTCAAATTGTTTGGGTACAGACCTGGATAGCAGGACAGAACTCTGCAAGCTATCTCTGCAGTAGATTGCAACACCGCCCCCTTTGGTCGTTCTATCTTGTCTGAAAACGTTGTAGTTAGGGATGAAGATTTCACAGTTTTTGGTGGACTTCCTAAGCCAAGATTCAGACACAGCTAGGACATCCGGGTTGGCAGAGTGTGCTAAAGCAGTGAATAAAACAAACTTAGGGAGGAGGCTTCTAATGTTAACATGCATGAAACCAAGGCTATTACGGTTACAGAAGTCATCAAAAGAGAGCGCCTGGGGAGTAGGAGTGGAGCCAGGCACTGCAGGGCCTGGATTCACCTCAACATCCCCAGAGGAGCAGAGAAGAATAAGTATGAGGGTACGGCTAAAAGCTATAAGAATTGGTCGTCTGTGACGTCCAGAATAGAGAGAAAAAGGAGCAGGTTTCTGGGGGCGATAAAATAGCTTCAAGGTATAATGTACAGACAAAGGTATGGTGGGATGTGAGTACAGAGGAGGTAAACCTAGGCATTTAGTGATTATGAGAGAGATATTGTCTCTAGAAACATCATTGAAACCAGAAGATGTCATAGCATGTGTGGGTGGAGGAACTGAGAGGTTGGATAAGGTATAATGAGCAGGGCTAGAGGCTCTACAGTGAAATAAGCCAATAAACACTAACCAGAACAGCAATGGACAAGGCATATTGACATTAAGGAGAGGCATGCTTAGCCGAGTGATCAGAGGGTCCAGTGAGATTCAGACAGCTAGCCGGGCCATAGGTAGCAAGCTGGTGGAAGATGGGAGGGAGGTCTGTTTTTAGCCACCTCGTGCGTTTCCGTCTGTGGGTTAGTGGGGTTCCGTGTGGAAGGGGGGACCTGTCCAAGTTGGCAAAATAGTTAGTTATAGTGGCCCAAGAAAAGTGTCCGATAGACCTATTCAGATCGCAGCCGAAAAGACAGCTAACGATTAGCCGGCCGCAGATGGGCGATCAGGTTACGTCGCGACGGAGGGGCCAGTTGGACAACTCCCTCGGGCAGATAACGTCGGTGGTCCAGTCGTGAAGACCCGATGGGGCTCCGCATCGGCAGTAAAACGGGTCAGGATAGGTGAGTTGTAGCCCAGGAGACACTTCATCTGGCTAGCTCAGGAATAGCCCACGAGTGGCTGACGGAACTCTTCAGCTGGCTAGCTGGTTAGCTCCGTAATAATGTGTGTTAATTCCGTGACCGACGTTGCCAATAGTCACTGAGATAGCAGCTAGCTAGCTGCAAGATCCAGGTGTGTATGTCCAGAGCCTGCGGTAGAAATCGGGGAAAGGAGAGAGAATAGGTCCGATATGCTCTGGTCTGAGTCGCGCTGTACAAAAACTGGCGATAGCTTTTCGAGCTAATGGACAGCTGAGGACGGCTAACCGTGGCTAGCTGAACTTCAACGTTAGCCAGTGAAAATGGCTAACCTCTGACTAGCTTCTGTTGTGGAATTCAGATGAGGTAAATAATACTTTCTTATTTAAAAAAAAAAAATTGGTGAGGCGGGTTGCAGGAGAGTGCTATGAGGTTGAGTATTTAAATAAAAAAATGTAAAAAGATAAGTGAAGAAAAAAATATGTAAATATATATACACGAGACACGACAGGACGTCTGAACTGCTACGCCATCTTGGATATCGAGATATCGATAGTTGTGCTTTCTCATATAATGCTTTGTGAAAGAAAAGCTCAAACCAAGTATATTCACCCAATGGGTCAAACTGCTGAAAAGACAAAGACATGTTTCCACCAGCACAAGTATTTATATACTCCTTTAGTCGGAGTCTCCTCCTTGCACCAACCTCTCTGGGGTATGTGGGACGATTTCGTCCCACCTACGTAACAGCCACTTCAATCCAGTGGCGCGATTTTTGAATCGTTAGAAATGCTATAACTTCAATTTCTCAAACATATGACTATTTCACAGCTATTTAAAGACAAGAATCTCGTTAATCTAACCCCACTGTCCGATTTCAAAAAGGCTTTACAACAAAAGCAAAACATTAGATTATGTTAGCAGAGTACCCAGCCAGAAAAAATCTGACACCCATTTTTCAAGCTAGCATATCATGTCACATAAACCCAAACCACAGCTAAATGCAGCACTAACCTTTTATAATCTTCATCAGATGACACACCTAGGACATTGTGTTATACAATACATGCATGTCTGTTCAATCAAGTTCATATTTATATCAAAAACCAGCTTTTTACATTAGCATGTGACGTTCAGAAAAAGCATAACCACCGCAAACTTCCGGTGAATTTACTAACAGTTTGCTAAATTACTCACGATAAACGTTCACAAAAAGCATAACAATTATTTTAAGAATTATAGATACATTACCCCTCTATGCACTCGATATGTCCGATTTTAAAATAGCTTTTCGGATGAAGCACATTTTGCAATAATCTAAGTACATAGCCCGGCATTACAGGGCTAGCTATTTAGATACCCACCCAGTTCAGCCTCCACCAAAATCACATTTCCTATAAGAAAAATGTTCTTACCTTGCTTGTTCTTCATCAGAATACACTGCCAGGACTTCTACTTCAATAACAAATGTTGGTTTGGTCCCAAATAATCCATCGTTATATTCCAACAGCGACGTTTTGTTCGTGAGTTCTAGACACTATCAGAATGCTTCCTCACGGTCCCGCGCATGGCGCGTTGGCTTGTCAAAAATGTCTAAATATTCCATTACCGTACTTCGAAGCATGTCAACCGCTGTTTAAAACCAATTTTTATGCCATTTATGTCGTAGAGAAGTGATAATATTCCGACCGGGAGTATGCATTGAGCCTAAACAGCCGAATAAAATTTCTCCTCAGAAGCGACTCATGCACGCGCATCATTGAAAGGTCCTCCGAGCATCCACTTACAAAAGGCGATAATCTGTTTCAACCTGAGGCTCCCTCGTAAACCTTCAGTTATTTCGCGGGCTCTGAGAGCCTATTGGAGCCCTGGGAATTGTCACGTTACAGCTAAGATCCTTACTTTTCAATAAAAAGAGGTAAGACGCACGACTCCTTGTCAGACAGGGTACTTCCTGCTTGAAGCCTTGTCAGGTTTTTGCCTGCCATAGGAGTTCTGTTATACTCACAGACACCATTCAAACAGTTTTAGAAAATTCAGAGTGTTTTCTATCCAAACCTGAACAATAATATGCATATTCTAGCTTCTGAGTTGGTGTAGGAGGCAGTTAAAAATGGGAACATATTTTTTCCAAAATTCTCAATACTGCCCCCTATACCAAACAGGTTTTAAACACTGGATCTTTGTTGATAGGTTGGAAGTTACGTGATGTGTGTAATGAAACTGTTCCTTCACCCTTCATCTAACCTGACCTGACCTGGGCCCACATTCCTCACTAATCCACAGCTATCCAACTTTATCAGTGACCAAGTCATTGCCTTTTCCCTTACTTAGTAACAAACTGGCTCCACCTAACCAGACAGCAGATTGCTGGACGGTCAACCCGCAACAGCCACAAACTCGCATGACATGCACAGGCCTCTATCAGAACTCTCCCATTCCATACTTCACTAAACTGATCAATACACACGCCATATAGCCAAAGAGTCTTAGAAATAACTTCCTAAGTACTCTAAAGATGTATTTTCTAAAGCTGCCACCCAAACTATGGTGTTGTAGTATTGTTGTTTTGTATATATTGCATATTTTAACATTGTATGATATTAAGTGTTTTGCTAGTTTAGGATTTTACAATTTGATAATTATATATGCAGTACATTCGGAAATTATTCAGACCCCTTCACTTTGTGTCGGGACTATATTTTGTGGAAGGATTAAATAGTATGAATAAATTCATGAAAATGTTTTTAATTAAAATATATCAATCATTATTTGAATATGTTGGTGACCCATTGTATAAAAGTGATAATACCCTCGAAGCCGGTGTTTGGAGGATATATTGGCACGGTTTGCCGGCCCTTGACTTCATCTTGGGCCTAACACACTTGCCAATATATCCTCCAAACACCGGCTTCGAGGGAATGATCCATTAAGTGTGTACTTCCAGGTATGAACAAAACAAAAAATGTGATAAATGTTATTTGGTTTCTGTTACTTTATGCCCTTTTTGGACACCATAAATGAGAAAACGATTTGATATCCAATTCTCATTTTGGTTTTCAACTAGAAAAATTTGAAAACAATACATCCTCTTATTTGACCTTACCGAGATAAAAGGAAATAGGAATTATCCATAAGCACACAGACCCTAAATCAAGGTGTAGATTACATCTCACATTCCAGTGTTTGAACTTGCTCTGCATGGGATTTTGCTTAATGGCAATGACAATGACTTTAGGTATAATGCCACGAGCCAACTGTGGATTTGACAGCTCTAACGCAGATCCACCTTCGACACTGCCATAACAACCACTATGCGGATGTCAGCTAAAGTGGATCTGATTGAATTGAGTCCTTATTCAAGCAAACCCGATATCCGGAAAATGTGAAACAGCCTTTCTGGCGTTGAGAGAGTGTTTAGTATTTATAGACTAATATACAACGTAGCCGATAGCTATTTGTTTCGCAAACAAAAAAGCTGTTTCACTGTAAGAAATATACAATTTTGAGGTAGAGAGAAATGTTGTTTTGTTCATAGTGCTCTGTCTCCCACCTCCTTCTCCCCCCCACCTCCTTTCTCCCTCCCTCCCCTCCTTTCTCTTTCATACTTTCATAATCACATCGACAATCTACTGGCAAATAATTTTCAATCCTTGTCATATGAAGAGAAATTACAGATAAAACGTATCGGTGCTTATCGGCCATTAGACAAACATTACACAAGTTGGAAATCGCTAATTCAACAAGGAGTTATTTGGAAGGAATTGGTGGCTAACTGCAAGCGTTGCAAAGCAATCACTAGTCTGATATTCAGTTGGATGTGTGTGTGTGGTCCAAGTCTGGGTTTAAGTGTCTCTTTTCCAAGCTTAAAAGGATAAACATTCAACACCATGGGCCAGAAATGGTTCAGTACATTGGCCATGCTGTCAATCCAGCATGACTTCTGCCACGTTCAAAACAACTGGAAACTTGGAACTGAGAAATCTCCGATTTCTGTGAGTTCAAGACTAATCAGAACTCGGGGAAAAAAACGAGCTCCATCTGGGAAAGTACTTTTTGAACGGTCATCCAACTCGGAATTCCAAGTCGGGAACTCAGGTCTCTTCCTAGAGCTCTGACCTGAAGATCACTGACTTCATGATTCGACCTTGATTTTTTCAAAGTGTTGGAAAATGACATGCTGTTGGTTTCCTCTCCTTTCACCTTCAATGTGGATTACACTCCCACTGACCTGCAACTTGACCTTATCGATCTTAAGCCTGATGCAGGGATTCAAAACAATGTCACTGACGAGGTACTATGCATCTCTTGATGAACAGAACTTTCCAAAGATTAGGAGTCATGTTCAGAAGATGTTTGTACTGTTTGGATCAACCTATGTATGTGAACAGACATTTTCAGTGATGAAATATAACAAGTCAAGGCACAGATCATCTCTTACTGACTCTCACCTCTCAGCAATCCTGCGCATTGTGACATCAGGAAATAAAAGCCTGACCCCATGACTGTAGGTTTGCATATCTCTCTATCCGTTAGAGAGATATGCAAACCTACAGTCATGGGACCAGGCTTTTTACTTCTCCTCAGGGTGTTGTAAGAGGGAGTAGTGTAGGACCTTGAGAGCTTCGAGATAGGGCTGAGTGACTGGAGTGGGTGAATGGTCCTGTGAATGAGAGAGAGGGAGAAAGAGTGTGGGGGGAATCAGTGATCAAGTAATATTAGACTGGCTCCGTATCATTGATCATCAGCTTGAAAGATGGTAGGTATACATTCAGAAAAGTGGCCAATTGTCGTAGCAATTCATGTAGTATCCTCATATATACCCCTTTTCTACCTCGGCCTTTCAATAAGCAGGAAAGGAGGTTTGTGAATTACACGCACACCAATAAAAAAATACTGATTTTAACTTACTGTATTGGCTGATGTAACTGGATGAAGTTCATGATGATCTGTTCAGATGCCTTCTCCTGTGGGCACATTCTGAACCCACACCCACATCCTGAACACACACACACACACACACACACACACACACACACACAATTTCAGCATTGACTGTAGCTTAACTGGATAGTGTTGTATTGAATGTGTAAGAAATGGCAATGCAAATAGCCAAACAGGTAACCATTATCAGTAACTGCAGTTCATTATTAGCCTACTCAGTCACTGAGCACCAACTCAGTGGCCTTCTGGTTAGAGTATCCGCCCTGAGATTGGAAGGATGAGTTCAATCCCAAAGACTGTAAAAATGGGACCTGATGCATCTCTGCTTGGCACTCAGCATTCTTGAGATAGATTGAGGGTAAGGCCATGCAATAGACTAGTGTTCAGGGGTTGTACTTGTACATCAAGCTGCCTTGCGCTACAGAAACATGAGATAGGCTCCTGCCCTATGAGCCGTTCCGGCTCGCACAAGCCAAGGCTACATATTTACAGTCAATAAGTGACAGAAAGAAGATCTAGGTAAATTAGCTACAGAAAGTAATGTAGAGATCATCTTTCTGCAGCAGGTACCTCTGGCAGGCAGCTTCATCTTGTAGCAAGTTGAGGGAATAATTTACTTCCACTAGCTAGCATGACTATAGCCAGTAGCCAGGTAGGGTAGTCAGCAGTAAAGTTAGCTGGCCAGGTGGTGCAAGCCAACTTTGTTCAGTTGTTGTTGAGTTTGTTCTATTGGCATGCTAACTTCATGATACATTAATTATCTTAGCTAGCATTACTATTTTTTTTTATCTTCTTGACTGTCACACACGTAGAATCCTTTTTCTGTGCTGCCGACACTGCAGCTCAACCCAGACTGTAAAATAACAACCGCTATGTGCCATGAATATTCTATAAGGTGACGTGTACTTCCAGGTAAAAAAAACAAACTTGGATAGATGTTTTTTGTTACTCAATTCCCAATTTAACCAATTCAAATCAAATAAACGAGGAACAACCCTTTACTTTTTTTTATCTTGTCATCTAATAGGAATATTAATTGGCCGAAAAGTACACAGACTGATTATTGTTTAAAGATTTTCCATTTGACCATCATTATTTACACTTTCTCGTTCTGAACTTCTAACGTGAGTGGGACAGATTGTGGCTTTATGATAATAATCAGGAGCAGCTGCTCACCGATTTGACAGCTCCAACGCAGTTACACCTCCGACACAGCCAAAATATCAGCTATGCAGATGTCGGCCATCACT
The DNA here is from genome assembly GCF_901001165.1 of Salmo trutta. Taxonomy (NCBI): domain Eukaryota; kingdom Metazoa; phylum Chordata; class Actinopteri; order Salmoniformes; family Salmonidae; genus Salmo; species Salmo trutta. The sequence goes on from NC_042988.1 coordinate 8,320,048, forward strand.
GGTTAAAGCTTGATCTGATTGAATCTAGGCCTAACGCTCTTTAATCTAGCTAGTTTGCACTGACCTGAAACATTCTCTGTCGGTAAGCAGCACTGTTTACAGTATGTATTTTGTTCACCCCTTTGCTCAGAATTGCTGGAAACACTTTTCTTTCAGAAACACTCAACCAGAATTGAATTGTAAACCTCAAGCAGCTGTAAGTCTATCCAGACAGCTCACGCCCTGTATACTGACCTGTGCTATTGGCTCCAGTTTGAGCACAGGCCTATTCCTACTGTAAATAATGAAACACACTGTATATTTATTTTAGTTAAGACAATCAAAGACAAGCGACTGAACAACTCCTAACCTTCAACTGTATCCACTGGGCTGTGGACAATAACATTAAAAAAGTTTTTTTTTTTTAAACGTCCTGATCTATCCAACCAGGACCAAGACTACTACTACATGAGAGTATTATTACTGCGCGCACGCACGACTGATTACACAGTGCAAAATCCCTCCTGGGGCCCAACCGTGGCCCCCCAAAAAATGCTGCCAGTCCCATAGAGGTAGCGATTAACATAAAGCGTAAACCATGTCCTCTATTTCGTCTTTGCCTTCTTTCCTCATGACTGGCATTCCGATCCCCAGTCAGATGAAGCCATCTTTTGACGGTTTTATCTACTTCTTGGTCTTGCAATTGATGTAAGCCGGTTTCTTCTCACCCCACCTTAAAATGAAAATGGGGGAAAAAAATCGGAGCTTTAGTTTTCTATCTCTACTGTACTCATGATAGACACAGACCTCTAAATAGTAGAAAATAAAGTTACTATATCACTAAGTTGCAGGTGGTGGAAGGCCGCCTTTCACTTGATGTCCATCCAGTTCATGGTCTTTGACAGATCATGGGAGATGATCTGCGCCATGATCCTCTCTAGCAGCCACCCTTCAGAACTAAATAGTCTATCTGTGAACACATAGACCACAGAAAAGGGAAATTCTGTTAGTTGCAATTGATCAAACCATATAATATGCATGTTATTTTTTTAAATTGCTAACAAGCATCAGTCAATACTGAAGCCACTTTTTCAAAACTCTTCAGAGTCTGCATTACCGACATGCATCTTGGCCAAACAGTTAATCTCACCTCCAAAACTCACTCAAACCACCAACACTTCATACAATTCTCATAATAAGCTCGCTCGACCATAACACTGGCAACAACTCTCACTCAGAAAGCATACATTGTCACTCATAACACACTGACCTCAAAACCACTAACAGGGAGCATTACATAAATCTTGAAATTTTCACTTTGAAGTTTGAATGATTTTTCACATCAGTATTTCATTGTGGAATAAGAATAACACCTTTTCACTTTGACTGTACTAAAGTATATGTAACAAGAATGAATCAGAAATGCAGCAATTTGCTTCGATAGCCTTTATTTTTTCTATATCTTTGCATATAGTAATTTACTTGTGAAAAATAAAAAGTTGAAACAAAAAAAAAAATCCTGAAATTCCAGGGCTGCAATAATAATTACAAAAAAACCATCAACAACATGTATAGTATAATCACTCATACTGTACAGTACTGTGAGGGTTGTAGTTCTCAACAACATGTATAGTATAATCATTCATACTGTACAGTACTGTGAGGGTTGTAGTTCTCAACAACATGTATAGTATAATCATTCATACTGTACAGTACTGTGAGGGTTGTAGTTTTCAACAACATGTATAGTATAATCACTCATACTGTACAGTACTGTGAGGGTTGTAGTTTTCAACAACATGTATAGTATAATCACTCATACTGTACAGTACTGTGAGGGTTGTAGTTCTCAACAACATGTATAGTATAATCATTCATACTGTACAGTACTGTGAGGGTTGTAGTTTTCAACAACATGTATAGTATAATCACTCATACTGTACAGTACTGTGAGGGTTGTAGTTCTCAACAACATGTATAGTATAATCATTCATACTGTACAGTACTGTGAGGGTTGTAGTTTTCAACAACATGTATAGTATAATCACTCATACTGTACAGTACTGTGAGGGTTGTAGTTCTCAACAACATGCATAGTATAATCATTCATACTGTACAGTACTGTGAGGGTTGTAGTTTTCAACAACATGTATAGTATAATCACTCATACTGTACAGTACTGTGAGGGTTGTAGTTCTCAACAACATGTATAGTATAATCATTCATACTGTACAGTACTGTGAGGGTTGTAGTTTTCAACAACATGTATAGTATAATCACTCATACTGTACAGTACTGTGAGGGTTGTAGTTCTCAACAACATGTATAGTATAATCATTCATACTGTACAGTACTGTGAGGGTTGTAGTTTTCAACAACATGTATAGTATAATCACTCATACTGTACAGTACTGTGAGGGTTGTAGTTCTCAACAACATGTATAGTATAATCATTCATACTGTACAGTACTGTGAGGGTTGTAGTTCTCAACAACATGTATAGTATAATCATTCATACTGTACAGTACTGTGAGGGTTGTAGTTCTCAACATGTATAGTATAATCACTCATACTGTACAGTACTGTGAGGGTTGTAGTTCTCAACAACATGTATAGTATAATCATTCATACTGTACAGTACTGTGAGGGTTGTAGTTCTCAACATGTATAGTATAATCATTCATACTGTACAGTACTGTGAGGGTTGTAGTTCTCAACATGTATAGTATAATCATTCATACTGTACAGTACTGTGAGGGTTGTAGTTCTCAACAACATGTATAGTATAATCATTCATACTGTACAGTACTGTGAGGGTTGTAGTTTTCAACAACATGTATAGTATAATCACTCATACTGTACAGTACTGTGAGGGTTGTAGTTCTCAACAACATGTATAGTATAATCATTCATACTGTACAGTACTGTGAGGGTTGTAGTTTTCAACAACATGTATAGTATAATCACTCATACTGTACAGTACTGTGAGGGTTGTAGTTCTCAACATGTATAGTATAATCATTCATACTGTACAGTACTGTGAGGGTTGTAGTTCTCAACAACATGTATAGTATAATCATTCATACTGTACAGTACTGTGAGGGTTGTAGTTCTCAACATGTATAGTATAATCACTCATACTGTACAGTACTGTGAGGGTTGTAGTTCTCAACAACATGTATAGTATAATCATTCATACTGTACAGTACTGTGAGGGTTGTAGTTCTCAACATGTATAGTATAATCATTCATACTGTACAGTACTGTGAGGGTTGTAGTTCTCAACATGTATAGTATAATCACTCATACTGTACAGTACTGTGAGGGTTGTAGTTCTCAACATGTATAGTATAATCACTCATACTGTACAGTATTGTGAGGGTTCTAGTGCTTCCTCTCTCCTGCATTTGGCCACAAGTTCTCATCACCATCACATCTTATGTCTTCTCTGGCGATGCATCTTGGAAAGTATCTCCTGGAATGTCTAATCCAACCCTGTCACGTACAGTATACTCCCTCTCTGGCCTCTAGGTCACCAGGCTGCTCGTTATGGCACACACCCGTTACCATCGTTACGCGCACCTGCGCGTCATCAGATTCACCTGGACTCCATCACCTCCCTGATTACCTTCCCTATATACGTCTCTCCCTTTGGTTCCTTCCCCAGGCGTTGTTGTTTCAGTTTCATGTCTGTGCGTTTTGTGTTTCTTGTTTTGTATTATGTTTCATTTATTAAATTATTCACTCCCTGAACTTGCTTCCTGACTCCCAACGCACACCTTACAAACCCTGGCAGTCTTCAGGAGAAGTGTCTCCACACCCCGCATTCATGGCATCCACTAAGGATATCTGGTCATGTGGATGGTGGTCATAAACCTTCCACCTCCACGCAGAGAAAAACTCCTCTATGGGGTTTAGGAAGGGGGAGTATAGAGGCAGGAATAGTACTGACATCCTGGGATGTGCAGCAAACCAGTCTGTGACTGCAGCAGTGTGGTGGAATGCCACATTATCCCACACAACAACAAAGGTAGGGGAGTTTCTTGCCCCTCTCTCCTCCGCTGGCACAAGTCGATTATGCAGGTCATCCAGAAAATAAATGAGCCTCTCTGTATTGTAGGGGCCAATGAGTGGTTTGTGTAACAGCAAACCATAAATTCGACAGTGCTGCACACGTGACGTTAGCTGCTCTCTGGCTTGGGACATCCACGGTTGCTCTCTGTCCAATCACATTTCTTCCTCTGCAGCGTGTTCTTCCCACAGTTTTACAGTACTTTACATTATGCATAGCTGTGTATGTACCCTGTTTGGTTATTGAACAGACATCTTACCTGGACATATTGATACCAGAGTTCTTTCACACGTTCACCGTTTCTCTCAAAGGGTACAGCGTACAGATGCTTCATCCTTCTTTTATGTTTCTCTAGGACTCTGGCAATTGTCGTTGTGCTGACCGTATTCACATTCCCAAAAGTGATATTGTCTGCCAGCACTCTGTCCCAAATTTCCCATAGTTGTATTGCATTGTTGCCAATTACCATGTCAACAATGGCAATTTCCTGCCATCTGATAATATTCTGCCTCTCCCTCCTGTGGGAGGCAACTTTTTGGATCCTACTGAAAAACACAATCAATTTATTTCAAATTATCAGTACATGTAAAAATGTGAACATACTGTATTGTACTGTTTTACGTAGTTCAATTATCATTGAAGGATGCACATCTCACCTGTTGTTTTGCCAGAAAATGCGTACAATTGATGCAACTGTTGAATGCTGCAGATTTGGTTGCACCCTTAAACCGGCCTCTCAAAGAGAGACCATGGTTTACAACATGGTCAATAATTGTGGCCCTTTTCTCATCAGAGACCACCGCTCTTGGTCTTCCTCTCCTTTGTCCTCCACGCATTCTCCCTCTCCCTGACACTCTTCTTTCCCCACCAACCTATCTTCCTTCATCCAGGTTTCCAAACTAAATTATTCACAAGCCGTGCTCTTTTGTCTGTTTGGTAACGAGACTAAAAACAGGAAACTTGGGTAGGCTTTCAGCTGAAATTGCAATCAGCTGTGTTTGGAATGATTAAATATTCTGCTGAGATTTTCTATGTTTCAATCTGGTTACTGCAGAAATGCACGACATTTGCCATCATTCTGTTTTGAATGTTTTTTTAATAGTTTTGGAAACACTGTGTTAGCATTTGAAAACGTGCTGCAAATATATGGTTTTGCAGGTGGTGGAGTATGAATGAGAAATTAGTTCATGGATTATGGAGAATGTGGTCATTTAATGCATTTTGTGTGAAAGCAATGAACACTGATTCACAGTTTGGTCCACATACACTTCTGTTTCGCTGACTGTGTGAAGAGTTTTCACAATGTGACTTCAGTTTTGACCAATGCATGTGAGAAAATTGAAAAAAACGGTAAGTAATTGACTTAGCCTTCATTTTCTATAATAGCGTAGTAGCTGCTGAAAAACCAATTAGAACATTGTTTGCAAGACTTCCATTATCAGAAACACAACCACTCGCTCAGTTTTGGATTGAAGCAAAAAATATGAGCCTCCATACAGAGCTGCATATTGGTTATGTCTCAGTTAATTATACCCAGCACATACTTTTGAAGCATGTTTTTAATGGCTGACTCTAGGTAAGGAGATGCAAATGTCGATTGAGCCATTAACCCAGGAACTCATCTCACCATATTTTGCATTCACTACTGTAAGTCGCTCTGGATAAGGGCGTCTGCTAAATGCTAAATGACTAAAATGTAAATGTTGAACACTGCCCACTGGAAATACACCATCAGTTGTATCTTCTTGTATACTGAAAAACAAATGATAGTCCCACTAAGCCCAAACCAGATGGGATGGCGTATCGCTGCAGAATGCTGTGGTAGGCATGCTGGTTAAGTGTGCATTGAATTCTAAATAAATCACAGACCAGACAGTGTCACCAGCAAAGCCCCTTAACACCTCCTCCTCCATGCTTTATGGTGGGAAATACTGTACATGCAGAGATTGTCACACCAGCCTTTGCTTTGGCTCCCCCTCCTGTCCAGCTCAGGCGTTCGGCGTCGCCGGCCTTCTATCTGCCCTTCACTCATCAACCCCGGACTTGTCTCGTCATCGTCACACCTGGTTCCAATCCCCACTCAATCACTGTATATATACTCCCTCTGTCATTTGTCTTTGTTGGTCATTGTTAATGTTGCTTGGTTTCCTGAGAGGAAACGCTCCTACTATTTCCTGAGCACTTTATTATTTTCCACTTTGGGTTTCGTCCCACTTTTATATATGGTACTTTAATAAATTCAGTAGTTCTAAACCTATGACTGCCTCCTGCCTACTCCTCTCTATACTTGTGACAGATCATTCGTTCACCCACACCGTGTCTCACAAGGACACAGCGGTTGAAACCAAAAATCTCCAATTTGGAGGAAATGGAAATGCAAAGCAAATACTCAGTTGTTCACTTCAGTGGTTTGTGGTCTCCTGCGTTAACTCAGCAGAGGTATTACTTCTCAACTCCGGTCGCTCAGTAGTGGCAAACCTGGCTCATTAGTATTAGTTAATACTTTAAGAGCATGTTGGGATTGTAGTGTCAATACACTAGTTTATACATGCATAATCTATAAGCGGAATTACTGTCTTACCTCAATTAGCCAAAAAAATCTATATTTTGAAAGCGACTTGGCATGCCCCCTAGCAACTTGGCATGTCCCCTACACTCTTAGAAAAAAAGGTGCTATCTAGAATCTAAAAATGTTCTTCGGTTCTTCAGTCCCCAGAGGAGAACCTTTTGAAGAACCCTATTCGGATCTAGGTAGAACCCTTTTGGTTCCAGGTGAATCCCTTTTGATTTCCATGTATAACCCTTTCCATGGAGGGTTCAACATGGAACCCAAAAGAGTTCTACCTGGAACCAAAAAGCGGTCTCCTATGGACACAGTCGAAGAACACTTTTGGAGCCCTATTTTCTAAGAGCATAGCAAGAGCCTCATCATGCACACACAGCAGAGAGAGAGAGAGAGAGAGCAATGACTTGGTGCACATACTGTATCTGCACATTTGTCATGTAGTACGCAATTTTCTAGGAACACTTTTGGCTTCTGAGCAGTAGTGTAAAGTACTTAAGTAAAAATACTTTAAAGTAAGTAGTGTTTGGGGGTATCTGTACTTTACTATTTATATTTTTGACAACTTCTACTTTTACTTCACTACATTCCTGAAGAAAATAATGTACTTTTTACTCCATACATTTTCCCTGACACCCAAAAGTACTCATTACATTTTGAATGCTTGCTTGGGCAGGTTGACTCTGTCACGTCCTGACCAGTAGAGGGGGTAGTTGGGTCAGGACGTGGCAGAAGGGAGTGTGTGTTTGTTATTGTTTCATTGATTTTGGCCGTGTGACTTCCAATCAAGCACAGCTGTAGAGGGTTGTGGTTGATTGGGAGTCACACATAAGGTGCCTACTTTGCCTTGTGGGGTTGTGGGTGGTTGTTTTTTTACACTGCTTGTATAGCCTGTAGAACTGTCACTGTTGTCACCCTTTTTTGTTGTTAAGTGAATGCTCTACTCCTTTTTTGGCAATAAATGACCATGAGTATTCACATACCTGCTGCGCCTTGGTTCATTTCAGAAGACAGCCGTTACAGAACCACCCACCAAACCAGGACCAAGCAGCAGAAGAGGAGGAAGCCACAGGAGAGAAAAAAGGAGGAATGGACCTGGCAAGACGAGAGACAATTCTGGGAGGACAAGTTAAGGGAGCTAAGGGAACCCGAGAGGCAGCCCCAAGATTTTTTTTTGGGGGGGCACACGGGTAGTTTGGCCAGGCCAGGGAAGAGCCGTAAGCCAGCTACCCGTGACTACAGGGAGGTGCGTATGAGGTGGAGGGCGCCATGTTACGCTGTGGTACGCACCATCTCGCCTATACGGACGCACAGCCCAGTTCGCCCAGTACCAGCGCCCCGCAGGTGCCAGGGAAAGGGGAGCATCGAGCCGGAAAGAGTGATGCCAACCCTGCACTCAAGATCGCCAGTGCTCCCTTTCGGTCCGGTGTTTCCCGCTAGACGCACTAGCATGGAGGTGCGTGTCTCCAGGCTGGAAAGTCCAATACCAGCCCCACGCATCAGGAGTCTAGTGCGTCAGCCCAGCCTCGCCAGTCAACAGTCACCAGAGCTGCCCGCCAGTCAACCATCACCAGAGCTGCCCGCCAGTCAACCATCACCAGAGCTGCCCGCCAGTCAACAGTCGTCAGAGCTGTCCGCCAGTCAACAGACTGCGCTGAACTGCCGGAGTGGCCAGACTGCCCTGTTCTGCCGGAGTGGCCAGACTGCCCTGTTCTGCCGGAGTGGCCAGACTGCCCTGTTCTGCCAGAGTGGCCAGACTGCCCTGTTCTGCCAGAGTGGCCAGACTGCCCTGTTCTGCCAGAGTGGCCAGACTGCCCTGTTCTGCCAGAGTGGCCAGACTGCCCTGTTCTGCCAGAGTGGCCAGACTGCCCTGTTCTGCCAGAGTGGCCAGACTGCCCTGTTCTGCCAGAGTGGCCAGACTGCCCTGTTCTGCCAGAGTGGCCAGACTGCCCTGTTCTGCCAGAGTGGCCAGACTGCCCTGTTCTGCCAGAGTGGCCAGACTGCCCTGTTCTGCCAGAGTGGCCAGACTGCCCTGTTCTGCCAGAGTGGCCAGACTGCCCTGTTCTGCCAGAGTGGCCAGACTGCCCTGTTCTGCCAGAGTGGCCAGACTGCCCTGTTCTGCCAGAGTGGCCAGCCTGCCCTGATCTGCCAGAGGTGCCCGCCTGCCCTGATCTGCCAGAGGTGCCCGCCTGCCCTGATCTGCCAGAGGTGCCCGCCTGCCCTGATCTGCCAGAGGTGCCCGCCTGCCCTGATCTGCCAGAGGTGCCCGCCTGCCCTGATCTGCCAGAGGTGCCCGCCTGCCCTGATCTGCCAGAGGTGCCCGCCTGCCCTGATCTGCCAGAGGTGCCCGCCTGCCCTGATCTGCCAGAGGTGCCCGCCTGCCCTGATCTGCCAGAGGTGCCCGCCTGCCCTGATCTGCCAGAGGTGCCCGGCCTGTCAGGATCTGCCAGACTGCCCTGTTCTGCCAGTGTGGCCAGACTGCCCTGTTCTGCCAGTGTGGCCAGACTGCCCTGTTCTGCCAGTGTGGCCAGACTGCCCTGTTCTGCCAGAGTGGCCAGACTGCCCTGTTCTGCCAGAGTGGCCAGACTGCCCTGTTCTGCCAGAGTGGCCCTCCTGCCCTCCGGCCCAGCCCGAGTGGCCCTCCTGCCCTCCGGCCCAGCCCGAGTGGCCCTCCTGCCCTCCGGCCCAGCCCGAGTGGCCCTCCTGCCCTCCGGCCCAGCCCGAGTGGCCCTCCTGCCCTCCGGCCCAGCCCGAGTGGCCCTCCTGCCCTCCGGCCCAGCCCGAGTGAGCCTCCTGCCCTCCGGCCCAGCCCGAGTGGCCCTCCTGCCCTCCGGCCCAGCCCGAGTGGCCCTCCTGCCCTCCGGCCCAGCCCGAGTGGCCCTCCTGCCCTCCGGCCCAGCCCGAGTGGCCCTCCTGCCCTCCGGCCCAGGCCGAGTGGCCCGCATGCCTTCCGGCCCAGGCCGAGTGGCCCGCATGCCTTCCGGCCCAGGCCGAGTGGCCCGCATGCCTTCCGACCCAGCCAGAGTGGTCCGTCTGCCAGGGTCAGCCCGAGTGGCCCGTCTGCCCGGCGCAGCTATCGGCGCCAACAAAGTGGGCGACGCCAAAGGTGGAGCGAGGTCCACGTCCTGCACCTGAACCACCTCCAGGATAGGTGGGTTGGGGAGGGAGGGTGTAGCACAGTGCCGTCGGTGACGGCAGCCACCCTCCCTTCCCTCCCTTATTGTTTAGGTGTTAAATTTTGTTGGGGATTTTCTTGTTTTCCTTTTTTTTAGGTGCATCCCGGCGTCTGCACCTTGAGGGGGGGGTACTGTCACGTCCTGACCAGTAGAGGGGGTAGTTGGGTCAGGACGTGGCAGCAGGGAGTGTGTGTTTGTTATTGTTTCATTGATTTTGGCCGTGTGACTTCCAATCAAGCACAGCTGTAGAGGGTTGTGGTTGATTGGGAGTCACACATAAGGTGCCTACTTTGCCTTGTGGGGTTGTGGGTGGTTGTTTTTTTACACTGCTTGTATAGCCTGTAGAACTGTCACTGTTGTCACCCTTTTTTGTTGTTAAGTGAATGCTCTACTCCTTTTTTGGCAATAAATGACCATGAGTATTCACATACCTGCTGCGCCTTGGTTCATTTCAGAAGACAGCCGTTACAGACTCACTAAACACAAATGCATCTTTTGTAAATAAAAGATGCATAGTGTTGGAGTTTGACCCTGGCGGCTATCCATAAATTTACAAAAAAAGAAAAGAAAATGGTGCTTTGCTTAATATGAGGAATTTGTCATTATTTATACTTTTACTTTCAATACTTACATTTACTTTTGATACTTAATTATATTTAAAACCAAATACTTTTTGACTTTTACTCAAGTGCTATTTTACTGGCCGACTTTCAATATTACTTGAGTAACTTTCTATTAAGGTATCTATACTAGGGTCCCGTGTGGCTCAGTTGGTAGAGCATGGTGTTTGCAACGGGGATCGATTCCCACGGGGGACCAGTACGGGGAAAAAAATGTATGAAATGTATGCACTCACTACTGTAAGTCGCGCTGGATAAGAGCGTCTGCTAAATGACAAAAGAAAAAACAAATGTAAATGTATTATAATTGTGTAATTTTTCCACCACTGATTAGTCATGACATAGATGGTTTTGAAAATGCTCTCCAATGGAGTAAATTTCTCCACCAGATGTCCCCATGGTCAAGTCAAAAATTAGCTGTGAACATTACGGTTGAGGTCAATTCAGTTGTCAATTCAGGAAGTACATCAAAATTAAACCAATACATTGACAAATATTTATTGAAAATGATTACATTTTTTAGGAATTAATTTCATTGGTAGCTTCCTCTTAATTTCCACCCCGGTGTTTACTGCCTCCTGAAAAGAACCTCTCTGAACTGGTGTGTGTGTGTATGTATGTGTGTGTGTGCAGGTGGTGATTTTTAAGAAGCAGACTGACAGGGGGAGTGTGAAGATGTGCCACCACAACAGCACCCAGGAGACCTTGAGTTCAGCCATGTCTCTACGACAGCCAAGGTTAAATAAAAACAGCACATCAATCAGCGCCTAATCACCCGTTGCCATGCAGAAGGACATTGGAGGAGAAGTGTGTGTGTGTGTGTGTGTGCGCGTGTGTTGTTTTTAATTATGAGGAGCGTGGAGACGAGGCGCTGGGGTCACCTTGTCATTTGGAGAGTCCCGGGAGGACGCTTCTGTCATTTTAACCAGGGTCGTTCCTCCCGTCCCACTAACAACATAGACATCTTTTGTCCTGTGATTAGAGAGAAGAGTAGAAACAATGTGAGGAAGGTAAAAAAATAAGGAGGCTAGGAGTTATGGGAGGACACGGGACACATCAGAGCATCTAAGATGGCAAGAAATGAGTTTTGCATTTAAGATGTCCTCTAATTTACAGTGACACATGCTGTGTGTGTTATGACTGTGTGTCCTGTAATGCTGTAGTGTCTGGATTCACAAGCCAATGAAATAGAATTATCCTCACTTGTTATTTGACCAACCAATAAATATGACTGACATGCATGTTAAACTAATATTTTGAGCTTGTCCATTCATATAACAGCCAGCCCTTAGGGGTGTCCACTAAACTAGAGAAGTCATCTACTACTACCCTGGAACAGAGGATGCCACTCCATTGGTTTGGAACTGCAGCCAGTGGAGGGGGGGGGGGGGTAGACGCAGGACTCTGGGGATGCCAGAAACACATCCCCTCTACATTTACATTTTAGTGATTCAGCAGACACTCTTATCCAGAGTGACTTACAGCAGCATTAGTGTTAAGTGCCTTGCTCAAGGGCACATCAACAGATTATTCACCTATTCGGCTCTGGGATTCAAACCAGCAACCTTGCAGTTACTGGCCCAACCGTCTTAACCACTAGGCTACCTGCCGCCCTCGAACAGAGGCTTTGGCTTTACCCTCCCGTATATCTATCTCTGTCTGTTAACGATGGCAAACAGATTCATAAAAAGCCATCCCTGCTTTAATGGCCTGATCACAGAATGGTGAAGTCTGGTGAAATTGTGTCTGCTCTATCTTAGTGGCGGTAAATCACCCATTGAGCCTTACTGAGACAGCTTAATGGACGGACATGAATGGATGGGCCTGTCGTTGGGCCAAGTACTGTTTACCTCTGGCATGGAAATCAACTGTATTCTGGGCCTCACATTGTGTGGAGACTGCACCTGTACATTGTGCTGTGACGGCAATGGATCTTTTACAATGTAATGTCTTATTACAGACCTATGATAAACCAAGGGCTACGGTAAATGAAGGGACGTACATTTTTACATTTTAATAATTTAACCGGCGCTTTTATCCGGAGTCACTTACCATCAGTGCATTCAACTAAGGTAGGTAACACACCCACATTTCACAGTCATCTGCTGGACAGAGATGAGCCTGCTATTAAATACATTTTAGCATGGCTAAGGCAGCACTGATGGGCAGCATCCATACTGTTCCTGCTGCATCTGAGAGAGATAAGAGAGATCACCACTGTATTCTATCCATGTCAGCATTCCCGGGGGAAATGATCTGTGACTTACAGGAGAGTATCACTTTGACCCGAAGCCTGAGGGGACTGACAAACGGAATAAACCGTGCAATAAATAAGAACCTAGTATGTCTAAATATTGAACCACTACACATCGATAAAACGTTTATTACCCATCTTCCATTGCGTTCTGTGTGCAGATTTTAACAAAGCACTCGGGCAGCAGCTCCCTTGTCTGGGCCACAGATTAGATAAGTATAAGCTAATTCATCGGACTAATGGCATGGTTGGCAATGCCATGTTAGAGGAGCACACTGTGGAGATGCATCATCTTTGTAGCTCTGGACAGACTCGATACTTGATACATTACATACTTGACCCCTGAATCCAATGTTAAAATAAACAGTCTGACTTGATACCTCCTGAAACACTGCTAACAAGAAGGGAATCGGTAAACGGACGCAGAGGCATTTTCAGAGGTATCCTTGGTCAGACAGGACGTGGGAGCATCAAGACTGACAAGATATATACATATGTCGCATAGTTTCAGAGCTATTCAATGAATTCTTACTCAGTCTGATAGTCTTGAACAAGCTCCAAACTAATCCATTACAGCCTGTGTCAGAAAGCTCATTTGGCAGTTAAACCATCATCAATGCCTCTTTGATGGGTTTGAATGTTTAATATCCAGTTAACCCAATTCTAAAATAGTGTGGATATGATATTTTTCCTCACCACCTTAATAGTAACTGATGATATTTCTACTCCACAAGCCATTATCCAATATTCTGTACGATACACTAAGGAAAGAGACTTGTTGTGACAGTCTGATTAGGAGAGACTTGCACATTTTCTGTTGCTTGTCAGCAGACCTGGTTTCAAATAGTATTTGACATGTTTTGCTCTAGCCTGCCTGGAGTGCCAGATGGGATTATATGGGCTATTCCACTGCTCATTTAAGCCAGACAAGCTCAGATAAAGTATTTGCAATTATTTGAAATACTATTTGAACCCAGATCTGTTTGCCAGGCAAGGGGATGTATTGTATCTGTATGCTGACCTGCGTCTGACCGGGAAGCCATTTATCTGAGGATTGGGAGAGAGGAGGAAGGGGGTGTAATGGTTGAGGCTCTCCTTGTTAGAATGGCCTGCAGATAAACTACTAGAGCTTCAGCTGTTCCTGGTTCTTCATGGCTCCACACACACACACACACACACGCACACACACATTTTCACAGCCAATTAGGGCCTTCCTGTGTGACCCATCCCCTGTCACTGCCAAAAAACTTCCTGTCGTGTCTAATTTGTGCAGGAAATGCTTCTGATGACAACTTGTGTGACATATATCAAAACACAAAGACCAGTTCTTTGATGGTGTGTCTCTAAACTTGTTGTTGGCAATGTCTACAGTATACACACAGTATACACAAGCTGTGTTGAAAAAAACAACCACAAAGCTTCCCCTTGAAATAAGTGATTTCCTTGCTGACCATGTGTCCAGACATGAAATGTGCGATATTGTTTAGTATGTATCATATTTCATACTGATTTGTGTGTTAAACAGCAAGCATTATGTGTGTCTGTGGGGGGGGGGGGGAATTATGTGTAGTGTACTGTATGTACTTCATATCTGAATTCCTCTAGATAGTGTATCACTGGGTGGGAGGAAGAGGGGAACAGAGAGAAACAGCCTGTCTTTTCAATGATGTCCTCATGACATTATCAACGAGGAAGAATCCTGATTCCTGGGACTGTTAATCAAAGCTTTGGCTCTTGTGTAGTTGACTATGTCGGTGGCCCAAATGGCTCCCTATTCCCGATAAAGTCCCCATAGGGTTTTAGTCAAAAGTATTGCACTATGTAGGGAATAGGGTGTCATTTGTTTGGGATGTAGCCTAGTTCTCCTCTGTATACAGTATGGAGTGGTTGTCTGTGAGCACTCAGTCCACCTCTCCTCTGCCTGGCTGGGACCGTGGGAAACAGACAGTCTCTGGTGGAAAGATGGATCTGTTGGTTCTGCTATGTAACAGCCATGGTGTGAAACTTAACTACAACCTCTACTGTGGGTGAAACCGTGTGGCATTTATCGAGCGGAAAGTGCAACTTGGTGCTTTCTTAAGACTTACAGTAAATGCAAACTGTTTTGGCCTGTTGCTACAAGGAGGATTCAATATTGAGAGGTCTTATCATTTGATACACTTACTATGAACCACATACACTTCCTGCCATCATCGACACATCTCCTGATATTCATCCATGATCGTGTCAATATAATACCAATGACTTGACAACACTGTCAGGAGGAATTCAGTACCATCTTACCAAATTCTGCATCCAAATCCAAGCAATGCCTGGGTTTGAATACAGTGTATTCCAACCATAGAATTAGGAATTAGTATGACTGGAATGTGTTCTATACTGTAAACTAAGACGCATGAGGTGCCAATATATCCTTCAAACACCAGCTTCAAGGGTATTAACAGGTTGCCAAGATATTCAAATAGTAATTGACATATTTTCATTAAAAACTTTATTTTGATGAATTTATTCATACTATTTCATCCTTCCAGAAGATATAGTCCCCACACGAATCTAGGGTTGCTACCCAAGCCGGCTGGTCGTTCGTTCTATCGGTTCGGTTGCTAGACCCAGTCGTTCAGTCTGTTTATTCTGTATCTATGGACACGACCCAGTCGTTCGTTCTATATGTTCCATTGCCATACTGGCGGGCAACGTTCGTATCCCTTGCTTGCTAGTGTTTATAATAGCAATAAGGCACCTCAGGGTTTGTCATATATGGCCAATATACCACGGCTAAGGGCTGTATCCAGGCACTCCACGTTGCGTCGTGCGTAAGAAAAGCCCTTAGCCATGGTATATTGGCCATATACCACACCCTCTCGAGCCTTATTGCTTAAACATATCTAAGGATCTCAGGGGGTTTCACATAAATGCACCTCCTCTATGCCAGTGTCAAGTTCCATCTATTCAAACTCAATGGGACAAGATCTGACAATCTAGGATGCCCTGCCAGGTTTGTGTTTGGAGTGTATTGAGCACAAGTCGTCCATGTGTTACCTTGACAGTATGAAGTCTGACAGAGTAAGTGTGATATCGCCACCTGTCCAAACAAGCTGTTGCTTTGATCACGCAGGAAATCCTTCCTTTATAAATCGTACAAGTGCATCCTAGAAAAGATAAGGCGTGTAAGTAAGCAAACATTGTTGGAATATAACAAGCAGTGATTTGGTTGTGAGGTACATGTGATTGCCTGTTGTAAGTGTTGAAACATGAAAATAACATGAGGCCACAGTTTGTATAGTCAATTTTTGTGGACATTAGGTTGAGACATTGTCCTCTACTTAGAGACAGTCATAATGGTTATAACCTGATGATGTTGCATTGTTGGAATAACTATTTGTAATTGGATCAATCAATTACAGGATTTGAATTGAACTAACACCAAAGAGCAGTGATCCTCACCCTCTTTCATTATGCACTTCAAAGTTCAAACCATTTCAAGTTCCAAAGAAGGATTGGCACTGACTCAGGACTGATGTATGGGGAATTCTCCGGCAACCACAACACTTCCCTCAGCCTGCAGTAGTGAAAGGCTAAGAGCTTACAACTGCCAAGTTGCAAATGCTGGTACTGTATAATGTACGGAATAAGATCTTTGTTGCCCTTTTGGGAAAATGCCCCATTGAATATCAACGTGACACCCTGGCTCTGTCCCAAATAGCACCCTATTTCCTATGCACTACTTTTGTGCATTATGTATGGAATAGGGTGCCATTTGGGACATAACCCAATGCGCACTGTCTACACTTCCTGTTTCCTGTCCGTCCCCTATTAGGGCCCCTGGGTGGGATGGAGAGTGTGGGAGGAACTGATAAGAGCGCCCGGATGTCATAGGAACAATCACTGCAGTACAGGACAGAGGACAGAGTTTCATTACATAGGCCTACTACAGTACTTGCATAAGAAGGGTTTGGTTGGGATTTTATTTTAAGAAACTCCTCCCTCAAGTTATGATTTTGTTTGAGTCTGGTGCCACTGATATGTAACGTAGAAGGGAAGTGAGTTGGTAGAGTTACTCAGAGAGGAATAAATAGTTTTTTTTATGAACACAGGGATGGACATTGTTTGGAAGTTTACTCTTGATTAGCTCTTACTTCTTGTTCTTCATTGGGGTTTTATGGCAGTGTGCATACCAGTATTTCGTACACTACCGCCACCTACTGGGCTGGCGTGTGATGATACTATGCAGGCGTTCTAGACTCTGCAACTCAAGACTATATGAATGGAGGAAGGAATTTATTGCTAAATGAATTCGTTTTTTTCTGGATAGCTTTTGAGTAAGTTGGAGAGGGTGAAGCTTATTCCCCAGGGATGTGATCGTTCTTCTAAGCATTTGACTATGATGTTCATAGGTTTGACCGTGAAGGAGGATTTGATCTGTAGTTTTTGCTGCAGGACTTTTGAGAGAGTGATTGAGGCCATTGTGTCCTATTTGTAGACGGGTGATTATGGTTTCTGATCGTCTTGAGAGTCCTTTGTAATTATTGCTGATTGAAACCAGTTAGTGGATGGTGTATATATATTCCTTCCTTTCTTCTGTCCATTCCTTTTGCCATTTGTCTGTTATTTTGATTCTGATGAGTGACTTCATTTCCTGATTTTGACTTTGGATCTATGATGTTGGTGTTGTCATGTAGGGCTCCTTCATCTGCCATCTCGTTCCCAGGCACCCCCACGTGAGCTGGGACCCAAGGAAAGTTGACTGTTATGGCTTGGTGTAGAATCCTATAAGTCATTTTTTTCTGGGTGAACTGTATATCTGGGATAGAGTTTCTGAGATGTGTCTTGTGACCGGGTCCTTGGAGCCGTCGGTGTAAATGTGTGTTGCGACGTGGTATTGTGACCTTACATACCCTGCTGTCAGCAGTCCTACCACCCCTTTATCCTCTCCTTCCAGAATCATCTCCAGTAGGCTAAAGTGTACTTATCGGGGTGTAAAAAAAACAAGACATTTGTGGTGTCTGGTTTGCGTAATATAAGGAATTTGATGTATAGCATTTACTTTTTAATTTTACTCAGGTGAGTATTTTTTTCCACCACTGTACTTACAGTAAGTACATTTTAAACCAGATACTTTTAGAATTTTACTCAAGTAGTATTTTACTGGGTGACTTTCACTTTTACTTGAGTCATTTTCTATGAAGGTATCTTTACTTTTACTCAAGTATGACAATTGAGTACTTTTTTCCACCACTGCAAACAATCGTGCATTTGACAATTGCGCTGGTTTAACACCTGCCAAACATAGAGCCCAGAATCAGTTTGGTGAAAAGGTGACATTCAATATCGGGCAGAAAGATGATTCATTCATCCTGATTTTTTTAGGTTGTTACTCACCCATAACCATTTCACAAATGTTACTCCGAAGTAAGAGGTGCGTTCAAGTCAAATCAACGTCTTTTTCAGCCAGCAATAACTGTCGCAGCAGCTGCTGCCTGGTGTGCCTGCTCAGACGAAGGCTTGCTCAGAACAAGGCTGTGGGAAACTTCTACAATGGTTGAGAGGTAGAAGGGATAGAGAGGAGAGGAAGTGAGGGATAATGTGAATTATTGAAGGAAAAAACAAGAGGAAGGATAACGAGAACCTGGCTTTGTGACTCTGAAACTAATTCTTGAACCCGTAACTCAGTCAGACATCATCATCAAAAGCATTCCTACGGGAAACCTCGCCGAGAGAGATGTGCCTTGGGGCCATACACTGTCTACTACAAGCATTATTGTGTGAAATTACATGGCATTCTTCTAAGAAAGATCAACTTAATTCAGTCATATGGGAGTATTCCTTAATGACATCATAGAACTCTGCTCATAAACTTTGCAACTACTATAGACAGTGAGAACAGTGAGTGTTGTTATAACAGTTGTTCAGCATTATTCAAAAGTGATCATACACTCCATGTATCCAACTGCAAATGAACTTGTATTGCAGAAGAGGAAGGTTAAGGTTCAAGCACATGTTTACTTTATTATTTCGCAATTTGTCTTCCTTCCATGATTATTCCAATCACCACTTTCTCCTTGGGGCACTATAGACACACTTACATATCATATTCTAAACTCCCACACTACTTGGAGAATACACTGTCTAGACTAGAGAATAGGCTACTCTATGCTGTCTGGCAAGGATTCTGACAATGCATAATTGCAATTGCTTTATTGGTAGTCTGGAGCTGTCCAACCTGTACTCAGGCGTAGACGTAACATAGTAAATGTAAATCTGAGACACTCCAAATAGCATGATACATTATGTTTCATATGGTATGTATTCATTTGTGGATGTCCATCCTCCATTTCCTATGATATGTTACGATGTTGCAATTCGTCCAATATGTTACGAATTTGCTAAATGTATGATGTGTCATGAATTCTGTCTTATGTCTTATGTAACCATACCAAACATAACATATCATAATCATTTGAGTGTCCGGATTTAATTTGACTATGTAATGTCTAGCGTATGAGACCAGGCTGAGCTGTCGTGCAGACAAGGTGCCCGCGCGCGCTCAATTTAATCTCGGTACAACCTCCCAATGATTTAATTTATGATGACCGCACTACACCCGGAAGAATGACTAATGTGTACACTGTACAGTGAGCACGTTTGAGGTTCAATCGGCCGTATGTGGTTGTATGTATTTGAAGACAGAAGGGAGAGAGAACGGAGCGGGGAGAGAGAGAGCGGGAGGTAGGGTAGAGTTCGTTGAGGGCTGCTCAGTGCGCACGGTTATTTGACTTGAGGGAAAGATTCGAAAGTCATTTGAAAAAGAATACAACAAATTCTGCATTTGAACAACGGATGTTAGAGAAGAAAATATAATAAGGAATTCCACATGGCAATCTTTCAACTACTCCGGTTCTCTACGAATGCCTACTACCTCCTGTTGCTTGTCCTGCTGTGCACAGTACATATTCTTCAGGGGTTCAACCTGGATGTGCGGTTCCCTGTTGTCAAGGAAGGAAAGACCCCGGGAAGTCTCTTTGGGTTCTCGGTGGCACTTCACAAACAGATGGTGGGAGAGAAAAGATACCTGTAAGTGTTGTCAAATGTTAGATTTGATCAATTTTGCTTTTCTAGAATGTGCACAGGCAAGATCAGGGGAAATAATATGGCATTGCATCTGTGGGTGTCAAACTACCTTTCAGTACTGTAACGGAAAACAACTGTAAATTATAGATGATTTTGGGTATTATTGTGAGAATGTTGCGAGTGGGAAATAATTGCTTTATTTTGAATGGTACTGTAATTCCAGCCCACAGAAAACAGTACCATACATTATGCTGTGTAAACACTTTACCCAGCAGCCATCCTGCTTGCACATATCCCTTGTAATTACAGTAAAATACTGTGATTACGGTAGAATTTACTTTTTTTACAGTATAATACAGTCAATTTTATGCCATTGTACTGTTTCGTTACACAGTACTTTCTTTGATACCATATTTATATTACAGTAGGTGTAGTGTAATATGAAATACAGAAATGTACTTGCCACTGAGCTGCCTGTAAGTTACTGTCAAATTCCTGGCTGTCGCTTCTCCGTGATTTAAGTTCACCAACAAACACTTCAATCTGTCTAGCTCTGGAAAACTGTTATATGCAGGCTAAATGTCACATTAGGATCTCAAATGTCTACTGGAGTTTTACCAGGCTATAAACATTTTGAGGTTTGAACATTCATGCAGTTTATAACATAAACCATGGTACCATCATAAACATTTCAAATCAATTTTATTCAACACATTTGCACACATAGGCCTAAGCATGCAACAGGAACAACAAAAATATGCTGCTGGGGATATAGTTTATCCCCATGCAAGATGTGGTTTAGGTTCATTCTGTTCAGTAAATGATTAATCTCCATGTCTCAACTACACAATAATCATGACTCACAGTCTGACAGAGGAGGCTCAACCAGCTCATGGAGGTGGGTGACCATTCATGATGGTACTTGTCTTGAGAGCAAGGAACAACAAACGTTTGCCAGTATTGGTCAGTCTTGGTGATAGTGTAGCTGGGGACCATGCAAACTGATAGAAGTACACAGAGAACAAACATTTGTACACAGAGAACAAACATTATGGTATCAAAGACATTTGAGATCCTAACTAAGATATTTTTTTAGATGTTTTATTGAGGGTATTTGATATACATCTCCTTTGGGTGCCACCTCTCTTAAATACCCCAATGGACCACAAAACTTTTCATTAAACCTTTTGCCTCTTTATGTCCCGGGGGAAAAGGATTAGAGCTTCCCAATAAAAACTCAGACTTTTCTTTGGTGGGCAAAAGCTGAACATCGGAATGCGTTCTCTGACCTAGAAGAACATCAAATTCAAATCAAATCTAACTTTTATTTGTCACATGGGCCGAATACAACAAGTGCAGACCTTACCGTGAAATGCTTACTTACAAGCCCTTAACCAACAGTGCAGTTCACGAAGAGTTAAGAAAATATTTACCAAATAAACGAAAGTAAAAAATGTAAAATAATAAAAAGTAACACAAAAACATAACAATAGCGATGGTATATACAGGGGGTACCGGTACCGAGTCAGTGTGCGGGGATACAGGTTAGTTGTGGTAATTTGTACGTGTAGGTAGGGGTAAAGTGACTATGTATAGATCATTGACAGTGGAGTAGCAGCAGTGTACAAAACAAATGGGGGGGTCAATGTAAATAGTCCGGTGGCTATTTGATTAATTGTTTGGCTTGGGGGTAGAAGCTGTTAAGGATCCTTTTGGTCCTAGACTTGGCGCTCCGGTACCGCTTGCTGTGCGGTAGCAGAGAAAACAGTCTATGACTTGGGTGACTGGATTCTCTGACACTTTTATGGGCTTTCCTCTGACACTGCCTATTATATAGGTCCTGGATGGCAGGAAGCTTGACCCCAGTGATGTACTGGGCAACACGCACTACCCTCTGTAGACCCTTACGGTCAGGTGCCGAGCAGTTGCCATACCAAGCCGTGATGCAACCGGTTAGGATGCTCTCGATGGTGCAGCTGTAGAACTTTTTGAGGATCTGGGGACCCATGCCACATCTTTTCAGTCTCCTGAGGGGAAAAAAGTTTTGTGTGTGCCCTCTTCACAACTGTCTTGGTGTGTTTGGACCATGATGATTCATTGGTGATCAAGGACATCAAGGAACTTGAAACTCTCGACCCACTCCACTACAGCCCCGTCAATGTTAATGGGGGCCTGTTCGGCCCGCCTTTTCCTCTAGTCCATGATCAGCTCCTTTGTCTTGCTCACATTGAGGGACAGGTTGTTGTCCTGGCCCCACGCTGCCAGTTCTTTGACCTCCTCCCTACAGGCTGTCTCATCGTTGTCGGTGATCAGGCCTATCACTGTTGTGTCGTCAGCAAACTTAATGATGGTGTTGGAGTCGTGTTTGGCCACGCAGTCATGGGTGAATAGGGAGTACAGGAGGGGACTAAGTACATACCCCTGAGGGGCCCCAGTGTTGAGGATCAGCGTGGCAGACATGTTGATACCTACCCTTACCACCTGGGGGCGGCCCGTCAGGAATTCCAGGATCCAGTTGCAGAGGGAGGTGTTTAGTCCCAGGGTCCTTAGCCTAGTGATGAGCTTTGTGGGCCATATGATGTTGAATGCTGAGCTGTAGTCAATGAACAGCATTCTCACATAGGTGTTCCTTTTGTCCAGGTGGGAAAGAGCAGTGTGTAGTGCGATTGAGATTGTGTCATCTGTGGATGTGTTGGGACGGTATGCGAATTGGAGTGGGTCTAGGGTATCCGGGAGGATGCTATGGATGTGAGCCATTACCAGCCTTTCAAAGCACTACATGGCTACCGACATGAGTGCTACGGGGCGGTAATCATTTAGGCAGGTTATCTTCGCTTCCTTGAGCACAGGGACTATGGTGGCCTGCTTGAAACAGGTAGGTATTAGACTTGGTCAGGGAAAGGTTGAAAATGTCAGTGAAGACACTTTCCAGTTTGTCTGCACATACTTTGAGTTCACGTCCTGGTAATCCGTCTGGCCCTGCAGATTTGTGAATGTTGACCTGTTTAAAGGTCTTGCTCACATTGGATACCGAGAGAGTTATCACACAGTCATCCAGAACAGCTGATGCTCTCGTGCATGCTTCAGTGTTGCTTGCCTCGAAGCAAGCATAAAAGGCATTTAGCTGGTAGGCTTGCGTCACTGGGCACCTCACGTCTGGGTTTCCCTTTGCAGTCCGTAATAGTTTTCAAGCCATACCACATCCGTCAAGCGTCAGAGCCGGTAAAGTAGGATTCAATCTTAATCCTGTATTGACGCTTGGCTTGATGGTTCGTCTGAGGGCATAACAGGATTTCTTATAAGAGCCCAGATTAGTGTCCCGCTCCTTGAAGCGGCAGCTCTAGCCTTTAGCTCAATGCGGATGTTGCCAGTAGTCCATGACTTCTGGTTGGGATATGTACGTACATACGGTCACTGTGGGGACAACGTTGTCAATGCACTTATAGATGAAGCCGATGACTGAAGTGGTATACTCCTCAATGCCATTGGATGAATCCCGGAACATTTTCCAGTCTGTGCTAGCAAAACAGTCCTGTAGTGTAGCATCCGTGTCATCTGACCACTCCTGTATTGAGCGAGTCACTGGTACTTCCTGCTTTAATGTTTGTAATCAGGAATCAGGAGGATAGAATTATGGTAAGATTTGCCAAGTGGAGGTTGGGGGAGAGCTTTGTATGCATCTCTGTGTGTGGAGTAAAGGTGGTCTAGAGTTTCTTTTTTCCTCTGGTTGCACATGTGACATGCTGGTAAAAATTTGGTAAAACTGATTTAAGGGTGTCTGCATTAAAGTCCCTGGCCACTAGGAGCGCCACTTCTGGATGAGCCTTTTCTTGTTTGCTTATGGCCTCATAGAGTTAGTTGAGTGTGGTCTTAGTGCCAGCATCGGTGGTGGTAAATAGAAAGCTACAAATAATATAGATGAGAACTCTCTTGGTAGATAGTGTGGTCTACAGCTTATCATAAGGTACTCTACCTCAGGCGAGCAATACCTCGAGGCTTCTTTAATATCAGGCATCGCGACACCAGCCGTTATTGACAAAAAGACACACACCCACCCCTCATCTTACCAGACGTAGCTTTTTCTCTGTTCTGCCGATGCATGGAAAATCCCGCCAGCTCTATATTATTTGTGTCGTCCTTCAGCCACGACTCAGTGAAACATAAGATATTACAGTTTTTAATGTCCCATTGGTAGGATAATCGTAATCGTAGGTCATCAATTTTATTTTCCAATAATTGCAAGTAGAGTGGGAGTTTACTCGCTCGCCTATGGATTCTCAGAAGGCAGCCCGTTCTGCGCCCTCTAATCCTCCATCTTTTCTTCACCCAAATTACGGGGATTTGGGCTTGTTCCCAAGATAGCAGTATATCCTTCTCGTCAGACTCGTTAAAGGAAAAAGCTTCTTCCAGTTCGTGGTGAGTAATCGCTGTTCTGATGTCCAGAAGTTATTTTCAGTCATAAGAGACGGTAGCAGCCACATTATGTAAACATTTGTAAAAAAAATGAATTACTAACAAAATAGCACAGTTGGATAGGAGCATGTAAAACATCAGCCAGGCTTTCAGCCAAATGTAACAGAGTGGCACCACAAGACTCTGTTAGCCTGCTGAGCTAAAGCCTGGGCGTCTTCAGGTCTCAGCCTCAGGCTGAGGTCAAGATTCACGTGATCTTATTTCACTGGACCATCTCCGTTACACACATAGTGGGCCATGCCCTAACCTGTTCATGGGAAGCTACTCCCCAAGTGTGTCACCTCATCATCCAATAGTCCAGTATTGAATTGTATTTCTTCCCTCCGACCCATTAACCAGCTCTCCCAGTCCTCCCAGCTCTGATTTTGCTGGGCATTTCATTGGAGAGTCCCACCAGAGCTGGAGAGCAGCTGCCTTAAGGACCTAGGCTGAAGATGACAATGGTTAAGAGAACGGAATTGTAATATCCCATAACTGTTTGCGAAAATGAATTAGTTTGTTTTCTAACACTGTCACATGGAATTATTACATTGTCTTAACCTTGTCATCTTCAACCTAGTTAAGGACGAGTAATTATAGGCTTCCTGGGAGTTTGTCCCCCGTCCTCCACAAGCCACCAATCACCTTTAATGGCCCACAAAGTTCCGCTGAGACCTGAGAGTGGACAAGGCGATGTGTCATGTATTTTTTTAAAATCAATTTCTTTGCTGTTTCTGTGGAATCAATGGGCTGGTACAAACCAGATGCCCTTGTAGTGACATCACTACATGTTAAACGTTCCTTGATTTATTTGACCTGTGTTTGAGTGGCCAGAGTGTGGTCAAGGAGAGAGTTGAAGTGAGAGTGCCACACCTGTGCACGCAGACACACACACACTCTTTTACTCACTTGCATACTTACTTTATTTCACACATTTAGAAAACCCTACACAGACTTGCCCACAACATGAGCCTAGTAAGTCACACAAATAAGCACATTTACTTAAAATGCAGACACTGTTACTGTTCAAATGCATATAAAAATTGCTCCCAGCACTCAGACAATTGCCTCTTGCATAATTCCCCTGGTCTTGGCTTTAGCAATCCTCCACTTTATCCTCTGGCTGGTTGCAGTAATAATGGCAGGAGGAGATGCTTAGCTAAGGCTGTTCTGCTGTAGCCCCAACAGGCCTGGTGGTTAGCTCATAATGCCAGCCCCTCTCTCCCTCAGGGCGGATGGCATGCCACAGATTACACAATAGGGGCATGTCATGCAACAGGCCTGCAGGTCTTACATACAGGCTGTTTTCTTTTTATTACAATGGGATCTGATGCTGGGCATAACACAATCCTGTTTTGATTGAAAGGCCCGACATCAGCATTGTAGGGAAAATGTGGTGAGTCCCAAGATTGAACATCTCTAGCTCTGTGTAGTACGTCCAAAATGAGGTCAAACATAATGGGAAAAATGCAAGTAGTTTACCTAACATCATCCTCAGGATTTTGTTGTGCGCTTGAATCTAGGTAGAAACACATGTAGGACACTGTATCTTTTGTGTGTCTATCTGTATGTGTGTTTTATGTGTGTCATGTCTTGTTACGATGACTGAACTGTAACGCAGTGCACAAGTACGTAACCACTCTGTATAGTGTACTGTAGGCCTATGAATGTGATCACTACCCACACAATCCTGACCATTTGACTTAGAATCTCCCATTTGACACAGAATGTGGGCGAACAAAAATTACTCATAAAAGGAGGGCTGTGGATAGTTTTCGGTCAAGTAGGAGCTTTGTTAAAGGGACATTTCAAAATGTTTCAACTTCATATTCATCATCTCCAGCACCACCCCCAACATCAACATCTGTGGAAATGCCACGTTTCTATGTTTTGTAGTAAAAAAAGATAGAGGAAGATTTGTGTTTCCAATGACTTCATCAACCAGTTAGTAGACAATTAGTTGGCAATGCTTACTCATAATTGGTTAAAATCACGATGCACACCGAGGATGTCATTGGAAACACTTATCTTTTTTTCCCACAAAACATAGGAACCAGCCATTTTCACATATGTTGTAGCTGGAGATTATAAATATGAAGTAGGAAAATTGTGAACGAAGTCAACAAATATTTTTTGTTTGTGTTTCTTCAGTTGTGGGTTGTCTTCAGCAAAGCCTCAGTGGGTGATGAGACTGTGCCAAGTTAAGTCATTTGGAAAAACATCTCAGCCATATTAACATGAATTATGGTGTCGGGCTGAACCAGTAAACACAATGCACGGGCCGTATGCAATTCATTATGATTTTATAGAATATGATGTTAGCTCATGTCCCTAACACCCACCCCCCTCAAAATGTTGCATTTATGCCGGTATTCTTCTTAGGTTGAGCTTGTCAGTGATTTATTTTATTGCTCTCGTTCTGTCATTTTAGTTGTCACCTCAGAGTCTTTCACGAGTTCATAGCAGCAACATCCGTATTGTTAACAGATGTGATGAGCTGTTTTGTCGTTTATGGCTTGTCTCCTCCACACATTCTTGTGTAGTTGCCCATGCCATCTATGGAAGACACTGGACAGTGGTTTCATACATGACTTACCAAAATGACCGTAGTCGAGTAGCCCTTTAAAGAGAAGTGTCCATGATATTGAGACAAGATATGCGGAGAGAAAATGCAAAGTGTTCTCTTTATATGATAGGCCATCTAAGGGCAAGAGTGTCAGGAAAATGACCCTAGCCCTAATGGTGTCCTCCCTGTACTGTGTGGCTGTGGTTGGGTTATGATGGTATTATGTGGACTGGATGGATGGGTCTTTCTGAAGGCTTCCTGGTTGCTGGTCAGGGCAGGAGGAAGAGTCTGGACTGTGTTCCTGTTGTATGGTCCCCTAGGAAATGGCTGTTCAGTGTCTGCAGAGAAGACATGAGAACACATGGCCTGGGGGCCGGGCTGTTATTGTCTGGGCCTGGAGGTTTTTCCTGACCATATGACCTCACCAGGAAAAACTACTGTCCAGTTTCCTGGTCTGGAAAAAACTCCATGCCCTAGTTATGGTGTTGGACAAAGTCGCCCCTAAAAGTGATGTTACTTGCCATTTGCAACTAAAATTGTGTGCAGGTTGTTTTGTGTAACCCTGGCCAAAACACAGATCTGAGTTCTACTTTTGGCAACCCAATGGTTCTGAGGCAGCACTTGCGGGTTATTTCTTCGTAGAGCTGCTGTTGCATAGCCCTATGGGTTTGGTGTGTGTTTGTGTGGGTGATTTGGTGGGGTTTAGAGGGTTTTGTTGGGGATGTGCAGGGTATGTCCTCAGAGACAAGCCACAACACAGCCTGGAGAAGCCTGTATAAAGCACAGTAATCTGGATCTTGCTGCAGTAGATGGGAATGAAATTGTGAGTGCACTGAGAAGCAAAGCCGGGGTCTGCCAAGTAGTTCTTAATAGAGAGAACTGAGGCAATACATTGGTAACCCAATTATTTATCTTACAAAGGTCACTTCATGTGCAGGGAAATTACAGTTATATCCCTACACGCCATCCTTTGTATATATTTGTGTTCAAATGTGTGTGTTTGTGTCCTGCCCGTGTTATCAATTGTCATATGATGTGTAGGCCCAAGGGAGTGAAGAAGTGTTATACTTCATGCACAAACTATTTCCCAAATCTCTCTTCGAGTACCCTCGGCCGCTCCATGTATTTCATGTATTCCAGACCCCCTAGCACACCTGATTCAACTGATGAAAGGCTTGGTGATTAGTTGTGGATTCGATCAGGTGTGCTAGTAATGGAATTCATCAAATAAGTGGAATGACTGGGGGTACTCAGGGAGATTTCCTCATTAGGCGATCTGTCGGACAGCTCCAGAAGCTAGTTGGTTCTCTGAATCAATAGGCTGATCAATAGTGTCGCCCCCACACAGGTTCCGACTGGAATGCAGCTCTAATTAGAGAAGATCAGTTCTGACAAGCCAGTCTCAGATCCGTGTTGGATTCAAGTCAAGTGACCCACAGCAACTCTTGTCTTACAAGAGGGTTACAGTGTTAGCGGTTTCTCCAATATTATTTACTCAGTCACCAGGTGATGGACTTACTCTCTTATGCCAGTATACTGGTATGTCCCCTTCCCTCTTTCTTCCTATATCATAGTGATTCAATTAGATATCCGACAAAAATCAGAGAGACTTCCTCAAAGATGCACTATGCAGAAATCGCTCCACCATTTCCTGGTTGCTAAAATTAGAATAGTTAGCCTATTTTCTGTTTATTTGACAAAACAAGCAAGTATAGTGTAGAGAATAAAAAATAAACCGCTGTTAAATATATTTTCCATAACCCAAGATACTGTATTTTCAGCTGTTTGAAGCTGGTGTACAAAACCGAAAGTAAAAGGTGCAAAAATAAACTTAAGAACGGGAAGCATAGAAATAACACACCTAGTCTAAGAAGCGGTAGATCTGTTCTTTCTTTCAATGAGAATGACAGACCTATAGCACACATTTCTATGTGAATTTGGTCCGTCGCCCAAAAAGTTAGATATTGCAGCTTGAAAGACTGACTAAGAGAGAAGTAAGATACCCTAGAGCTGGTTCTTCCCTTCAAGGAAAGTTGCTGGTGTCTGGCCCCTTTTTATGGCTGGTTAAGCTGACCTGAAGTACTGTAGGAATTATAGCAGTCAAATCAACCCTCAGATGAATGTGTCGAGGCATTAATAATGTGTTTAGAATACCTCATGATGCAACAGGGAATCATCAGGGCAAAGGGTAATACTGTGCTTGGCTCAGATCCAGCTGCTTCAACATCTCAAACCTTGTAAAGAGATGATGAGAACTTAACTGTTTCAAACCATTCAATATAAAGAGGTTACAGGAGCTATTGCGTCAGTTTTTGTACCCCAGCAAACCATTTGGTTGAAGAGGTACAGTACTAACAACAGTAAGGCAACATTGATTTTGTTTCCTAAAACCCTCCATTTGCTACCTCCATTTGCTACTGCACCTGTTTTAATGAAAGATAAGAATGGTTGCGAAATATGTGTTGCAGTCATTAGCTCATGGTGTTAACCTGTTTTTATATACGTGTATATATTATTTATTCATACGTTTTTATATAAAACAATATTTTTTTAATAATACACTTTTAATGAATTAAAATGATAAACAGCTATTATAGCTGTGGAATGAATGATGTGTATATTGTAGTTTGATATTTAAGTGATAATGCACTGAAAGTCGGTGTTTGGAGGATATATTGGCACGGGTGTTCATAGGCCCGAGTCAAGGGCTGGCAAACCATGCCAAGATATCCTCTAAACACCGGCTTCGAGGGCATTATCACTTTCATACAACGGGTTACCAACATATTCAAATAATGATTGACATATTTTCATTAACTTTATTTTGATTAATTTATTCATACTATTTAATCCTTCCACAAGATATAGTCCCGACACAAATCTAGGGTTGGTATCCAAGACGGTTGGTCGTTCGTTCTATCGGTTCGGCTGCTAGAGACGCAACCCAGTCATTCAGTCTTTTTATTCTGTATCTATGGACGCGACCCAGTCTTTCGTTCTCAATGTTCCATTGCCATACTGGCTGGCAACGTTCTTATCCCTTGCTTGCTAGCTAGCCAACTACGGCTAACTTACAGTCACGTCAAAAAGCAGCCAGACTAACAACAAAGTATAAGCATTTGCGTTTAAGTGTTTTCTAGTGACATTTATTTGAATACATCCATAACAATGAGCTAATGAGGCGCGATTTCACCTGGCATAGAAAATGTGCTCTCTCCTTAGGACACTGTTGTTCAGAGGAGCTAGCCAACAACACCGCTAACACAATCACTTCAAACTGAAGCTGGAAAGACTGCGAAATAGCTGCACTTCGTTTCGTTTTACCTTTTTTCAATTTACATTTCTTTGTATATATCCATAAAAATGATGCCAGCTGACTCATGATTTGACTGGCTGAGAAACGATGCCTGCCTGCCTGTCTTCCTCGCCCCGACTCACGACACGTTCATTACTATGGGACAGCTGGAGATAGAATTTGAATATTGAAACAATGTTGCAAATGTCGGAGAGACAGACAGAAGTCTAACAGAAATGTAAAATAATGTCTAGATGCTTTTCATAGTGGAGATCAAGTTTCTAAATTGCTTGGCTGGGCTGATGAGACAGTGGATTGCGCAGTCAGATGGAATAGAGTAAATAGACATTTTAACATCATAGATTTAGCCGGTGGTAACTCGTGGAATAGACACCGGCTGGAATGCGGTTTTAACCAATCAGCATTCAGGATTAGACCTACCCGTTGTATAACATAGCATATACCGTAAGTGTACCATTTGTCTTAGCGCTTCATGTCTTGAAGTTCAACTCCCTTGTACTGATACTGAACTGTACTGAACTGAACTGCTTCATCTGTACTTCCATCGTGATAAAGCTTTCTAATTCAGTGACCATTGAGACCCTCATCTGAACTGGACAAGAGTTGACATGCAGGTCAATGGAGGCTCTTTGAGAACCTTAAACACATTATGGCAGCTGAGCCTGCCTCTCTCTCTCTCTCTCTCTCCTCGCCTTTATTTCAACTAATTGAATTGAGCTTTTAATGGAAATCCATACGTAAACCCCCACGCCATATCAATTAACTGCACCGTCTGACACAGATGAAAAGTACATGTGGTGTGGTCGATCCCTCTAATAATCTGCTGTAAAATTGGCAGAGTGAATTTGGCTGACTGAATACTGTCTGTTTTAATTCAGGACTGGGAAGTAGCTTGTACGTCCTGTACGTAGGCTGGTAGGCTGCTGCCTTTTTGGTTTAACAATGTCACTGCTCTCCCACAAGTCTATCGCCAATGGACAACTGAATGTAAAATGTTCTTGCCTGTACACATTTGTGTTAGGACCAGTTGGACTCAAATGACAGATTTCTCAAGTCAGTTTAACCCACAAAGCTCTAATATTTTTTTTAGGACATGTTTTATACATATAGGATTATAAAAATGATCATCACAAGATTCAAAGACATAAAAAAATGAATGCATAGACCAATACCAATTTTTTTACTTTTGCATTAATCCCCCATCTAAAATGTCCAGGTTAAAGATTTGGTGGTTTAAGTCAGGGACATACCATTATGCTTGCATGTCACCAGTGCTGTCATGTCAGGAAGTGCAGAGGAGGAAATCCCTTGGGTCCTTGACCCCAGGGGATGTGAATGGGAGTGATTTACTCACAGAATGAAAGGGTTCCCTGTAGCCTGATTACGATTGGGTGATTGAAATACTTGTCCCTCAATGACTTCCTTTTTAATGGGTGATATTACTAATGCTAGCGTCAGCAGTCCTATCTCCGTTTCACTTAATTGGTTGGTCTCAAAATGGAGCGATTTGACAACTCTTTTGCTCATGCTTATCTATACATTTGAGACAAAACCAAATCCATACTTGCATGCTGTTGAATCCTACCCATATTTGTCTTATGTTCTAAGGTACCAGATCATTTCTCTAAAGTATAACATAGTAATTACAGCCACGAACATTTAAAACGGCTGACGGTGTTGACATCAATTAACGGGCTAATGATCCTAAGTGGTGTAGTACTACACTTGAACCTGCTTTGGTCAGGTTGAGTCGGGTTGAGGTGGGCTGTTTGTAACATCGCTGTGTCAGGTGCTAATGAGAGGGAGATAATGAGAGGCAGATGAATGTTAAAGGCACAGTTCACCTGTTTTTAAATTCACATTCATTATTTCCAGCACCATACCAGTGTCTACCTTCCAATACGGGGATAAAAAGTGAAGTGCCCATTGAATGCTCTGTGGGGGAAGTGGAGAGATTCGAAACATCACTCCAACAGGAAGCACCTGTCAAGTTAGGCTTCCGCCCCAAACTGCACCCTGGTCAAAAGTAGTGCACTATATAATAGTAACTCAAGAGGATGGACGGGGCTCCGGCTCTGAGTGTTTCATGGTCGGTTTTGCTGTATCAACCAGAACAGACAGAAAGGGACATAACTCATTGAAATGTCTGACATTGTTTGATTGTCTGCTGTGGGAGTAAAGATTCTTCACATTCTCCCTGTTTCAAAGGCTCCTTTTTCGTGGCCTCTGTGGTCGCATTCACTGTATCAACCGCAACAGAGATAATAAGTCATACAGTTGGCTGATGTTGTTTGACTAGTAGGCAATATGTCTACTGTGGGGTAAATATCCCAGGTTGCCTTTACCAAAAGGGATTTCTAACCTCAGGGGTCTTTTAAAATAATGGTTAAATAAAAAGATTCTTGACATTCTCCCTTTACCGAGAGGCTCCCGAGTCCTCCAGTTTGTCGGTTCCTAAATTTAAGGGGAAATTGGATCTGGGGAGTCCTCCAGAGCTTTCTTTCCAACATGACATAACTGAACGTGAGAGACACACCGCCCCTTAGAACGAACTCCAGGTGGGGAGTTCAAAGGTTGTATTTGGCATGCCACGTTTTATTCCAGACTTCCACAGCAGTCAAAACGTTCACACACTCCGTTCCACTTCCACCACTGTCGGGTCTCACAGGCATAAAAGGTTCCGGTGGAGGAGTAATGTGACCCCTGCAAACTTTTTAGTCAATGAAAGCTTTATACCCAACACTGTCAGCCCTCTTGTCCTGCAGACAAATCACCCATTTCCTTCATAGTAACCCATTCTTTCCGGTCTTGGCTGTACTCTGTAACAGACCTGGGTACTATTTGAAATCATTTCAAATACTTTATCTGTACTTAATTGAGCTTGCCCTTTGCCATGGAAACAATAGAAAGTCCCTAAATTGCAAACCCCGCCCATATGGCTCTCCAGGAAGTCTTAAGTAAGCACTCTTAAGTAATCGATAGATTTCAAATAGTATTTGAACCCAGGTCTGGACTGTAATAGGGTATCCTGTCCTGTCCCACAGCACCGTGACGATGACTTCTCCATATGGTGGTTGAAATAATGAAAACATTTTGGTGGACTGCTAATCAGATACCGGGATGTGGTTTTTGTAGTGGTCTCATTGTGCTCCTACATCACACCTGGTCTGTACTTCTGCGCTAGCTGGTATTGTCTACTCATTATTAGGCCTATTCATTGTATTCGCGTATGGTGTGATGATTGTTTCATTGATTCGTCCGTTCGAACGTAGCCTACAGTATGTTAAGATTTAAATCGTGATGTATTTCTGAGCATCGGACAATTGATCGTGTCCTGTCTTCGCGTGAAGTGTAGTCTTGACAGTCCACTCCAGTGTTATCTGTTTCTCTGGACAATAGCCAAGTCCAGGGTCGGGTTACCTGACACTTTGATGTGATAAATTCCAGACTGTCAGCGCAAGGGGCAGAATTAGCGGGGTTACTGCCATGAACACTGCTGTACCTGCTGTTGATTTGACAGCTCTGTGAGAGACCTGAGCTACTTCACACCATGCGATTTAGTCACCATGTGGCTCGTTGATTTTGTGCACTCAAGATGCCTCGCTATGACATTTTGATCTACCGTCGTCTGAGGAGATCGACTGATTTCATAATTGTTTTAATACTATGAATTACAGGATAATACAATGATACCACAATACGTATGTTTTATAATTTAGTCCCCCTGAATTCTGTCTCCTTTTGTGCCTTGAGGTAAAACAGCCAACTAGTGAATCATCATGTTTACAGGTACACCAGACACGACCTATAGATCTGACAGACTAAACATGCTTATTTTAAAAGTCGCTTAAACATTACTTGCAAAGGGCAGTTAAAACAACAAGGTAAGGAGTCAGCTCATTACTGGTCTTTATTGGTCGATAGTATTTAAAATGACCTTAGGGCTGTGTGTGTGTGTGTGTGTGTGTGTGTGTGTGTGTGTGTGTGTGTGTGTGTGTGTGTGTGCATCATGACAGACAGACAGAGGCGTATAGTCAGGTTAACGGTTCTGACCGGGAGTACCATTTGTTTTCAAGAGAGTCGATTCCGACACCAGGTAATTCCACATAATGAATGAGACATACACACGTCTGGCTTGTGTTTCATTCAGGACTCCAGCCGCGTCTGCTGTCCGACTTGATTTAGTCTGTCTAGTAGTTAACGCATGAGTTAGAAAGAGGCCTTGGCTTGCTAGGCCTCTGCTTACAGTGGCTGCTCAATACTGTAACCTAATCACATGTCTTGTCTCTTTTTGTTCATGTTTGTTTTTGGACCCGTGCACGCAAAGTTGCAGAATAAACAGACAAAAGGAGGATTTCATAAAATGTGAATGATTACTGTTTTAATTGTTTTAATAAACGGACACTTAGAAAGTATATTTTGTTGTGTGTGACAAATGTACTGTTTCTTTGTATCAATCAAGTACATTTAAACATTTTGCCACATGTCTCTCTGTATTGCCTCAAAATATCAACATGTCCATCTTCAAAGCATACCCTGTTTATCCAACATCATTTGGATGAGGCTCGAGTAGCTTCATGGCAACAGGCAGAAAACATCGTCTTGACCTGAAAGCTGTGTGAAACACCGTGTTGCTGGAAACACTGCCGTGTGCTGCCTGTGTACGTGAGGTCTGTGAAAGCTACAGAATAATCTCTCGGAAGTTCGGACTGATGTCATTTTCACGGTCACTTTTCTTTCCATTTCCCTCTGTGATGTGATGGGTGTGTGATATCTCTGATTAGAGCTGTTCTGTTTGCGGAGACAAAACAGGACATGACATGTCATTGTGTTTTCAGTTGGGGCGTACGCTACTTCAACGTTTACGATTGCAGCACTCTGTGTTCCTTTTGGTATATCTTAATAGAAATTCAAAGTGCATTTTTCCTGGACATTTTTGATTACTTTCTAATAAGTACATTTACATTCTTTTAGAATCTCTGTGAGGCTAAAGATATAATTATTTATTCATGTGGGAAGCCATGTAAACCAGTTGCTGTTTTAGATTGATCTTGATCTCATGTCTTCAACCGTGTTGCTCTGTGCAGGAAACACTGAATACACTGGAATGCCTAAAGAAGCCAATCTTGTTGATTGTGCTGAATGTCTTTAGATGTGGCCCTACACGTTGACAGAAAGGTGCTGTGTTTAGTCTCATGTGGATGCATTCGTGCCAGGGGACAATATGGTGATCAGCCGTCCGCGTTGTCTCTCTCTACGGGCAGTTTCACTTCCTTCTCGCTGTCAGGCCTAGCTGTCGCTGACGACCGTGCAGCAGGTTCCGGAGCTTATCGCCATGGTGATCTTATATTGCATTGTGTATTCAGGCCACCCCCATGTTGCCAGTTGTTTAGCTACACTTTCAAAGCCAGGCCTCAGTTTTCTCCCTCACAGGAAATATATATAACCCCATGCCTTTTTCCCAAAACCATGTTTGAAAAGACCAGGTCACGTAAGTTAGCAAATGATAGTGCTAACATATTGTTGATAACTATTAGCTACTTTTACATTTTTAGTCATTTAGCAGATGCTCTTATCCAGAGCAACTTACAGTAGTGAATGCATACATTTCATGCATTTTTTTTTTGTACTGGCCCCCCATGGGAATCAAACCCACAACCCTGGTGTCACACACACCATGCTGGCGTTGCAAACCCCATGCTCTACCAACTGAGCCACAGGGAAGTGCTACTTTGTGAGAGAGGGAACACAACAACCAATGTTGATGATACAGTACATCACCATCCATGAACGTCAATCTTGGACATTCACTTTTCACAGCAAAC
This sequence comes from Salmo trutta, assembly GCF_901001165.1. Lineage (NCBI taxonomy): Eukaryota > Metazoa > Chordata > Actinopteri > Salmoniformes > Salmonidae > Salmo > Salmo trutta. The sequence continues at coordinate 8,355,939 of NC_042988.1, forward strand.
TGACCAAGCGTTAAATCATCAAGTCCATTCTGAATACTTCATCCACCTGGCTATAGTCCTGGTATTCACCACAGAGTAAAACAAGTTTCAGTATGTACTAGGAGGTCATTGGCCACATCCTGTCTCAGGTGTAGTGGTCTGTTTTTCTGTTTTACTGTGTGTGCCAGGGCACTGGGCCAGTATGGGAGAGGAAATGATTCAGTCTACCAGCCAGCTACATAAGTCCTGTTGCTATGCTTCCTCTGTTTTCTCTATTACTTATTAAACCACCAGTTCTCTTGATTGCCAAGAAGTGGGTTACTCATTTTTAGTAGCATCTTTGGAAAGGTGTGGTGGAATTTTCAGTGGACTACTCACCCAGATGGCCTGCCAAGCTACTAAGAGGTCGAACCCTTGTCTCAGTCCTTTGGATTTAGGGGTTTTGTGAGAGGATTATTCAAAATTGAGATTCCAGTGTAAAATCACTTATTGGGAAGATGGCAGAAGTGATTTATCACCCTGTAACATTTACAGATAGACTTTGCTTCCAGTCACACAACATTGAGAGTTCATTGAAGTGAGTCTTGCGCTGCAAAGTGAAGTGCATTCAAACCCAGCAGAGCTTATGCCTTAAGAAACACCACCCCTAAACAAAAGCGAACTTCTTATTACTGGGCATGCCTTTTCACGATATCTAGTGTTCATGTAGATATCTTAGTCATTTATTTACTCTACTTTGCCAACTCTCCCCCCTGAGCGTTGTCATTAGTGACCTTTGTACAGTATGGGATGGTTAGGACTAGGAGGTGTGTGTGTGTGTGTGCACAGTAGGTCTATAGTACGTGTGCTTACACAGCCTGACTATGAACTGTGCCATATCTTCCCCTTTATCCCTGATTTCCCACCTCATCGCTGAAGGATTTGGCTTGAGATTCAGAGATAAAGTGAATTAAGGGATTGTGACGTGTCTTAGCTTGAGTTCCCATGCAGCCGAGCCAATGCAACTCAATCGGAGACCTTTATGCTTCTCTCATTTCAGTCGCCCACAACGTTGCCTGCAGTAGCACAAGTGAATGCACTCTCGCTGTTTCTATTACATGAATGAGTGTGTTTGCTTAAGGGGTTTGGTAATGTGTCTTTTGTTAACTGCTCATGACAATGACATCGTTAAAAAGGTTAGGCTATGCGAATTAAAGGAATTGAGCACCTTTGGCTTTCAGTCTTTTCAAACAAGGCTCATGTTGTTTATACCCAACCCAACCCACAAAGGCTCAATCATTCCCATGATAACAGCCACTGACTTGAGTAGGTTTAAATCCGGTGTACTCAAATAGTAGAATGTTGATAAGAGCTCTACTTAAACAATTGTAAATTAAACTATCAGAATCGAACCAGAGAATTCAGATTCCCCCCTATCACAAACACGGTTGATATCCTAACAATCCAAGCAAGCGAAGCAACCTGTCCAAGCATGTAATGTCATATAGCAGGGAAGAAGGCAGGCTGCCTATGCATTTGCGTACGAGGTATGTTCAGTGGGCAATTGGGCATAACCCTTATGGGAAAAAACACATGATTTCGCATGTGAAACCATTTCGTTTTGGAACACTTCACATGTGATGATATTTCACATAACCTTTCACATGTGGATTTCAACTTTCACATGATGCCCCGCAAACAAAAAGGTGCTCGGATGTCCCAAAGTAGCCACAGTGTTTTCCACTTACATATGACTACATTGTGTATGTTTATTTATTTATAAAGTAATTATTATACAACATGTCCTAACCTGGGATTTGAACTCTCAACCTCTTGCTTCACAGCATTCTGATCTTCCTGCTATGCCACTATTTATGTGTCAGTGACTGATTGCTCCTGTATTCATACACTTTGGACTTTGTATAATACACCCAAGAAAAACTATTATATTTATCATAGTGATTCAGGAGTAATACGCCCCTAGACAACTATACTGAAAACCCTTGAATTGCTAAGATAAGTCAATGAAATCAACGATGAGAGAATAGCCAGATTAACTGATAACTAAAACAGCAGGGCAGATGACACTCTTTCTCCAAGTGCAGAGATATGTTATAAGTAATGAATGTGTATGAGCAGCAGAAAGATCACTGTAATCCAGAGGTTGTGAGTTCAAATCCCAGGTGAGGTCATATTGAAAAGTCAGTACTAAGTGATCATGTCAAATGCAATCATATTGTCATTGATTAAAGATTTGTACATCTTTTTTACAACACATTTAACTCAACAGCGTATCACCTACCTTAAAACCCCGATACCATTTCATTAGTTCCCTTACAAAAAAAACGTGAAATTTCACATGCGAAATAACTGTTTTTACAAATTGAGCTGAAATGTTCATGTGAAAACAAAAGAGACACGTGAGTTCAGCTGTTCACATGTGAAACTAGATGTTCACATGTATTCAATATACATTGAGAGTACAACACATTCCAAATATTGAGTTTCACTGCCTTTTGCTCTCAGAACTGCCTCAATTCATTGGGGCGTGGACTCTACAAGGTGTCGAAAGCGTTCCACAGGGATGCTGGCTCATGCTGACTCCAATGCTTCCTACAGTTGTGTCAAGTTGGCTGGATGTCCTTTGGGTGGTGGACCATTCTTCATACACACGGGAAACTGTTGAGCGTGAAAAACCCAGCAGCGTTGCAGTTCTTGACACACTCAGTCCTGGCCACCTACTACCATACCCTGTTCAAAGGCACTTAAATATTTTGCCTTGCCCATTCACCCTCTGAATGGCACACATACACAATCCATGTCTCAATTGTCTCGAGGCTTAAAAATCCTTCTTTAACCTGTCTCCTCCCCTTCATCTACAATGATTGAAGTGTATTTAACAAGTGACATCAATAAGGGATCATAGCTTTCAGCTGGATTCACCTGCTGTTCCTAATGTTTTATGCACTCAGTGTAGAGTTCCCATGTTAAATGTTAACACCACCTTTTCACATGTGAGGAGAATAACATGTTTTCACCGTACATGTGAAATGTAGATTCACATGTGGAATTAGCGTTCACACATGAAAAACTTTCACATGTGAAAATCGAACTTGCACTTTCCCGTGACAAATGTCCACGTGGAAATCTAACTCTCGCATGTGGAAATGCATATTGACGTGAAAAACGTTAAAATGTTGTCACGTGTAGTTTCATGGTATCGCATGTTGAAATGTTGCATCCCCATGTTGTCACATTTGTTTCAAATGAGATCATGTTTTCACATGTGCTCAAATGTTTTCACATGTTGCTTTTACATGTTGTCACGTTATCACATTAACTTGACATAAGACCACATGAGAAATTCATGGGGTTTTTTTCCGTAGAGAAGACACATCAGGGCTTGATTATCTCTAATATAATGTGCTCTTTTCAGCCCTGGCTTCAAATAGTATTTGAAATCCTTTCAAATACTTTATCTGTGCTCGGTTGCGCTTGCCTGGCTCAATAAACCAATAGATTATTCCAAAAACCACAAACCCGGCCCATCAGGCATTCGATGCAGGCTCAAGCAAACGCTCAAAGTATTTGAAGGACTCTTTCTTCTGTTACGTCTTACAGTACAGTGGGAATGGAGAGCATGCAGAGCACGCCGGCATGGACATCATTAGCCTGTGTGCTGGTAGTGTTGCATTCCTTCCTAGTAGCCCCTGCTACCTGTATGACATACCCCAGCTGCCAGTACTGGAACTCCTTTTTCTAAAGTAGCGTGGAGAGCACTCCCAGGTCAGATGTCAGATGAGTGGAACAATTACACACACGCACGCACACAAAACACACACACATGCATGTACACACACACACACTGATCAGTAGTGATCCTCCTCTACTCTCTGGTATGTGTATCTCTCCTATTTCTCTCCAGTGGGCCAGTGGCATTTGTGATAACATTATCTGTGTAGCTAGACAGCCTGATTGGTGGAAGTCAGTAAATGTCCTCCCTATTATCTCTGTCATCGCCTTGGTGACGACTGGCATTTATTCAACTTGACTGATGAGCTCTGACTATTTATGTCTGCCAGGGTCTAGATACTACAGTCAAAGGTTAAATATCTGTCTTTGTTGCTACAAATGTACAGATCTTCTTAACCCAGAGGAGCTCTCACTTGACACTCTTCCCATTTCTGGATTCCTTATAGAATCATTGTGTGCCACAGTAGCGTCTTTACTATAATGCCTTCTTGTTATGAATGAATATTGCGTGGAATTGCTTGATGTTTCTTTCTCCAATGTCCCATCCACATCCCAAGCGACTTATGAATGAGACGTATTGGAGAGAAAGAGAGAGAGGGAGAGAGAAAGGAATTATGAATTAAAGGAGAAGAGACTGATTGACTTGGGTTGTTTGGATGCTGTCTTGTCCTTGTATGCCACAGCTCACTCACCCTTTACGTGACATGCTCATTTCCTCGTTCCTGGTCAGGCAAACCTGATTTAGAGTCACATGACACAACCCAACCCGGGTCCTGGGTGAGGGGAGGGGGGCGACAAAATTAAATTAGACCCCCCAAACTGGATGAGACAGCTCGGAGGGACGGATGGGAGGAGAAAGGTGCCCTTCAGTTCAGAACTCCTCACTGGTCCTCCCTGTCTTCCGTCTGTCATTGTCTGGCTGCCGCCTCTCATTGCTCTCTCCCTCCTCCTCCCCAGTCTCTCCTCTGTTTACTCGTTCTACCTCTCTCCAGTCTGACTTCCCTGTGTCTGACCTCTCCCGACTCCTCATCAGTACCCACCTCATTGCAGTGTGTACAGCATATCAACGAGAAAGAGAGCGAGAAAGAGAGCGAGATGGGGAAAAATCGACACATCCTGGCTTGGCTGCCTGCCGCTCTATTTCACATGGGCAGTCATCTGTGTTACAACTATTATCTTTTATTGAAGCAAGGGAGGACAGCTCAAATTGTTTGGTTATGACACCTTTTAATCCAAATACATACATTTCACTCTCTGTCTAAAGGAAACAAGACATTTTGAATTACTACTCTCTCTGCCTCACAATGCCACATGTCTGTATGGGGAAAGACCTCTGATCAGATAGCCAAATAGGTGGCAGTTATCAATGGATCAGTGGATATGCATTGTTGACGTGGTGTAGAGGTGCCTGGTGTAGTGGATATACTCTAATTTTGCTAACATCTTCCCAAACGGCCCGCCCGGCGAAGTAAAGTCGCCCTCTGAGAAACAGTGACATATACTCTGAATGACCTAAAATGATGAATCCCATATTGGTCTTTCACAGTCAGGACAAGCCAAGATGTACTGTGCAAGTAATCTAATAGTTGGCCTACTATTGAAATAGATAAACGAGGATGTCAACCGAGTCATAAATTCACAGATTTCTTTCAGGTTTTAGCTCTCAAAGTCACATTTTCATAATTGAAAAAAAAAAAAAATGTTCTAAGTCAACATCAATGCTTAAACCACATCAGGAGACCACTTTTGAGTTGTAGTTACCCTTTAATTCAAATGTGCAGGCACTTAGCACTGTTATTTCGATAGCAGTGTTTCTGTAGCGGACATGAGATGGAGTTTGCTAAACAAATGGCCACTGGATTGATGCAAATAATCACGATATCATTCTGCCAGGTAGACATACCTGGCAGAATGTATAACATTTCATTGAGAAGGTTTTTTGGAAAGCCTTTCCATCTAACAGAAGACGGTTAGGCCTGTCATTAGCATCTCTATATGTTTCCTGTTCCTTAATTGTTTGAAACCTGGATGTTTTACTTCATATTATGAGGCATGTCTTACCTTGCTTCAAAGTAGCCAAGCCAAAATAAGACCATAGAAATGTTGAGGGAAACATTTTAGAAACCTCGTATGCGCTCTCCTGTTCTATAGGCCTATTTTTCAAATCAACTTTCCTTCGTTGTTTAGCAGCCAAAGGCATTAACCTGGTCATGTTAGCAACCCATAATAGGTGTTGCATCTTTAGATCTCTAACGCAGTGTGCACAGTGCTGCGCTTAAAATTGAGAAATATAGTTCATCAACATTTTAACCCGAAACATTCTGATCTGTTAAATCAGCCTTATTTATTGATACTGCGTATACCTCGAGTAAACTACTTGTGAGGATTAAGAAGGGAGTATACGCAATGCCCACTGAAAACAGTGTGTATAATGCGTATTGTTGCGTATACCTTCCACTACACCACTGGGTATCATCTGATCTCCTGCAGACATGCGTGTGGTGCCCTGTTGTCAGTGAGTTTAACATACTGTACTATAGATGGCTAATCTACTATAGATGGCTAATCTTGGGGTTGAAATGTAAACGCAGATTTGTTTTGTCTTGTTTGGATCCACAGACTCCTTGTTGGAGCACCCAAGGAGAAGGCAGAGTCTGGCGTGAAGGCCAATGAAACAGGAGATGTGTATACCTGCCCTGTAAACGTTGCCCAATCAGATTGCACCAGGATGAACCTGATTGGCTCAGGTAGGCATTGTGGTTTTGCAGTTGTTGCTCAGAGTTGCTAATTCTGCTTTTAAAATGTAAGGAAATATTATAGTACATTTGGACTAAGAATAGATACTGATTGTTCCACAAAGGTACTATCCATTTAGAACACCACAGAGGAAATGTTAATATCAAATCAACTGAAATAAGGGATTTGAAGAGGAACATAAGGATGAAATTTGTTCTGATTCCTAAAAGAAATGCCTTATTGTTGTATTGTATTGAAACCCAAAGCACAGTGATGATGAGTGGTGTGATATACTGTGACCTTTCAGACCCTGACCTCATTGAGGGTGAGGACAGAGTGGAGGATATGTGGCTGGGGGTAACGGTGGCCAGCCAAAGACAGCCAGGGGGGCGAATTCTGGTGAGTAACTTCTTGTCTGCTTATTAAAGATTCATTGGTTCAAGAGGCCATCAGTCAATCCTCTGGTGACCCTCCAGACCAGCAACTCTCCTTTCTGAGTTTACTGAACAGATTAGTGTAAATTACAGCAAAAAAAAATGCATTCAATATTGATATGAATGATTATCTCTGGCAAATGACTGTATCATACTACTTGATTAAATGGCCAAGTATGGAATGACCAAGACAAAGAGGTTCAATTCTGATTCTCTCTCTCCTTCTCTCTCTCTCAGACCTGTGGCCATCGCTTTGTGAAGTTACATGGCGTATTGAAGCTGCGTCAGATGATTGGGAAGTGTTATATCCGTGGTAACGACCTGAACTATAATGAAACAGACATGCACTGGCAGAACCCTGATCAGGTGTGCAGCCACACTAAAGACATCACAGGTGAAGTCATGTGCAACATGGGCATCTCTGCTGCCATCACTGACACAGAGGTCATCGTGGGCGCCCCTGGGAGCTTTGAGTGGCAAGGTAGGCATAGATTTGTTTGAGACTGCAAAAAAGTACACCCCACAGGGACAATATGGTCAGTAAAGTTAAGTACAGTCATGACCAAAATTATTGTCACCCTTGATAAAGACGAGCAAAAATATTTTAGAAAATAAATAATACAAATACTATATAAACATCTTTTATATTAATATAATTTTTCTGAGAAAAATATTTTGTTTAACAAGTAATCTTTTTTTTCTCTCACAAAGATAGGGGTACCTTCCCCTTGCGAGGATAATGGCACTGAGCCTTTTTGTAAAATGCTTATTGAGATTGAAGAACACATTGGGATCTCAGGCCATTCCTCCATACAGAATATAGCTAAATGTACAGCCAGCATTTTGTCTATATCGATGCTGTTACAATTACCAAACGTTTGGATAACTTTTGTGTATCAGCAAAGTTGCTTGAGATGCCGCCACTTGCATCTGCAACCAAAATTGATTTAGCTGAACTCATCACATTTTTTATTAATGTTATTTCATCTTTATTTTGACAGGGAGTCACGCTGAGACCAATGTCTCTTTCACAGATGAGCCCTGCTTACACATCAGTACACTTTACACATCACTATACACATCAATATTCACATCAATACACGAAAAGCAAAACACAATAATAGAAAACAAACCTCAGTCAGCCTTTTGAATTGCCCTAGAGCCACCAATTCATCCAATATCAGAGAGTTTTGAGATCATCCCTCAAGTAAGGAGCAAAAAAAAAGCAGATTTACCTAACTCAGTGGCGATCGAAGGGATCTACAGAGTTAGCCGTCCCTGAGACCGCGTCTAGTATCTCATTATTCTGTATGTTAACAATGAAGTCAGGTACGGCTGGAGTTTATGCAGGACGGCTTTATAAACAAAACCTGCTACATTTAGCCCTATGCTAATCTCACCAGGTGGCCGTGATTAGATCCGGGTTCGAATTCGGCTATTACAGCTATTTGTCAAGGCCATAATGCTCTTCAACTTTTTTTTTGGACAATGTATGATACACTTAAATGTTGTATAGTCCTTTATATTTTCTCCGTAAAAGCACATGGGTGTATGTGAAACGGATAAGCAAAAATGTGGGATTTAGTTACTGTATACACTGAGTGTACAAAACATTTTTCCATGACATACACTGACCAGGTGAAAGCTGTGATCCCTTATTGATGTCACTTGTTAAATCCACTTCAATCAGTGTAGATGGAGGGGAGGATTTTTTGTCTTGAGACAATTGAGACATGGATTGTGTATGTGTGCCATTCAGAGGGTGAATGGGCAAGACTAAAGATTTAGGTGCCTTTGAACAGGGTATGGTAGTATGTGCCAGTTACACCGGTTCGTGTCAACAACTACAAGGCTGCTGGCTTTTTCACACTCAACAGTTTCCCGTGTGTGTCAAGAATGGTCCACCACTCAAAGGACATCCAACCAACTAAACACAACTGTAGGAAGCATTGGAGTCAACTTGGGCCAGCATCCCTGTGGAACGCTTTCGACACCTTGTAGAGTCCATGACCCGACAAATTGAGGCTTATGAATTGGTAACATTAGTAAGTCGCCTAGTCATGAATGCGATGCTCATGCATTATTGGTACTCTACACTTGAGACAGACAAAGTGAAGGGAACGAAAGTAAACTTTGAATTTACAGCTTTAAATATATCCCTCTGGTGGCCAGGTTGACATATTTTAAGAAATGCCATTGGTGTGTGGAGAAACAGTTTAAGATCTTTGATTGGCTGATGCGAAATTTGTTTTAGGAAATAATCCTGGCCACATGGTGACGGTTAACATAGGGCTAAATGTACAAGGTTATGTGATGGAAACAGCTAACATGTAGCCTGTGATCAGGCTACATGTTATGTTACATCTATGTCGATGATTTTAATTGGCTGATGCTTAAACTTTTTCTCATGTTCGCAAGTATGGCCCCCTGGAGTTTGCTAAACGGCATTGCCACTTGGATTGGAACCGGTACTATGGTCAGGTGACATGAAACTAGAGCTCTTTGGCCATGCACCCCAGTGGTGGGTTTATCGTCGAAAGAAAGATGCATATGCAGAACAGAACAGAACCCCATACCTACTGTAAAATATGGTGGTGGATCTTTGATGTTATGGGGCTATTTTGCTTCTACTGGTCCTGGGGCCCTTGTTAAGGTCAACAGCATCATGAACTTTACCCAGTACTACAAAATTCTAATCCAAAAACCTGGTTGCCTCTGCCAGGAGGCTGAAACTTGGCCGCAAGTGGATCTTCCTGTATTATTTTTTATACTTTATCAAGGGTGCCAATAATTATGGTCATGACTGTATGTTAGCCTGGTCTGTGTGTGTGGTATGTCAACACATATGGTCATTGTCATGCTAATCGTGTCAGTTTTTGTGGTTGTTTCGTATTTTGTTTTAAAATGTCAGTGTGTTGTTCTGCTTCTATTTCAGGCAATGTTCATGTCTCCTGGATGAATCCAAATGTCATCTATGACACCAAGAGAAGCAGCTTCCCCAACTTTGGTAATCGACGGCACATTTACATAGGTACAATTTTTTTCTTGCTTTACCCAGGAAACTTCTATAGACAGATTTGAATTGAACGGGTTTTTAAAAGTAAACAGTGAACATGATGTGTGCGTTTTCTGTTGTCAGTTAACCTATGTTGTTAGTACGTCAGTATGTAGTAGTTAGAATAGAGTGGCTGCATGGCCAGATTTTCTAGATGCTTCTTCCCGATAGCTAAACAGCCGTACCTTCTGCGCATGTGCAAGATTCTCTACTTTACGAACAATTTCTTAAGATTAAGATCAGATCACGTAAGTTAGACATAGTATTTTTTTAAGTTAGTACTAGTATGTTGTTTGTTGTTGTTCTGTTCCAGGCTACTCGGTGGCAGAGGGCCGAGGCCTCCTCAGCCAGAACCAGGACACAGTGGTGACAGGGGCTCCTAAGGATAACAAGGATGACGCCAAAGGCTCGGTCATTCTGACTGTGAAGAAGAAGTCGACGTCAGGGGACGGGGACCAGCTGAAACCCTACCTCACCCTGAGAGGCGAGCAGATGGGCTCATACTTTGGGAACTCCTTAGCCGTGGCAGACCTCAACAATGATGGGTACAGTGTGGATTATAACTTTGTCTTACTTACTCCTCTTAATCCCCATGGGACATAAGTAACTTGTTTTAAATCATTGATATAGCTTATTTTGGAATTAATTTAACTGCAATATCATTTTTTCCTGAATTCAGTTAATTGAAATATTATTGACTGAACCCTGTCAATGAAACAACACTCTCTTTGTTTGCACATTTCTGTAGTTGGAATGATCTGATCGTCGGAGCCCCGTTCTATTTTGATCGGAAGAAGGAGCTTGGTGGAGCGGTATATGTCTATATGAACGAGAACGGCTCCTTCCGGCAGAAATCCAGCATCATACTACGAGGCCCTAGAGACTCTGCGTTTGGAATGGCTGTGGCTGCCATTGGAGATGTCAACCAAGATGGCTTTCAAGGTAAAACGTTTAAATAAACCAACATTTTCTCACATTTATAAAGAACCTAGGATAGAAAGTAGTTAAAGGCCCAGTGCAGTGAAAAATGGGATTTATATATACTTCCACTCTGAGGTTGGAATAAAATTGTGAAAATTATGATAATGCACTTTTAGTATAAGAGCTGTTTGGAAAAACTGACTGAAATTTCATCCTGTTTTGGTGGGATGGAGTTTTGAACTGCCTGGTGACATCAACCGGCTGTAAATGTCCTGATAGACCGTTATACCACAGCGTTGTTGAATACTCGTTTCTGATTGGTTAGAAGGGCATTCTAGAATGGACATTAAAACCAGATAGCGGGACAGTTGGAAAAGATATCTGGAAAGTTGAAAATATATCAGACACCTTGCAATAATGATGCAATATACGCCTACACATGCAGACAGTACTTGCTACAAAGTTACAGAAAGCTAAACTAACAACCACACAAACCGAAATTGGATAGATTGTAAATGCAGGCCCAATGAGGAAGAACTCAGTTAGCTAGCTAGCATTGTTTTGCTTTTTCAGAGACATATTGATGAACATGAATTTCTCCGGTCCCTATGTTGCAGTCACAAAGCAAGTGGCGCTATGCTGTCAAATCCTTCCACGTTTCTAGTTTGACAAACTGTTTTCAGCAACGGTATTTTTCAATTCAGTTGTCATATTGGCAGATTTGCTAGCAACTAACTATTTCGCTAGCTTCTAGCCTAGTGTTTGATAAGCAATGCAACCTCCTCGTAATGAACTGGCAAAATTGGGCATCATCAGCTGAACGTTATGGATGTATCCAAATTAATGTCAATAGAAAACAGCTTAAACAAAAGCAAATGCAGCTATTTTGCTGTTATTCTGGCTACGGAGGTTGTGACTGTGTTAGCTATAGCTAGTTGGCTATAGTAACTAGCAAGCAACTGGGTCGCGGACCATAAATATCAAACTAACCAAAATATGAGAAATTATGAATTCTCTTATAAAAATGGAAATATCAACAGATTTTTTTTACATTTCTACCGGTAAATGTGTGCGTTAGTATTGTTTTCTTTGGCAACTGTGGTGTAAGCAGGATAAACACCTCCGTTCTGTACATTAACTTGGAAAAATGAACTTCACTGCGTCATCCACATTTCCAAGGTAAAGTACAGAACTTCGGCGTTTATCCCTTACATAAGAAAGAGAGTTACAAACCTCACTGCCAATAACAGCTAGTTTTCAGTTTTCCCCTCCCCACTCAGGCCACAGCTAGACAGTCCTAGCAAAATGAAAAACAATCACAGTAAGGTACTTAACTGTTACCCGGAAATGATTTGATATTGAGACAAAAACGGCTGCATTGAACCTTTAATCTCTCAGAAAATACAGTATTTAAGAATAAGCTACATATATCTTTTTACAGCATTGCTGTCCTGAACACTATACAGTAGATCACCATAACGTCTATGACACTGGTATTATAAATCTATCATGTGCCTTTCTGACATGAATCAAAGCTGTTTGAATGGGATTTTGACAACATTTCACTTTCCCTAAGTATTGGCTCAGTGCTGAGTGCTGACATTAAATTAAATGGATAGAACATTCCTGGCCCTCAGTGACGGAACAAGGCTTTTGAAGACCTTTGTTGGAGACACAAGAGCCTATCATTTCTATCTCTTTCTCTCTCTCTCCCTCCCTCTCTTCACAGATTTTGCGGTGGGCGCTCCGTTCCATGGAACAGGCAGGGTGTTCATCTGGACAGGCAGTGCTGAGGGCATCTCTCAGGAGCCCAGTCAGGTATGGAAACACACCCTTAGGCACAGGATCTAGGATCCTCCCTGACTGCTAACCTTAGCCGTAAGGGTACTACATGTAAAACCTCAGATCAGCATCTACGGGTCACTTCATCCTATGGGGCTCATGGTGAGGAGAGCTGCAGAGCTGAACAGCTGTTGCAACATCTGGTTGTTGTATTGACCTCCCTCTCCTTAGGTGATTGAGGGGGAGGATATAGCTGGAGGTGGGTTCAAGACGTTTGGCTACTCCATCAACGGAGGGTTGGATGTGGACGAGAACCGCTACCCCGACATGGTGGTCGGCTCACTGGACGACCGCGTAGCCTTACTGAGGTAGCTAATCACAACAAGGATCTGTTGTTGCATTTAGATGTATATTGTGTTTTCGGCCATCTCAGTTCTCATCCTTCGACCAGACGTATTGTTTAATGCACAGCAAATCTATTGTATCAACCATAAATCCCTAATGTATGGTATATGTTCATGTTGTTATCTATTTGATCAGGGCCCGCCCAGTCATTCACCTCATTAAAACTCTTGAAGTGACGCCGGAGATTGTGGACCCTAAAGACTGTGACAACTGGTAAGATTTTGTTTGGTATAATTGTATTTGGACATAATGATTTATTTTCAATGCTTGAGGATACTCAATGTTTCAGCAATAGTGATTAAACCCATATTATGACCCTGAATCGGGGAATCCCTGACCATTTGAGTATGTTTTTCTGTGTTTGCAGTGTGGAGGTGAAGGTCTGTTTCTCCTACACACTGAGCACTGGGGCCAACGACTTCAGAAAGAACGTCAGTGAGTGTGGTTCTGTTATAACATTGTAATTAGATGACCACTGCTCTAACACTAACACTGCTATTTTAGCGTTGATCAGTCATTCAAGTGATCTTATGACAAGATTGCCAACATGTTTGAATGTCATTTCCGGAGCAAATGGAATTCAATTTAGTCCATTTAATTAGATTTGGTTCAATAAATTTCAATTCAATACAGTTTATTTATCCCCAAGGTACAATTGTAAGCCGAGGATGCATCGAGTTAACATGAGTCCTAAAGGGCCATTGTGACTGTTGGTTTCATTTGTGCCTAGCTATTAACTAATTAGTGAAAGTGATTGATTGGCAAGATGGTCCAGCCAATTAGCGCAGGTTGTTCATCAAAAGGGGGAGGGTATAAATTAGCAAGACATTGTTGGAGTTCGCCTTGCATTTTCCTGTACCCCATGTGGGCGGAGTTGGCTCATTTTAGACCATTCTCTACCCACCCGGGACACGGGGCTATGCAAAACAAACTCCACCATTGTTACCCTTGAACCTATGAGCTTGTCAAGAAACACACGCATATCATCTCTAAAAATATGTTTTTTTTATGACATCACTGGCTTTGTCCCCTTTCCTTTTGTAGCCAAAATCATAAATCAAATGACAGATACCTAATATTATTATCTAAATAAATCTTATGTCTGACATACAGTATGTATGCAAACACAACTGTTGGTTTCATGTGATTTCAAATGTACACAAAGCCTACTTGCTCTTATTGTTTTTATTTATTGAAGCCACATTTTTATTCAAACAATGGGGATAAAAGCTGCTAAATGAATGAATAAATAATTGTTCTGAAATTCCCTGACACATTTTGTCCCGTGTCCTCTCAGCTGTGAAGTACACGGTGGAAGCCGACCTAACACGGCACAACCACCGGGTCCGTTTCCAAGACAATGGCGTGGACAGCTACACTGGTTTCTTGTCAATGCCATCTGCCAAATGCAAAACGCTGAGGCTCGGACTAGCGGTAAGGAACTGTCACCGACATAACCTATTGTGACCACTGGGTTTGGTTTTGAATTCATCTCCTCCTCCAGGTTCAAAGCCCTGTATCGTTACTGATGATCTGCTTGTTGAGATTTGTTGGATAAATGCTTGAAAATAGCAAAGGGAGTTACCCTAACCATGTCTCGCTGTCTGTCCTGTAGAGTCCCATCCGAGACAAGGTGGAGCCCGTAGTCTTCTCCCTGAACGTATCCCTCCATGAGGGGCATCCCAAAGCCCGGCAGTCCCTGCAGAACCTGGATGCCTTCCCTGTGCTCAGTGAGGGAAAGGCCAGCCATGTCAAAAAGGAGGTTAGACCTAATGTTTACTCAGTTAATGTTTGATAACAAGGTGCGACTACTCATAATACTGTTTTGAATGTTCCCCTTTACACAGAATCTCCACTATACTATTTGTGTGTGTGCCTCTTCAGTTACTGCCCACGCTTTGTACACTGGGGTTTGTTGATAGTGTGTTGATGAATATAATATTAGCTCCACAGAGAATAAGTATACTTGCTTTCAACTTCTCTCTCTCCCTCCCCTCTTTCTCTATCCCACTCCCTCCCTCACTCCCACAGATTCACTTCCAGAAAGCCTGTGGCCTGGACAATACGTGCCAGAGTAACCTGCAGATGAAGGCAGAGTTTGCCAATGAAGAGCAGACACCTTTTCCCAGGTACAGTCATCAGAGGTCAGGGATCAAAGGTCATGACTAGAGGTATAGGAGGGATAGTTCAAAGTGTCATCAGCTATATGATTGGTGGCTTGAGAGGAACGTAAACCGTAGAGGTTGACTTTGAATAATGTAAGTCGTTTTTAGAGTGACCAAGACATCAAATCAAAGAGAAGATGTAATCTTTGTTAACTCTGTTTGTTGTGAATGTCCCTGTACAGCCATGATGGTCACCAGATCCTCCAGTACAGCGCCAATGTCAAGAAGGTCATGTTGGTCGTGGAGGTGACCAACTTCCCGTCGCCAGGGAAACCGGCGGAGGACGCTCACAATGCCATGCTCAACGTCACCATTCCCCCGTCGCTGATCTACTCTGCCTTTCGCTCAAAGGTAAGCCTGCTATGCTGTGCTACTCTGATGTCGCTCTATGGTGTAATATGGTGAAATTGCCCCTAGGCGCTGATCTTGGGTCATTTTAGCATATTCTCTACTATTGGTTAAGGTTAGGATTGAGGGTGGGGAAGCTGATCCTAGACCTAGGGGAAACTTCACCTCGGAGCCTCTATTATGGTGCGTAATAGAGTTAATTAGCTAGAAGGCTAACAGTTCTATCACTCCCATTGTTTTGCACGCAACGATGCTAATGCTAAGCTATGGGTAAGTAAACAACCACATATTTTTGGTTCTCTGATTGGTGATTTATAGATAAGATTACTTGCTAGTTGTCCCAAAAGTGACTACTTCCTCTCTACTCATGAAATGGTTTCCTATGTTCCACAGAACAACAGCCCAGCCATCAAGTGTTCAGCAGAGGATATAGTTGTACTGTGTGAGCTGGGGAACCCATTCACCAGCAACCAGATGGTAGGTTCTAGTTTAAACTAGTACTCTCCACTACTTCGTCTGGACCACAGCGGATACAATACAAGTGGGATGGTAACATGGTACCATATATAGGGTTTTAAATGTGGATTTCTACCACATTATGTTTTCCAGGATCAGGTCCAGATCATCTTTCAGACGTCTGAGATCAGTCTGGACACCAGAGAGATTCGCTCTACGCTGCAGCTTTCCACGTAAATGTCCCTCTACACTTCCTACTGCCATCACCTACATACATCATCCCTCATCACAGCATTGCTTCTGGACTGACCCAGCTCCAATCATCTGTAACATTTAATTGCTTCTCAACCTTTGTCCTCTCTCAGATTGAGTAAACAGAGCAATCTACAACCGCTGCCTCTTGTCATGATGGTGGAGTATACACTGGATACGTCTTTTGCACTGTAAGTTATTGGTTTTGAGTCATTTTAAGGGCATGTTTTGATTATAGGCATTAGGTAGCACCATACTGTATATCACAGGGATCTGATTCAGTGTTACTGCCTCTATTCTAGTGCCCAGTACACAGGTCACACTCACTTCAGTGGGGAGATCATGGGAGAATCGGGCATGAAGACTGCCAGCGACGTCGGAAGTCCTGTGGAGTTCACATTTAAGGTTGTTGTTTTTTTTACCTAGAAAACAATCCTTGCTAGCATCTCTGAAGATCCTAAATTCACCTATGATGCCTCTCCTCATAGGTGAATGTTTTTGGGAAGCCACTGGGTAACCTTGGAAACCTGGAGGTGGAGTTTGATTGGCCCTGGGAGGTAGCCAATGGCAAGTGGCTGCTGTACCTGACGGAGATCCAGACCAAAGGGACGTCAGACTCTCACTGTGTGCCTCCTGGAGCCATCGTCAACCCACTCAAACTCATGGTAAACCTGTTGGAGTATTATCAGGGCTATTTCAGTGGTGTTTTGTTTATTCAGAATTCCAGTAGCTGGTATATTAATGTTAATGTGTTCCCAATTTTATGGTTTCAGATGGAAATCTCAACTTCAGGTCCACAGTTGATCATGTTGTTGTCAATATAACACCTAAAAAACAGCTACTTTTAAGTTCCAATATTATAACACTGAGTTATGAGGTCTGTGCCTTTTTGTCTGTTTTCCTTTTCCTCATAGTTGCCAGAGAGCAAAGCCAGGAGAAGGAAGCGAGAGGAGGGCTCCACAGAGGAGGTGCACCCCAGAGAACCCCAGGCCTCCCTCAATCTGAAGGGAACTCGCAAAAAGTCCTTTAAACTGGTGAGGCCTAAAATGCCTAGGCTTTGGCTTAGTGGGCTAATGCTCTCCTCTGGTGAGCAGGAGACCTGGGTTTGAACCCTGTCAGTCACATTATGAACTCAACTGAAATGTGTATGCCCAAATGGTGTACTGGTGCTAACTCCCTTTCAACTGCTGTTGTCTGTAGGACTGTGTCACGGGCGCTGCTCACTGTGTCAAATTCATCTGCCCTCTCCGCAACATGAACAACACTGCGACAATCATTGTCAGGGCCAGAGTGTGGAACAGCACCATGCTGGAGGTGAAGTCACCAAAGCACAGTGGTCTAGTCTTAATGTCAACTTTCTCCTCAGCTTCATTAGAGTGACTGGACTGGGTGTACCAATAAAGTCCTGTTTATGTGTTGTGTTTCCACAGGACTACAGGGAAGCGTGGCGGGTGACAGTGAATGGCAAGGCCACACTGAAACTGGTCACAGACAAACCCACCATCAGGATGAACACTGAGAGCACAGAGGTAATGACGCCATACTAGTCATACTGTAACAAAAGCTAGGCTACATCCATACTAATTGAAAGGTTATTTCCATGATGATTGCTGTATGATGATGATGATGATGATAGCTGATACATGATAGAGGAGGAATATACAGAATAATAATTGAGGATACACTTTTACATATAGCCTAAATGCAGACATAGTTGATGTCCTCTGTTTGATATCCCCTGTCCAGTTCACCCTGAATATAGACCCAGAGCTGGGGGAGGAGGCTACGTACCAGGTCCCCCTGTGGATCATCATCGTGTCTGCTGTCGCTGGCATCCTCCTTCTGGCCTTCATCATCCTCCTTATGTGGAAGGTAACGATCCAGTATATTAGGTATTACAATGGTCTGCCAGTTAGGTCCAATTGAACAAATATCCTGCACTGACATTAGCAGCAAGAGGAGAATGGAGATTCAATTTCGCCTCCAACAACAAATCCAAACAAACTGTTAGATGGTACGGGTACCGCGAGACTTCTACTGTCCACTGGTTCAAAAGGTCCACCTTTTTGGATCCACAATGGATCCTGTTTGACTTGTTATTCTGACCGCCTTCCCCTCCTCAGTGTGGCTTCTTCAGGAGGGCCAGCACCAGGGAGATGTACGAGGCCAAGGCCCAGAAAGCTGAGATGAAGACCCAGCCGTCGGAGGTGGAGAGGCTGACTGAGGAGTAGTGAGGCTGGGGAGGGAGGTCCCCCTGTGGGCCTCTGGAACAATGCACTGGGTTTCCTCGGTAAAATAATAGTCCTTCCGTCTGTGACTCCTTTCAGCTTCCAACGGCTTTTTGCAGCTTGCAGTGGCTTTCCTTAACTTCAGTCTTCCTCTCTTGCTGTCAAATTATAAATGATGTAATGGTTTCTCTTCATCAAGAGTATCTATCCACAGGGGAAACAGCATTTCAGAGGCTGTGACTTGTCTGATTGACTTTTATATGTTTATTTAACTCTTTTTCCAACCCTTTCCCCATTGCTAACTATTTAGTCTCTTCTCCTACCTAACCAGCTTTGCAGAGCTTGAGTCTATTGGTTGTGTGGTGATTTGATCATATATTTCACATATCTCATGATACCCGTGTTTACATTAGAAAGCTGTCAAGTATCTAAACAACAGCGGGACTGAGATTGCCTCACAAAATGTATACTGGTGGCACCAATGTAGAATTACTTTTAAAAATAACATGGTAATACCCAAAGTCTACACTTTTCAAATGTTCACTTTGTGTCGTCTACCATTGTCCCACAGTGTGGCTTTTTCAAGCGGCCCAACCACTTCAAGATGATGCCAATACACCAGGGAGTGAAGATTGGCAAAGAGGAGCGCTACCAGATAAATGAGGGATTCCTCATCGAGGAGCCAAACCCCAATAAAAAAAAGAAGCACTGGATCACAAACTGGACTGAAATGCAGCATTACTACTGACTGATACCTTCAACACTACCACTACTCTTATTGAGAAACTCAATCTCAATATGCATTGGCTGGGCGCTAGTCTGGATTTGTGGACATTATTGGGAACAGGACTGATGGTGTTATGTTCTTATAGTGTACAAGATTGAATGCTCTGGACCAAAATGTTATTTTCAAGAATTGTACTTTTAATGTTAGTTGTTTTGATGTCAACAAGAATATACAATGAGGGTACCAAACATTAGGAACACCTTCCTAATATTAAGTTGCACCCCTTCTGCCCTCAGAACAGCCTCAATTTGTTGGGGCAACGTGTCTACAACGTGTTGAAAGCGTTCCAAAGGGATGCTGGCTCATGTTGACTCCAATGCTTCCCACAGTTGTGTCAAGTTAGCTGGATGTCCTTTGGGTGGTGGGCCAATCTTGATACACACGGGAAACTGTTGAGCGTGAAAAACCCAGCAGCGTTGCAGTTCTTGACGCAAACCGGTGGCACCTACTACCATACCCTGTTCAAAGGCACTTAAATATTTTGTCTTGCCCATTCACCCTCTGAATGGCACACACACACAATCCATGTCTCAATTGTCTCGAGGCTTAAAAAATCCTTCTTTAACCTGTCTCCTCCCCTTCATCTACACTCCTTGAAGTGGATTTAACAAGTGACATCAATAAGGGATCATCCCTTAAACTTTTATTCACCTGGTCAGTCTATGCCATGGAAAGAGCAGGTATTCTTAATGTTTCGTATACTCAAATGTGCTTTTTTTGTATGTGGATTGTAAAAGACTAATTTGAAACAGTTTTAGATTTGCTAAAAGCGCTTTATTTTTATCTTATGATTTGATCTTTCCAAATGGAACAGACTGATATTTGCACGTCCTGTCATTTTGTACTGTGGTTTGAATATAAATGCTTTCAAAATGATTTTAAAACTATGCTTTTAAACTAGTACGTGATTTGTTTACATTTGTTTTCTGATGTATTACACTGTATGAGCCCAAGTTGAGTGATGGATGTAAATGTGCCAATAGAAAGTACAGTATGTTTGATCCCAGTGGCCTAATTCTGAGGAATGGATCAGAGATCGACTGATGAAGTGGTTCACACAGTAGTGTTCCAAGGCACTACTGCCACTCCTGAACCAAGAAGAAAAGAACATGGAGATGTTTCAATCACAGAGAACTGTGAGGTTGGGGTAATTTCAAAACGTTCAATGTACATGTATTGTAAACTACAGGTCTAATGGTTTGGTCGTTGTCTGATTGCTTTGTTTGTGTGTATTCTGTAAAATAATATGATCAATCTAGAAAATAGAGAGTAGGACTATAATTTCAGAACTCTCTCCTAACTATCAATGGCATACACCAAATGAATTGGGGACTGGGAGCACTGTGCTTGGCTGTTAACTGTATACATGTCTTTGTTAGTATGTGACATAGAGAAAGTAGACATTCCCATATGAAAAAATACTATAGCATATATATATATAATATGTTATAAATACTATGGTATTCACTCAAGTGTTTGAGGACTTTACTGTAGTATTCACTGTAGTGTTTACTGTAGTGTTTACAGTTAACTATCATATAAATATTGTAGTATATAGTATTTACTGTAGTGTTTTTGCAGGCATTACTGTAGTATTTACTATTGTGTTTTTGTTTTATTCTCTTTTACAAAGAAGTAGAGGCTTTCTCCTTCAGGAAACCTACTGGAGCACTACTATATTTTCCATAACCTATTGGTATCTGAATGGATAGTAACCTGTAGGGGCAAAATATATGGTCTATATTTGGCATTTAGGTTTCACATTTTTTCAGTGGCACAAATTGCGATATGGGGGAAGGGAATAGATATATGCAAATTAAATACTGTAGCATTTACTGTAGTTCAAAACGTGTAGTGTTTTTGCATACATTAATGTAGTATTTTACAGTATACTACAACATTCTATAGTAAGTTCTACACATGATCAAGGGATACTACAGTGTGTAGTATAGTATACTACAGTTTGCTATAATTATAGTGCAAGTACTGTATTATTTGGTAAGTATGTACTGTATTAATCTATAGTAAACTGGGAGGTTTTTTAATGTGGGTTACTTAAAAAAACAAATGTCAAGTGTGAGCCTACAAAGCTCCCCAAAGGACAGCTATTAACAGCTGGTACGTGGTGTGGGAATTGGGGGGCAATTGCCTGAGTGCAGTTTAATGCTGTTCTGTTGTCTCTGTTTGTAGTTATTTGTATAGCGTCTCTGATGCTTTTTTCTATGTGTATACTCAACCATGATGGTTCTATTCATTATTGTTTTTTCTGTTGTCTACTTCTGTATCTCATTTATATTAAAGTATTTTTACATGCTGCATGTCCTTTCTACACTATCATTTATAACACTACAGGTCCCCTGTACACAAAATTGATGTACAGGAGACCTTTATTTTGAAGGCTCAATGTACATACATTTCACCGGAAATGATTCCCCAGTCAGAGGTTAAGTTACCTCAATGTAAACAAACGAGCTATCTTAAAATTATCTTTGAGGAAATATTGAGCGTTTATGAATGAAAAGAAAACTGACATTGTCTTCGTGTCATCTGTGCTGTGTGGACAGTGACAGCGCTGAGGTGACCACACACACTTTGGAGGCAGGATCAAGTTAGCTAACAACTTGTAGCCAGCCGGAGTTAGCTAACGGCAGCTCGTTTTATTTGTATTTTGTTTAACTAGGCAAGTCAGTTAAGAACAAGTGTGTATTTACAATGACGGCCTACCCCGGCCAAACACGGACGACGCTGGGCCAATTGTGCGCCGCCCTTGGGACACCCAATCACGGCCGGATGTGATACAGCCTGTTGGGGAGGGTATGATTTGTGGAACGTTCCAACAGGAATCTGTTCTAAAAACGTAAAGTACAAGATTGCCAACAAACAACGTATACAAAGTAGCACGATCAACTCACCACGTAGCTTATACTTAATGTTTGTCCATAGGCTACCAGAGTGAGGACAGACATTTTCGGAATAAACGTGGTGAGTGACAAATTTAATGAAATAGCCCTCTCCCGACCCGGTGTCTTATTGGCCGCTATATAAATTTGAATGCGTTGTTTGTTGACAACATTGTTATTTACAAAGTGTTTGGAACAGATTCTCGTTGGAACGTTCCACAAATTATACCAACCCACTCTGTTAACATTGTTTTTGTTGTATCTAGGCCTATCTCCCGATTGTAAAAATATAAGAATACACTGTACAAAATGAATTATTCACAGAATTGTTAAAGCTACTGTAGCGTAATAGCTAAAGTTAACTAGCTAACTAACTAGTAAACCTGGTATGTCGCGCGACAACAGCAACAAGTTGCCTCTGCCGCCTTTTTTTTTTTTACTGATGTTGTTTCAATATACTTTACTTTCGTAACTCACCAAAGTAAAGTTGTTGCTATATTGCAGGCAAACCTTTCTCTGAATGCCTCAATGACTGTATATGAAGGTATGCATAGTAGACGACTAGCTCTGGTCCGTGCGCATGCGTTGGAGAACTATGACCACACTTTGCTCTTACCAACCACTAGGAGAAACACATATCAGATCCTTCCTGAAGTTGAAACTGCTCTGAGGAAGAGGTCCACAAGTGGTTGAAGGACTTCCAGAGAACATCAGACTTGACTTGAGAAAGTCAAAGACTTATCCCAATGTTGACAGAATTAACAAGTATAGAGTAAATTCCTCCCTTATGTATCAAACCGTTTATAGCAGGGTGATTCCTGATGAAACTAGAAAAAAACAGGACCATGATTTGGGGGATTTTCACGAAATGTAATCCATAGAAGGGTCCGTTGGAGGAAGGATTGTTGACATATATTTGATATTTTGTATTTTAAAGCATAATTGATAAATAATTAATTGAAATTGGAACATTTGTGACATTTTGGCCTTACCCAGGCCTCATAAGACACCATAATGTGTGGTGTCATATGAAGCGTTGCCGCTTGTTCTAATATGAGTAGTATTTTGATTTCAATAGCAATTCATTTATGAATATTGAAAATTATAAACATGAACATTGGAAATGTAAACTTTTAGATTTGGCTCTTTTTTTCAGTATATCGTTGAACATAATATAGGCTACTCTACGGGCAAATCAAAGTTCCAGAGTGGGATCTCTGCTAGTTTTAGAAATCCAATTTGTAAGCGTTACCAACAGTGAATGTGAAAGTGGTTTCAAATGTGTCGCCATCTGTCGGTGATTTGCAGGATGTGCAATGATACAAGTTAAAGGAGGGCTGTGATTGCCGACGATGCCAATTTCTCTGTATAAAATGGACCATGACTTTAAAACCAGCAGAGATTGATATTTAAAAATATTAATGTAAGAAATGTTTTCTTAAAATCTAAAAACGACTCATAATGCAGCACAAGCGGTAAAGCTTAATATGACACCAATCTTTCCTTTGTATCACACACAGATTAAACATGATGGAGTCTTAAAGAAAAACATGTAGTGTCACATGCAGTGAAATGTGTTTTACAGTCAGTCATAGTGGGCTCCCAAGTGGCGCAGCGGTCTAAGGCACTGCATCTCAGTGCTAGAGGCATCACTACAGACCCTGGTTAGATTCCAGGCTGTATCACAAACGGCCACGATTGGGAGTCCCATAGGGCACAATTGGCCCAGCATTGTTAGGGTTTGGCTGGGGTTAGGCCGTCATTGTAAATAAGAATTTGTTATTTATTGACTTGACTAGTTAAAGAATTTAGGCAAATTATGGTTAAGTGCCTTGCTCAAGGACACATTGACAGAGTTCTCACCTTGGCAGCTCAGCTATTTCAACCAGCAACCTTTTGGTTACTGGCTCAATGTTCTAACCGCTAGGCTACCTGCCAGCATAAAGGGGGCCTGGGTATGGCTAAAAAATATCACAAATGTTCCAACTTCAATTAAGTATTTCTCAATTATGCTTTAAGATACACATGTCAAATATAGCTCAACAATCCTTTCTCCAAAGGACCCTTCTATGGGTTAAATTTTGTGAAAATCAAAAAAAATCATGGTCCTGTTTTGTTGTAGTTTTGTGAGGAATCGCCCTATAGCCTCGTGTGGCCATCCTTCCAATCCTGTCTCGTTTACTTGACTATTGAAACATGAGAAGCCTGGGCTTCCAAGGGCTATACAATTTACAATGAAACGTAATAAGACTAAGTTGACACATGTTAAAAAAAATATAATTTGAAATTAACATTTGATTTACATCTTCTACAGGTGGACCTAAGATGCCAGCATAATACAAAGTCCAGTTCAGCCAGAAGTACCAACAACACATGTTGTGGTGCAATAATGTACTTCATCCCGAAGAGGTCTATTCATACCCAACAAAGAGAATCAAGGTTAGAAATATAAGTGCAACACAATTTACCCACACTATCATAAGACAAGTCAAAACAAAGTTATTAAGTAGGCCTAATAGTTATGATGTTCCTGTTTTCAGAAAGTAGCTTGACATTCGCTTATTTTAATCCCAGTCTGCAGATCTCCATATGAAAAAAGGTTACCTCTGTAACCTTTTTTCATATGGAGAGCTGCAGACTGGGATTAAAATAAGCGAAATAAGCGAATGTCAAGCTACTTTCTGAAAACAGGAACTTCATAACTATTAGGGTGTCTACGGAATAACGACAACCACAGTCTGACAAGTGCTGAGGTGCTGAAGAGGAGAAATGTGTCAGCGGACACCATTTGAGAAATTGACAAAGCTGTTTGAAATAGGCCACTCTCTTTCATCAGCTCTAAAAATGATCAAATATGAGTTGCAAGTGGAGTATGGAGATAACCATATGCATACCTCTGTGCACTGCTCCATTTGCCCCACCTTCAATTCTGCTACAAGTCAGTTGCTTGACACACTTCGACTGCTGATACATATAGTGTATTTAAATGCTATCACCAGAAATCATTTGCTTTAGGTGTGTTCCTCATTTGCCCATTACAGATTGTACCACAAGCTTTTCAAAGAAGCATGGGTTGCATCGTATGTAGAGAAGAAGATTGATGATTCTCACGAGAATCTGGATAACTGCAATGAAGGAGAATGTTCACCAGAATGCTATGTTTTCGGTATGTTCCTCAATAACTGAATAAATCCACAATTTCGCAACATTATCCCTGACAGGCAATATAGAAGACTAACAGGCAATATAGAAGACTAACAATCTGTTTGTCTGATGGTTGTAATTCTCTCCTCCTACAATAGACTGTGGCAACGCGTCTGAGGACACTGTTGAAATCGAGTGTGCTCCCGTTTCTGATGTAAACGGCTCAGGTAGATCTACAATGTCACCACAATATATCTGATATTAAGTGAAGGGCTTCAATTGAAGACTGTATACCTATAACTCATTCGGTAATCTGAATGACGGTTGTAATTCTAATACTGTGGTCGTAATGCTCTCCAAGGTACATCTGGAAAACCAGCTGAGGGGCGACGTTAGAGGAAGACTGGATGGAGATCTTTGAAGACCTCAAAAAGAAGATGAGGGAGGATCCTGTGAGTTTCAGGCCTAAAGTAGCATCCTTCAAGAAGATGAAAACAGACAGTGAACTCATAGCTACTCTATCAAACTTTGGCAAAACCAACCCTGGACCAACAGTAAAGTTTTGCCGGGGACGGGCACGCCCCGCAAAGAGCTCCATAGGAGAGCGTGGACATGGCACATGCTGCTGGAAGAGGAAGGCAGCCGATTGAATGTCTGTGTGTGGAATAACACATGGACGTTGGGAGTACTACACAAAAAAAGCAAGTCAACATTAGTGGCCCCCTGTGCCCATCATCCACCTGCTCACCATATGTGACCTCCAGTGCACTAGCGCTCTGCCCTCAAACACCCCCCATCTGCCTACCAGCTCTAGGTCTCCTCCGCCTTGAACAAAACCAGTGGCTATTTCAATGCATTGTGGCCTCTACAACACCAGAACCAGTGGCTATTTCAGTATTGCATTCTTGCCTTTTGGTTTTACGTTCATTCAATGAAAGACGTTTCTGCAATTTCATATGTTTTGGAAATTGATTCCATGTTGATGGACCATCAGACTTTAAAAAGCTCTTCTTCCAACCCAGTTGTAGACCTACAGGCCTATACTATCACTGAACCAAAACAGTAGTTGTCATGACTTTGCCGAGTCTTAAATATAAAATGCCTATTTTATATATTTTTTTATATACCGGTGTACACTACCGTTCAAAAGTTTGGGGTCACTTAGAAAAGTCTTTGTTTTTGAAAGAAAAGCCCCAAAATGTGTCCATTAAATAAACATCAAATTGATCGAAATACAGTGTACACATTGTTGATGTTATAAATGACTATTGTAACTGGAAACGGCAGATTCTTTATGGAATATCTACATAGGTGTACAGGCCCATTATCAGCAACCATCACTCCTGTGTTCCAATGGAATGTTGTTTTAGCTAATCCAAGTTTATCATTTTAAAAGGATAATTGAGCATTGTGTCCTCCAAAACATGACCCGCCAAACCACACTTAACACCCACTCGCCAGCCGCACCAATGTGTCGGAGGAAACACTGTTCAACTGACGACCGGGTCAGCCTGCAGGCACCCGGCCTGCCACAAGGAATTGCTAGAGTGCAATGAGCCTAGTAAAGCCCCCCCCCCCGGCCAAACCCTCCCCTAATCCGATCACGGCCAGTTGTGATACAGCCTGGCATCGAACCCGGGTCTGTAGTGACACCTCTAGTACAGCGATGCAGTGCCTTAGACTGCTGCGCCACTCGGGAGGCCATATATATATATATATATATATATATATATATATATATATATATATATATATATATATATATATATATATTATATATATATATATATATATATATATATATATATATATATATATATATATATGTGTATATATTATTTAATTTTTTTCATATTTTTTTATATGGTATGTGGACATTAGGACTTGGTTAGTAAATATAAAAATTTTGCATTACAGTAAATGTGTACAGAAAATAACAGTTGGCACACCCAGATGTCCTCTACATTAGACATTTATAAACAAGCTCTTATTTAATGTGAAGAAATTATAAAACTTTTTTGAAAACTCCCCAAGCTATTCCTGAGATATTTCCTTACTAAAAACTATTTTAATATCAAACTCACAAAAATTGTAATTACACACGTAACTTCGTTTTACCATAAAATGTGGTAATTGTGATTGGCAGCCAATTTGAAGAACCAGTAAGAGAAAGTTATCAATTTCACACGCTGAGACAAACGTGATATCATTGAAAAGCCCAGAAACTCTCAAAGGTGCAACAGGACTGAACAAAGTAATAAAAAAAATATGACGTCAATGATACGGACCAAGAACTAATGTCCATTAGTGTGGACAAAAATGAGTTGCTGGCTCTCAGTAAATGAGACATCGTGGGGAACTTTTATTTTGAAGTTGTGTTACACATGGGCTTTTCACACGGATCGTGCAATCCGGGATCCTTGGAAGGTCCTTCCTTAAAACACAGATATAACAAACATCTTTGCTAAAAACCTAACCTTAATCCCTAATCCTTACCTCATTTTCACATTCAATGGTGTTGGGACGTCCCAACCAGCCAAAATAGTACTTTCCTTACCCAAGTTGTCATGGTGACGACGTGTGTTTGAGGAAGGGGACACGGACTTGCAGCAAGAGCATCAGGCTACACCACAAACAACATACCAACAACAACGTCCAGATATTAAGATTGTTCATCAAAATAATACTCGCTAGCAAACCTAAAGCTCAGGTAAGTTCACCACCGCGCTATCAATAAAATAAAATGTAGTCTATAAAGGTTTCTATCTGGCGACATAGTTGGAGTTGATTCTCCAAGCAGTTCTGAGACGTATAGCCTGAAGACCCGACCTGGAATTGGATAGAATTCTACGTCGGGAATAAACGTGTTTGGATCAGGAACATTTCCTCTCAAGACCTGATATTCAACCAGTAAAGTAATTTCAAACATTCTGGCTTGTAGAGCTTGTGATAGGACATTTTCCAAACAAAGATATGACAATCTCAGACTGAACCAGAGGTTCATCACAGTCTGATTGTCAGGCAATTCTGAGTACAGTGTCTGCGTCGCGGAACTAAGAAGAGATTCCATTGGTTCACGGGTCATGTCTTGTCTCACAGGATGGATGACTCTCCTGAGGTTATAAACTTCTCAGTGCTGGAGCGGGAGTTGCAGTCCGCTGTTGAAGCAGACAAGAAATATCAAAGAGAAAATGATGCAAAGTTTCGTGCTCTACACCAGAAGGTCGGAACTTATGAGGAGTTTAGGTGAGATGGCTAGGTTGATTCTCTTTTTAATTTAATATCCTTACACACTGTTGTTTCACAAATTAATAGACAGCATATTTTTTGACAGTATGTTTTTTCATTATAAAAAATATTGTCCCATTAGAAATTAAATGTTGTCTTGAAACAATGAAGTCCAGACAGCAGACGGTTTTATGGTTTGTTTTTGACCATCAATCCTCTCAGGGACATAGTCCTGGCATCCAACCTGAAGCCACTGGACAGGAAGGATAAAGCTGGAACTCCTCGCAAACAGCCCTGGAATGCTCTCGCCTCCACTGACAAAGGGCAGAACCAGACTAGCTGTGATGAAATAGGCCTGAAGGTTAGACTTCTGCCACCACACACCAACACAAACATCTCTCCATTCTAATATCAGGGTTCTCCCCAAAGAATACGAGTGGTGCTGCGCCACCTTGTGGACTGGCTGCGCCACTTTCATTTTATTATATTTGAAATAGAATTTAAGGCCAAGCAACACACCATAATAGGTTTTTTTTTCTTCTCTAGATTGCCGTTAAAAATCCTGGGGAGATCCCTGGATATAGATTCCTAGTTTTATGTTAAACAAGTTATATTCATAGTATAGGGCAGGGATGTTACCAAACAGGCATGCAAAGCATATTAATGCAATCTGAACAACAATCTCATTAAATGAGTAATTGACACACAATGTCTCCTGTATGTTATTTTAAGCCTCAGTTGTCAGAGTTCCAGCCCAGGACAGCATCAGAGTTCAGCCGGGACTGGCGCAGGTTCGGCAGTGAAAACCCAGAGGATAAATACAGCCTCCTGCTCTCCCTAGGTGGAGAGGGCCTTCGGAACATCTTCAGGGCTGAGGTGGGGTTCGGACTACTGGGGGAATTTCTTGTGTTCCTTTCCAGTGGTCTCCAGCCTGGGGATGAGGCCACGGTGATAGGGGTCCTGGAAGGGCTGTCCAAGACCCCCAGGTTTGGCCTCAATATGTCCCTCCTGAGCCGGGCTGAGAGGGAGGCATGTGGAGAGCTCTTTCAGAACCTGAGGAAAACATCAGCAGCAGGGAATAGCAGTGTCAAAGGATCCAAAGGGGATGTCATTGTCCATGGAAGTAATGTGGAAGAGATTAAAGAGACACAAGATGCTGAGCCAGAGACTCTGTTTCCAGGACAGACCAGTGAGGCTGCCGGAAGAAGCAGTGATACTGAAACCTTAAATGGTATAATGCAGTTGTATGGGGTTCAAACGGTCTCTCCTCAGTAAGAAACATTACACAAACCCATATTGGACTTACTGTTTTCAGAAATAACAATGAGTGTTACTATACATTGTAGAGCTTTATGTGGTTGCAAAAACTTTATCATTTGTTTGTTCTTTATTCTGAAATGTATAACATGTATAAGTTATATGAAGGACAATGTTCACAACTATGCGATGCAGTGTCAAAGTGAAATGACAATAACTACCATAGTAACCAGAGAATCTCTTTGTGGAGCTCTGAACATTCTAGAATACGTAAGGACCCTTTCATAGCATATCTAGATAGACTAAGGATAACTTGAGATGACAACGATGGGGCTAGGGACACGATGATCCCTTTAAAACACATGTCCCTGTTGTTACTCCTCCTCCAGACCCTCTCTTTCTCCCTACTGTCTACCTATGAGGCCCCTGAAGACAAGGAGGACATTTTTGCCAGTAGGGCCTGTCCTGCCTTCCTTGTGTTTGACAATGCTGCCTATTTGGTTGACATGACCATAGAGCTGCCTTGTCACTGTAAGCCTGAGGAGGCCCACTCTGTGGTGTGGTACTACCAGAAAAAGCTGGGCAGCCTGGACACCAGGGCCCTCACTGACTTCCAGGGCACCTCTGTGGTGGACTCATCCAAAGTGGGCCGGGGAGGGGACCTCCGGAGCAGGTTCTCCATCCGCCTCTTCAGCCTGCTCATCTTTAGGGCCCAGAAGGAAGACTCGGGCCACTACCTCTGTGGGACGACCAAGGGGGACTTCTTCTATGGTTATGACGTGGACGTCCAAGAGGCTCACAGGGTCTCCTTTCCCTGGAGTCGTGCCCAGAGACGGGGTAGAGCAGCAGCTGTGGCGGCTAGGGCGGCTTCGAGATCCAACCAGGATCTTCCACTCTACCAGGTGTTCACCAGCTTCTGGCCGTGGTCCGTGTGCGACCGCTGTGGCGTCCGGGGTGAGCAGACCCGCGTAGGACTCTGCTACGTGAAGAGCGACTACCTGCACGTGCGCTACAGGTGGACATCTCAGACGGTGGCCTCTTGCGGCTCCTCCGCTGTACCCCAACGCTTTGGCCTCACCCAGACCAACCACCAGGGGGCAGAGTTGGGGGTGCGGAGCTGCCAGGTCCCCTGCCCCCCCAAGTCCATCCCCCAGCCAGAACACCAGGCCCTGCTGGAGTTCCTGGGCTACAACAAGCCAGCAGCTCATGGGGTCCCTATCTACTACCACAACCACCCAGTGGACACCCCACTCATCCTCTCCTGCCCTGGAGCCAAACCTCAGCATGCGGTAGCCTGGGACCAAGGCTCTAGGCCTCTGTATCGCTCCCAGTACATGGAGGGTCTGAACGTGACCTTCCGCTTGTTCATAGACACAGGCCACCACCTGCACTTCAGCCCAGCAACACAGGACGACAGAGGGTCCTACTACTGCTGGATCCAGGGGAAGAAGGCTGCTGAGATCAGGCTGGGGATTTACTACCGTCTGGGCCGCAAGCGTCTGCTCTCTGACCCTGAGTCTCTCTATGCCCTGAGGATTATTCTCCTCTGCTACGGGGGGATGACTGGGGTATTTGTTTTGATAGTGCTGTTGAAGTATACTTGGCGCACAGTAAGACCAAAAGTAGCCAAATACTAGAAATCTGCTTGACACTTGATGAGATTTCTTTTTGAGTTATTTTGAACAAATCATTTTGTGAAATGTATGATTGTCTTTACTTGCAATTTGTGTAAATCTTAGCTAAAGAAAGAAAGTGTGTTAATAAAGTGTGCTCATGATGTAAGAATGTGTGTCAAACAAACTTTTGTAATTGCCCACCCTATTGGATGTTTGCCTTATAGCCAATAGGTGGCACTAGTGCTGCATGCATTAGCCTGGATGACAATGCGGACCCTATGACGCCGACAGACAACTCGTAGCCTACTACTTTTACATTTAAGACATGTTTTACCGTAGGCTAAACTGACATGCATACCTTTTAAAAAAAAAAGATTGATTGCCATTACTCACTGGTTTTAAAGAGGTAATTTAGGGATCAATTCCATACATTAGGCCTATTATTATGCGCAGTGATATTCGGCACGTTCACATAGATACAACATCAAAGGCTTTATTGCGTTACACACCATCAGCAGCTTCGCCTTGCAAAATGTCAAGGCGTTGCAGAAAGAGGAAGATCAAGTGAGCTACACGACACACACAGCCAAGTGGTAAGTAAAACAGCTTCTCTTTTTTGGTAACGCAAGTCGGGAGATTCTCCAGCCCTACTTTTGGTACTGCTTCTGCAAAGTGATGATGTCTCTGAGTGGTGGACTTAAAAAGTGATTTTCTTTCAGCTAACAAGTTCCCACAAGGGCCTCGCGGAGAGGTTGCAGTCGCCACGGGTTTCCGGGAAGAGAGTTGCGCGCAAAGGGGCATCATGAAGGACCAAAGCTGTACTGATGAAATTACTCAAATCTTCCAAGAGGCTCCGCCGGCGAGACAAGCCCTGTTGGACAACTACAACAACCTGATGAACGTGGCCGACTACTGCGAGAATAACTACCTGCAGGTGAGAGGGACGTTTAGTGCAGACATCCATTTAGGACACAGCCGAAGTTATACGGTAGCTAGTAGACATGGCATAGCCTATCAATTAATGCAGTTGAACAAATAGCCCACAGTACCGTTACTTTCACAGAAACGAGAATAGACTATTCAAATCAAGGCCCTACCTGCATCATGCATCAATCCGGCTAAATAGTGAAAGAG
The DNA here is from genome assembly GCF_901001165.1 of Salmo trutta. Taxonomy (NCBI): domain Eukaryota; kingdom Metazoa; phylum Chordata; class Actinopteri; order Salmoniformes; family Salmonidae; genus Salmo; species Salmo trutta. The sequence goes on from NC_042988.1 coordinate 8,388,498, forward strand.
AATGGTTTATCTCTCTCCTCATTTCATAACACAACTGTTTTCACACAGCTTACAAAAGTATGTGGACACGCCTTCAAATTAGTGGATTTGGCTATTTCAACCACTCCGGTTGCTGACAGGTGTATAAAGTCGAGCACACAGCCATGTAATCCCCACAGACAAACATTAGCAGTAGAATGGCCTTACTGAACAAGTCAATTCGGTCAACTGTAAGTTCTGTTATTGTGAAGTGGTAATGTCTAAGAGCAACAACGGCTGTGAAGTGTTCGGCCACACAAGTTCACAGAATGGGGCCGCTGAAGCCCGTAGCACGTAAAAAGTGTCTGTCCTCGGTTGCAAACTACCTCTGGAATCAACGTCAGCACAATAACTTTTCGTCAGAGCTTCATGAAATGGGTTTCCATGGTCAAGCAGCTGCACACAAACCTAAGATAGTCATGCACAATGCCAAGCGCCAGCTGGATGGTGTAAAGCTCACCGCCATTGGACTCTGGAGCAGTGGAAATGTTCTCTGGAGTGATGAATCACGCTTCACCATCAGGCAGTCCGACGTATGATTCTGGGTTTGGCGGATGCCAGGAGAACGCTACCTGCCCCAATGCATAGTGCCAACGGTCCCTTTGAAGAACTCTTTTTGGTTCCAGGTAGAACCCTTTTTGGTTCCAGGTTAAACCAGAACTCTTATGAGTTCAATGTAGAACCCGCTGTGGAAAGGGTTCTACCTGGAACCAAGATGGGTTCTTCAAAGGGTTCTGCTATGGGGAGAGTCGAAGAACCGTTTTAGGTTAGTGATAGAACCATTTTTTCGAAGACTGTACGCTCTTAGATGTAAAGGTGCCTGGAAGAACCTTTTGGGTCGCCACACCGGCAGAACCTTTCCAGTTAAAAAGGTTTATTTGAGGAACCCCTCTGAAAAAGGTCTTAGAGGAACCCCTGTGTAAAGATTCAAACCGGAACCTTTTTGTGATGGGAGGGGTTCCACCTTTTAAAAAAAAAATAAAAAAATACATTGTAGGTGTGGCTGCCTATCAGATTGGAGTCGTGGCTTTCCGATAGTTATTTTTGGTCACCTGTTAGCGTAAATGTCATTCCTGTTCATAATGTTAAGTTTGTAAACTGCAAATTAAAATGTCCCTTGAATATTTATGCATATTACACATATTGTAATGTAATATATTAACATTGCTGAGTTTATACAGTAATAAAGTGGTAACTACTCCAACTTTGGGATTAACATATGCTCATACCTCTGTTTGCCTCACTAAAGCTATTCAACTGCCAGTGTTCAACCCTAACATGTGATGACAATACAACAGAACAGATGAACAGGAATGACATTTACTCGAATATGCTGACTAGACTGGGTACACGTGCGCATGTTGATTTTGTCCATCGACAACAGACGCGATCAGGACACGCAGGTTGAAATATCAAAACCAACTCTGAACCAACTATGTTAATTTGGGGACAGGTTGAAACACATGAAACATTCATGGTCATTTAGCTAGCTAGCTAGCTTGTTGCTAAATAATTTGTCCTGGGATATAAACATTGGGTTGTTATTTTACTTGAAATGCACAAGGTCCTTTTTTCCTTGGATCTTAGTAAAATTTTGACCCATTTTGATTCACACAAAATCATATTCTGCCTACACAGATGCTTATTGACACAAGCGAGCAGTTTGGATTAAATTATTGAAAAATATGTATGTACTACGTTTATTTTGCAACGCTCGCGCATGCAACGTGGCTGGTGTGGTTAGCATGTAACAGGTGGCCCCAAAAATATATATCTCCACTCAAAGGGTTCCTCCATAAACGCCATGCTACGCTGAACCATTCAAGGTTCCTCCAAGAACCCCTCAAGTAGCCGAATGTGCAAATATGAACCATTGACTAGAATTTGCAGGGTTCCTCGAATCACCACTAATTCTAAGAGTGTAGTCTACAGCGTGGCCAAAGTGGTTCCTAATTCGCCTTCTTAAATTACTCTTTATGTATTGACCAACGGAGATCATTTTTGGGGCCACCAAGCCAAAACTTGGCAGTGATATCATTTAAATTGTGATGGTGAGTAAAAAAAAAAACTTGGATTTCACCTAATTTTAACATTCTGTCATAAACAGCACATGTTCAACTTCGTGAAAAGTGTTTTCCCATCTCAAGAGGTAAAGAAAATGACTATAGTAAGTGCCTCTCTTCAGCGTAGCTAAATAATGAAAAATTATGTAGTGCCCAATTTAAATGAAAACTGTACAACGGTCCACAATATGTCGAAGTGTAGGTCGGTGTCTTGTGCTTCCAATTAGTGTTTATACTATTACTTTACTACTATACAGCTCTACAGTAGATTTTTAGCAGTGTTATGGTGCGTTCGTAACCAAGTGGGAAATGGGAATTTACCACGTCTGAGAAATCCACTTGAACGGCCCTCCAACTGGTAATTACCAGTTAAATCAGCCAATCGCCTTGTGACAAGGGGAATGGAAGCTAATTGTGTGCAACATGGAGGGACAATTGAATGCAAGATTCACTGCAAACTTTAAATTGTTAAAACATGTCTAGCCTGTCTATTTATGGCTAACAAGGTTGACGTGTTATGCTCCACACGCTCAGTTTTTCACCAGAAAACACAGACTTAAATGAATCACTAATCACATGAAATAAATAATAATCTTCAGAAATAACTTTGTCAAAGCAACGCAATAACTAGGGCTTTACAATGATGGTGAAAATTTGGGAGTATTTTTTGGGATTAGCGGGTTAAAATCTTCCTAGAAGTCACAGAGGGTGAATGGAGGGACATTTTGGCACTTTAGCATTTCTCCTTTGCCAAGATAATCCATCCACCGGACATGTGTGGCATATCAAGAAGCTGATTAAACAGCTTGATTATTACACAAGTGCACCTTGTGCTGGGGACAATAAAATGCCACTCTAAAATGTGCAGTTTTGTCACACAACACAGTGTCTCAAGTTTTGAGGGAGTGTGCAATTGGCATGCTGACTGCAGGAATCTTCACCAGAGCTGTTGCCAGAGAATGTAATGTTCATTTCTCTATCATTTTAGAGAATTTGGTAGTACGTCCAACCGGCCTCAACTACAGACCACGTGTATGGCTTCTTGTGAGTAAGCGGTTTGCTGATGTCAACTTTGTGAACAGAGTGCCCCATGGTGGGAGTGGGGTTATGGTATGGTCAGGGATAAGCTACGGACAAAAACCACAATTGCAATTTGAATGCACAGAGATACCGTGACGAGATCCTGAGGCCCATTGTCGTGCCATTCATCTACCGCCATCACCTCATGTTTCAGCATGATAATACATGGCCCCATGTCACAAGGATCTGTACACAATTCCTGGAAGCTGAAAATGTTCCAGTTCTTCCATGGCCTGCGTACTAACCAGACGTCACACATTGAGCATGTCTGGGATGCTCTGGATCGACATGCATGACAGCTTGTTCCAGTTCGCGCCAATATCCAGCAACTTCGCACAGCCATTGAAGAGGAGTGGGACAGCATTCCACAAACCACAATCAACAGCCTGATCAACTGTATGCGAGGATATGTCACGCTGCATGAGGCAAATGGTCACATCAGATACTGAATGGTTTTCTGATCCGCGCCCCTACTTTTTTATTTTAAAAGTACCTGTGACCAACAGATGCATATCTGTATCAGATGCATATCAGATGCATACCCAGTCATGAAATCCATAGATTAGGACCCAATTAATTTATTTCAATTGACTGATTTCCTTATATGAACTGTAACTCAGTAAAATGTTGAAATTGTTGCATGCTGTGTTTATATTTTTGTTCAGTATACATTAAGAAACATTCCTGTCAAAGAAAGAGGAACAGATTAGTTTACGTAGTCAGAAGTACTCACACTAGTTTAGAAAGCTTACAAAATTGGCAAAGAGCATTTCTGTGCTTGTATTCTGATCTAGTGTGGACACTGGAACAGTGATGCTGCTAGATTGTGCATTGTCAAGATGAGCAAGAAGAAGTGCACTTCCGCTGTCACCCACCTCCCTTCAAATATTTCAGTGTAAAGACAGTATTTCAATATGAAGAGAAACACAATTGAGTGCATCCTAATTTGGTTGTATCTGTGTGTGACGTGTGTCTCTATTGACATTTGAGTGTGAGAGAGAAATAGTGTTAATCTGAGCACAGAAAGTTACACAGGAAGTCTCTGTGCATCTGCGTGTTAGAAGTGGGCATGCATTATGTGCCCATTTCTATGCGAGTGTGAAGGAGTGCACATATAAGGGTAGGCTCTACTTCCCCATGCTGGAAGGCAGGTATGTGCAGCCTATTGTCAACCAAGTTGTTAGGTGATGCTCTAAATACTGTAGGTAGCCTGCTGGAACCTGTCTGATTGCAACACAGCAAATTGGACAGTGTTACCTAGTGTTGATTTTTCCGTGTAACATTACTAGGGTTGATTCAGGAGTGAAATTAACTCTCAGTGGTGTAAAATAACCCCAGTGTTAATGTTAAGAACCAGTGTTGAGTGTGAGTCTGATTCTGTCCGATTTTCTCGGTGGAGAGTAAAACTTTCACATCAAAACCAAACCAACATTATGTGATTTCCCAGCATGCTCTACTGCAGCTCGATTATTTGGGATTGTTTTTAATATCTGTGTTTTTGAACAGATATTGATTGATTCATCTTATCCTACACAAAGATAAATTGCATACATTTTTCTGGACTAATCCAATCACTGAAATAGTTGTTCCAGTTTAAATGGTTTAGGTAGGCTCCTTTTATCAATGTTCCTAACCCTGGCAGTCATTCTTAATGCAGATTGCAGGTGAATAAAACTTCCAACTGTTGCCTGTCCTAACTCTGGCTGGATTCCAATGGGAATTACATATCACTTTGCAAGCAGCATAATGTGACTTGCAGGCCTGATGTGGCCTGTAAACCAGTAGGTTTGTAACACCACTGTGTTGGGGTAAAACATGGCCATCAAAGTAAGACCTTATGATATACTGTATGTAACGTATTGTCATAAACAGTTTAGCAGTAGGAACTCGGTGAAGTCTACAGGACTGAGAATTAATGAATTCAACATTCATGTCTCTGTCACTAACAAATATAGTCATGGGTGGTAACTCTATAATTCACTCAAAAAGGCAACGCACAGTGTCAAATTATATTGGGGTCGTGGGCGGCGTGGCTTTGAATTATTTAGTTTTGGCCACCCATGAGTAGAAGTGTTGTATCAATTTAAAACTTCTTAGAGATCAAATCCCATTAACGCGATTGATTTGACAACAGCCAGTGAAAGTGCAGGGCGCCAAATTCAAACAACAGAAATCTCATCATTACAATTCCTCAAACATACAGTATTATACACCATTTTAAAGATAAACTTCTTGTTAATCCCACCACAGTGTCCGATTTCAAAAAGGCTTTACGGTGAAAGCATGCCATGCGATTATGTTAGGTCAGCGCCTAGTCACAAAAAAAACATACAGCCATTTTCCAGCCAAAGAGAGGAGTCACAAAAAGCAGAAATAGAGATAAAAATAATCACTAACCTTTGATGATCTTCATCAGATGGCACTCATAGGACTTCATGTTACACAATACATGTATGTTTTGTTCGATAAAGTTCATATTTATATCCAAAAATCTGTTTACATTGGCACGTTATGTTCAGTAATGTTTTGCTTCCAAACCACCGGTGATTTTGCAGAGAGCCACATCAATTTACAGAAATACTCATCATAAACATTGATGAAAGATACAAGTGTTATTCATAGAATTAAAGATATACTTCTCCTTAATGCAACCACTGTGTCAGATTTCAAAAAAGCTTTACAGCGAAAGCACACCATTCAATAATCTGAGTACAGCGCTCAGCCACCAAAACAAGCCATACAGATACACGCCATGTTGTGGAGTCAACAGAAGTCAGAAATAGCATTATAAATATTCACTTACCTTTGATGATCTTCATCGGAATGCACTCGCAGGAATGCCAGTTCCACAATAAATGTTTGTTTTGTTCGATAAAGTTCATCTTTATGTCCAAATACCTCCTTTTTGTTCACGCGTTTAGTCCAGTAATCCAAATGCACAAAGTCCAGACGAAAAGTCAACAAAGTTCCATTACAGTTCGTAGAAACCTGTCAAACGATGTATATAATCAATCTTTAGGATGTTTTTATCATAAATCTTCAATAATATTCCAACCGGACAATTCCGTTGTCATTAGAAAGGAAAGGGAACAGAGCTCGCGCTCACGGCCACGCGCGACAAACAACTAAAGGCTTTCAGCTGAGCCACTTACTGTGAGTTGTCTTATTCTCTCCCCTTTCACAATAGAAGCCTGAAACAACTTTCTAAAGACTTTTGACATCTAGTGGAAGCCTTAGGATGTGCAATCTGACCCCAAAGACACAGGATATTGGATAGGCAATCACTTGAAAAACTACAAACCTCAGATTTACCACTTCTGGTTGGATTTTTCTCAGGTTTTTGCCTGCCATATGAGTTCTGTTATACGCAGACATTATTCTAACAGTTTTAGAAACTTTAGAGTGTTTTCTATCCAAATCTACTAATTATATGCATATTCTAGCTTCTGGGCCTGAGAAACAGGCAGTTTACTCTGGGCACGATTTTCATCCAAACTTCCCAATGCTGCCCCCTATCCCAATGAAGTTAAGTGGTCTATGGTTATGTTACATTTTTTCTTCTTCTATTGTGTTATTGACTGTACGTTTGTTTATTCCGTGTGTAACTCTGTGTTGTTGTTTGTGTCGCACTGCTTTGCTTTATCTTGGCCAGGTTGCAGTAAATGAGAACTTGTTCTCAACTGGCCTACCTGGTTAAATAAAGTAATACAATTAAATTAAATAATTAAATAAAAAATGTAAGTCTGCTGTCTGCTGACAGTTCTGAAGTATTTGTAAAACCTTACCTAAGAGCAGGTGGCAATAACGACTTGTAAATAATGTTATAATGTCCAACACGAAATGACCTTGTCAAGAGATACGGACCTTTTAGTGTAATGGTTAAAAATGCTATATGAGGTGTTATTGCATAACACCATTGGTGTAAACTATATACACTTCCTAGTGTTAGAAATGCTTTATGAGGTGTTATTGCATAACACTGAAAGTGTTCATTCCCCATCACTGACAAAGTGTAACAGCGTCAGCACTAAGCTCATTGTTAATTTAACGCACAAATGTGTGGACCTGTAAAGACACTTGCCCAGTGTTAAATGTAACACTGTCAACTTTGATTTAACACTGGAGAAATTGCTGTGTACATTCACCATGAAATGAAATGAAATAGAATTGTGAACGCAGCGATCAGGCTGTTTCTTCCATGCTAGTAAATAGGTGCTTTCACTGGATATCTAAAAAAGGGGTAATGTGTTTAGCACTGTGCTGTCAAAGACTGTGGGTGTGTTTCGAAATTATCGAAGAATTAGAACAGGAAGGAATTCTACTGTGTGAGGAGGAAGTGAGAGGTCTGATTTCACTGCTTTTCTCAGACACTTCAACAGCATCATATTACTCATAACTCTGAAAAATGTCATCCCACATTGTCAATTTCAAAATGAGATGCTATTATTATCATGATATTTATGATCCTCAAGTGATTAAATTAAATTGTGTTAGTCACATGTGCCGAATACAACAGGTATGTGAAATGCTTACTTACAAGCCCCTAACTAACAATGCAGTTTAAAAAATTACAAACAAGAATAAGAAGTTAAAGGAACAAGTAATTAAAGAGCAGCAGTAAATTCACAATAGCGAGACTATATACAGGGGGTACCGGTACAGAGTCAATGTGCGGGAGAACCGGTTAGTCGAGGTAATTGAGGTAATATCTACATGTAGGTAGAGTTATGAAAGTGACTATGCATAGATAATAATAGAGTAGCAGTTGCGTAAATAGGAGATGGGGGGGCAATGCAAATAGTCTGGGTAGCAATTTGACTAGATGTTCAGGAGTCTTATGGCTTGGGGGGGTAGAAGCTGTTTAGAAGCCTCTTGGACCTAGACTTGGAGCTCCGATACCGCTTGCTGTGCAGTAGCAGAGAGAACAGTCTATGACTAGGGTGGCTGGAGTCCTTGACCATTTTTAGGGCCTTCCTCTGACACCACCTGATATAGAGGTCCTGGATGGCAGGAAGCTTGGCCCCAGTGATGTACTGGGCCGTTCGCACTACCCTCTGTAGTGCCTTTTTATTGAACCTTTATTTAACTAGGCAAGTCAGTTAAGAACAAATTCTTATTTACAATGACGGCTTAGGAACAGTGGGTTAACTGAATTGTTCAGGGGCAGAACGACAGATTTTTACCTTGTCAGCTTGGAGATTCAATCTAGCAGCCTTTCGGTTACTGGCCCAACGCTCTAACCACTAGGCTACCTGCCGCCCCACGGCCAGGCACGACGTACTGGGCCGTACGGACTACCCACTGTAGTGCCTTGCGATCTGAGGCCGAGCAGTTGCCATACCAGGCAGTGATGCAACCAGTCAGGATGCTCTCGATGGTGCAGCATCTGAGGACCCATGCCAAATATTTCTCCTGAGGGGGAATAGGTTTTGTCGTGCCCTCTTCACGACTGTCTTGGTGTGCTTGGACCATGTTATTTTGTTGGTGATGTGGACACCAAGGAACTTGAAGCTTTCAACCTGCTCCACTACAGCCCCATCGATTAGAATGGGGGCATACACGGTCCTCCTTTTCCTGTAGTCCACAATCATCTCCTTTGTCTTGATCATATTGAGGGGGAGGTTGTTGTCCTGGCACCACACGGCCAGGTCACTGACCTATAGGCTGTCTCATCATTGTCGGTGATCAGGCCTACCACTGTTGTGTCATCGGCAAACTTAAAGATGGTGTTGGAGTCATGCTTGGCCATGCAGTCATGAGTGAACAGGGAGTACAGGAGGGGACTGAGCATGCACCCCTGAGGGGTCCCTGTGTTGAGGATCAGTGTGGCGGATGTGTTGTTACTAGAGGTCGATCGATTATGATTTTTCAACGCTGATACCGATTATTGGAGGGCCAAAAAAGCCACTGCCGATTAATCGGCCGATTTCTTTTACTTATTTGTAATAATGACAATTACAACAATACTGAATTAACACTTATTTTAACTTGATATAATACATCAATAAAATCAATTTAGCCTCAAATAAATAATAAAACATGTTCAATTTGGTTTAAATAATGCAAAAACAAAGTGTTGGAGAAGAATGTAAAAGTGCAATATGTGCCATGTAAGAAAGCTAACGTTTAAGTGCCTTGCTCAGAACATGGGAACATATGAAAGCTGGTGGTTCCTTTTAACATGAGTCTTCAATATTCCCAGGTAAGAAGTTTTAGGTTGTAGTTATTATAGGAATTATAGGACTATTTCTCTCTATACGATTTGTATTTCATATAACTTTGGCTATTGGATGTTCTTATAGGCACTTTAGTATTGCCAGTGTAACAGTATAGCTTCCGTTCCTCTCCTCGCTCCTACCTGGGCTCGAACCAGGAACACATCGACAACAGCCACCCTCGAAGCAGCGTTACCCATGTAGCGCAAGGGGAACAACTACTCCAAGTCTGAGCGAGTGACGTTTGAAACGCTATTAGCGCGCACCCGCTAACTAGCTAGCCATTTCACATCGGTTACACCAGCCTAATCTTGGGAGTTGACAGGCTTTAAGTCATAAACAGCGCAATGCATTGCGAAGAGCTGCTGGCAAAACGCACGAAAGTGCTGTTTGAATGAATGCTTACGAGCCTGCTGGTGTCTACCACCGCTCAGTCAGACTGCTCTATCAAATCATAGACTTAATTATAATATAATAAACACACAGAAATACGAGCCTTAGGTCATTAATATGGTCGAATCCGGAAACTATCATCTCGAAAACAAAACGTTTTTTCTTTCAGTGAAATACGGAACCGGTCCGTATTTTATCTAACGGGTGGCATCCCTAAGTCTAAATATTCCTGTTACATTGCACAACCTTCAATGGTATGTCATAATTACGTAAAATTCTGGCAAATTAGTTTGCAACGAGCCAGGCAATGAACGCAAGAGCAGTGACACAATTTCATGTTAGCAGGCAATATTAACTAAATATGCAGGTTTAAAAATATATACTTGTGTATTGATTTTAAAGAAAGGCATTGATGTTTATGGTTAGGTACATTGGTGCAACGACAGTGCTTTTTTCGCAAATGCGCTTGTTAAATCATCACCCGTTTGTCGAAGTAGGCTGTGATTCGATGAGAAATGAACAGGCACCGCATCAATTATATGCAACGCAGGACACGTTAGATAAACTAGTAATATCATCAACCATGTGTAGTTAACTAGTGATTATGTTAAGATTGATAGTTTTTTATAAGATAACTTTAATGCTAGTTAGCAACTTACTTTGGCTTCTTGCTGCCCTCGCGTAACAGGTAGTCAGCCTGCCATGCAGGTTTCTCGTGGAGTGCAATGTAAGGCAGGTGGTTAGAGCGTTGGACTAGTAACCAGAAGGTTGCAAAAATGAATCCCCAAATCCCCCCTGAACAAGGCAGTTAACCCCGTTCCTAGGCCGTCATTGAAAATAAGAATGTGTTCTTAATCTGACTTGCCTAGTTAAATAAAGGTGTAAAAAGGTGTAAAAAAAGCGATTGTTATGAAAACTTGATATCGGCCCTAATTAATCGGCCATTCCGATTAATCGGTCGACCTCTAGTTGTTACCTACCCTTACCACCTGGGGGCAGCCTGTCAGGAAGTCCAGGATCCAGTTGCAGAGGGAAGTGTTTAGTCCCAGGGTCCTTAGCTTATTGATGAGCTTTGAGGGTGCTATGGTGTTGAACGCTGAGCTGTAGTCAATGAGTAATATTCTCACATAGGTGTTCCTTTTGTCCAGGTGGAAAACGGCAGTGTGGAGTGCAATAGAGATTGCATCATCTGTGGATCTGTTAGGGCGGTATGCAAATTTGAGTGGGTCTAGGGTTTCTGGGATAATGGTGTTGATGTGAGCCATGACCAGCCTTTCAAAGCACTTCATGGCTACAGACGTGTGTGCTACGGGTCTCGGACAGGGAGAGGTTGAAAATGTCAGTGAAGACACTTGCCAGTTGTCAGCGCATGCTCGCAGTATATGACCTGGTAATCCATCTGACCCTGCAGCCTTCTGAATGCTGACCTGTTTAAAGGTCTTACTCACATCAGCTGCGGAGAGCATAATCACACAGTCGTCCGGAACAGTTGGTGCTCTCATGCATGTTTCAGTGTTATTTGCCTCGAAGCAAGCATAGAAGTAGTTTAGCTTATCTGGTAGGCTCGTGTCACTGGGCAGCTCTCGGCTCTGCTTCCCTTTGTAGTCTGTAATGGTTTGCATGCCCTGCCACATCCGATGAGTGTCAGAGCTGGTATAGTACAATTCGATCTTAGTCCTGTATTGATGCTTTGCCTGTTTGATGGTTGGTCGGAGGGCATAGCAGGATTTCTTGTAAGCTTCTGGGTTAGAGTCGCGCTCCTTGAAAGCGGCAGCTTTATCCTTTAGCTCAGTGCGAATGTTGCCTGTAATCCATGGCTTCTGGTTGGGCTATGTACGTATGGTCACTGTGGGGACAACGTCATCGATGCTCTTATTGAGGAAGCCAATGACTGATGTGGTGTATTCCTCTATGCCATCGGAAGAATCCCGGAACATTTTCCAGTCTGTGCTAGCAAAACAGTCCTGTAGCTTAGCATCTGCTTCATCTGACCACTTTTTTATTGACCAAGTCACTGGTGCTTCCTGCTTGTAAGTAGGAATCAGGAGGATAGCATTATGGTCAGATTTGCCAAATAGAGGGCGAGGGAGAGCTTTGTATGCTTGGTATGCGTATCTGTGTGTGGAGTAAAGGTGGTCTATTCGATCGCCTACGAATTCTCAGAAGACAGTCCGACCTCTGTCCTCTTTTAGTGCGCCTTCTCTTCAAGAAAATGATGGGGATTTGGGCCTATTCCCGGCAAAGCAGTATGACGTTCTTGTCAGGCTCGTTAAAGGAAAAAAAAGCTTCTGCCAGTTCGTGGTGAGTAATCGCTGTTCTGATGTCCAGAAGTTATTTTCAGTCATAAGAGACGGTAGCGGCAACATTATGTACAGAATAAGTTAAAGAATAAGTTACAAACAACGCACAAAAACTAACAAAAAAACTAATTTGGTTAGGAGCACGTAAAATGCCAGCCATCTTCTCCGGCGCCATGATACACACACCGGCTAATCATAATCATACTCTATTGTTTGGCATTTGTGACATGAGCATCATGTGTGCATTTATTTTTTCATGACTCTCAGTCTCTCCATGTCTCTCTCTCTCTGTCTTTCTCTCCCTTCCTCTCTCTTTCTCTCTCTCTCCCTCCCTCCCTCCCATTAGGCAGGTGCGGATGCGGCCAAGGCTCTGGAGGAGACTAAGAACTTCACCACTCAGTCTCTGGCCAGTGTGGCCTACCAGATCAGCACCCTGGCCTCCAATGTCCTCAAGCTGCTGGATGCACAGAACTCCCAGCTCAGACACATGGAGTCCTCTGTCAACCTCATCGGACAGGTAGCATTTCTAGCATGTCTCCACTTATGTGTTAGGCCCCGATTCAGTTTCAGGAAGAGAACACGAGCATGTGTATATTAGCAGCAGTGGCGGTTGGTGCCGAGGAGGAGGACGATCATTTTTTTTTATGAGCATTGCCTAATTTCTATTACAGCATTTTGGATGAGTGTCATTCATATTCCATTTACCCAGCTCAATGTAACATCGCTAGGTTTAGACTACTACATGATACAACATTTTTCCATATACCCATCTGGAGGTTGCTACAACCTAGTCTATTAATGTAAGTTCACAACGTAGGTGCACAGGTCAAGATAAATTTGAAAGGTGACATACATTGACACATTCAATACCGCCTTGCACACTCTTGCCTCCATCTAGCTGATCTAGGGTGTAGTCATTAGTCCAACAGTTGCAAACAAGAGTTTCTATTGGACACATTCAGGTATGTTTATACCCATTTCGTTCCGTTTGCCTCTGTTTAAGAAACGTTTTTTTGGCAGTAATAATATACCCCTGATCACACGCAAACACTGTTCACTTTTATAACAGCCACATACAAACAGAATTATCACTTTGATCATTGTATAGTCCTTCTCACATCTATGCCCTCTCCTCCTCTCACCTTTTCCCTTAGCTTGTGGACTTCAGTGCATAACACAGCGGTCTGGGACCAGGCAAGGAAACGTTTCCAAGCCAAGCCTTCTTATCATAACCGTTAACCACCACACACAGCCTACATCATTGTCACCATATTGTCATAGTCAACATAGCTACTAGAACTAACGCGTTAGTAAACCTGCGACAATCATGCAGTACAGTGTACAGTCAGCAGTTTAGCAGTTACACTGGCAAGCCCCGGTGGCAATAAATTAGTAAAACCAAAAGCTTACCTTGACTTTGGAAGTGTTCCAGTGTTTGATGGCCATAGCCAGCTAACTAACATAGCATCCCTCTCTGTTTGAGCCGGGTGTTTGAGTAGGCTAAACGAGCTAGCTGCATTTGCTAGCTAAGTAAGTGAAAGTGAAAGTGTCAACAACAACAAAAAATATATATAGCTAGCTTTCTATCTCTTATTCATTTTTTAAGAAATTAATTTGTTCAAAACTGTTAAACTATTGTCTTTCTCTCTCACTGAGTCACCTACTCAGCACATTTTATGCACTGCAGTGCTAGCTAGCTGTGTCTTATGCTTTCAGTGCTAGATTCATTCTCTGATCCTTTGATTGGGTGGACAACATGTCAGTTCATGCGGCAAGAGCTCTGATAGGTTGGAGGACGTCCTTCGGAAGTTGTCATAATTGCTGTGTAAGTCTATGGAAGGTGTGAGAACCATGAGCCTCCTAGGTTTTGTATTGAAGTCAATGTACCTAGAGGAGGACGGAAACTAGCTGTCCTCTGGCTACACCATGGTGCTCCCCTACAGAGGGCTGTTGAGGCTACTGTAGACCTTCATTGTAAAACAGTGTGGTTTAATCAACTATTTGGTGACGTGAATATATTTAGCATAGTTTTATCTAAAAAGGCTAACATTTTTAGTGTTTCACTATTTTTTTAATTTTTCTGAAATTCACTGAGGAGGATGGTCCTCCCCTTCCTCCTCTGAGGAGCCTCCACTGGTTAGCAGAAATGCACAGTTAACCTTGCTAAAAAGGCAGGTTTGCTTCCTTGAACCCAGGCTTTAGAATGAGGAGGCCTATCAGAGGCAGTGACTGGATTGAAGAGGCACAAAAAAGGATATTTGATTTCATGAGTCACCCTCCGTCCGGGGCTGATGCTTTGTTGCACCTAGATCATCAGGGTTCTCTGACTGTCACTGGTACCCACTGTGCCAATTTCACTTATTCCTTGCCCCCTCCCTCTCTTCCTCTCTTGGTGCTCATCATATGAAAGCTGCATGTTCTGCCTCGCCTCTGACCTGGGCTGGTTTCCAGGGACTCTTTGGGGACCCTGGCCTTCTTCAATGCAGAATAGCTGATTTCTCCATCCACAGTACACCGCGTGCCTCTCCTCTCTCCGTCTCATATACCAGTCCCACTGCCCCCCCCACCTCCCCTCTCTTACACCAGCCCAACTGTCTCCCGCTGCGCCCCCCTCCCCTCCCCCTCTCTGTAGCCCCACTGTCCCCAAAGCTGGCACAGACCCCAGGCATTCCTGCACGCTCCGTGCCCAGCATTATCATACAGAACCAGGTCACCTGAGGAGGGGGGTTGGGGATGGAGGGGTGAGTGGGTTAAGGGGCTACAGTGTGAACTTTGACCTTCAGCGCAGAGTATCATAGGGGCTGGGATGGAATGTTCCTTCCTGCTAACCTCTGATTGATGTCCTCCATTGTCTGCTGGCACCCATGAAGGGTCCCTAACAACTGTATACGAAATGATAGGGTTCACTTGAACTTCCTCTATTTGGGGGAGGAAAGAAAGTTAGACAATATTACCACGTTTGTGAATGAGCTATATTGAGCTAATGATGTTGTCAGAGAAAGGGTACCATGCTATTCCATCCTGTATGGTTTATTTTGTATTTTGGAAAAAGTTTTACCAGAGGGAAGGAATTAAGAATGGCACATGTTTATCTGTAGTTAAACAAATATATATCTATTTAAGTGTTATTGGTTCATACCCTGATGGCAACATCCTCTGCCTTCTGTCTTGTAGACAGTGGACATGCACAGAGAGAAGGTGGCCCGGAGAGAGATAGGGGCTTTCACCACAGCCAAGAGGGTTCCCCGCAGTCACAAAATAATCCCCCCGGCAACAGGCAAGGAGCCCAAACCCAAGTACACCCGTAGTCCCATCACCTACTCGGACCTGGACACACAGGGACATGGCATGAAGGTGAGACTGACTTCTCAAGTTCAAGTGCAATTACTAACAACACATGTTTTACCTAACATTCCCATGCCATTAAAAAGGTCAAAGGTTCAAAGAAATATACTGCTCAAAAAAATAAAGGGAACACTTAAACAACATATCCTAGTTCTGAATGAAAGATATAATCTTATGAAATACTTTTTTCTTTACATAGTTGAATGTGCTGACAACAAAATCACACAAAAATAATCAATGGAAATCCAATTTATCAACCCATGGAGGTCTGGATTTGGAGTCACACTCAAAATTAAAGTGGAAAACCACACTACAGGCTGATCCAACTTTGATGTAATGTCCTTAAAACAAGTCAAAATGAGGCTCAGTAGTGTGTGTGGCCTCCACGTGCCTGTATGACCTCCCTACAACGCCTGGGCATGCTCCTGATGAGGTGGCGGATGGTCTCCTGAGGGATCTCCTCCCAGACCTGGACTAAAGCATCCGCCAACTCCTGGATAGTCTGTGGTGCAACGTGGCGTTGGTGGATGGAGCGAGACATGATGTCCCAGATGTGCTCAATTGGATTCAGGTCTGGGGAACAGGCGGGCCAGTCCATAGCATAAATGCCTTCCTCTTGCAGGAACTGCTGACACACTCCAGCCGCATGAGGTCTAGCATTGTCTTGCATTAGGAGGAACCCAGGGCCAACCGCACCAGCATATGGTCTCACAAGGGGTCTGAGGATCTCATCTCGGTACCTAATGGCAGTCAGGCTACCTCTGGCGAGCACAAGGAGGGCTGTGCGGCCCCCCAAAGAAATGCCACCCCACACCATGACTGACCCACCGCCAAACCGGTCATGCTGGAGGATGTTGCAGGCAGCAGAATGTTCTCCACGGCGTCTCCAGACTCTGTCACGTCTGTCACGTGCTCAGTGTGAACCTGCTTTCATCTGTGAAGAGCACAGGGCGCCAGTGGCAAATTTGCCAATCTTGGTGTTCTCTGGCAAATGCCAAACGTCCTGCACGGTGTTGGGCTGTAAGCACAACCCCCACCTGTGGACGTCGGGCCCTCATACCACCCTCATGGAGTCTGTTTCTGACCGTTTGAGCAGACACATGCACATTTGTGGCCTGCTGGAGGTCATTTTTCAGGGCTCTGGCAGTGCTTCTCCTGTTCCTCCTTGCACAAAGGTGGAGGTAGCGGTTCTGCTGCTGGGTTGTTGCCCTCCTACGGCCTCCTCCACATCTCCTGATGTACTGGCCTGTCTCCTGGTAGCGCCTCCATGCTCTGGACACTACGCTGACAGATACAGCAAACCTTCTTGCCACAGCTTGCATTGATGTGCCATTCTGGATGAGCTGCACTACCTGAGCCACTTGTGTGGGTTGTAGACTCCGTCTCATGCTACCACTAGAGTGAAAGCACCGCCAGCATTCAAAAGTGACCAAAACATCAGTCAGGAAGCATAGGAACTGAGAAGTGGTCTGTGGTCCCCACCTGCAGAACCACTCCTTTATTGGGGGTGTCTTGCTAATTGCCTATAATTTCCACTTGTTGTCTATTCCATTTGCACAACAGCATGTGAAATTTATTGTCAATCAGTGTTGCTTCCTAAGTGGACAGTTTGATTTCACAGAAGTGTGATTGACTTGGAGTTACATTGTGTTGTTTAAGTGTTCCCTTTATTTTTTTGAGCAGTGTACTTTCCCTGCAAGTGTCTTACTATACAGCTACAAAACTGTACTCTACTGTATGTTGCAATCAATATTCAGTAGTAATGTTGGAAATGACTGAGGTGGATATGAAATGACATAATACAAAGTTGGTGAAAACGACTTTTTAAAACCAGGATGCTACGGCAGGAGACAAAGGCTCCGTAGGTTTCCTTAGCGCTCTAGACAAGCCTTTCTAATGCAGCTAGGTAGCAGCTGTTATTTTCTACCACCGTGCCTCTAGTCTACACCACATCCACTTAGCGAGGAGCAGCTTGTTGCGTAGTGCTGATCTCGATTAGCACACACACACAAGCATGCACGGATACAACGCGCACACACACACACACACACACACACACAGAGATTAAGCAGCCAGCAGGCCACTGTGCACCGTGGGAAAATGGCTAGACTCACTAATTAGTGCTGCCAAGGCGCTTCATTGATGCTCCAACACAATTCACTCATCTACAACACACATACACATTCACACACACACACATAAACTACCTCTTCTTTTTCACTCTGCTCTCCCTTTGTCTCTCTTTCTCTCACCACTTCCCCACAGAATTCTGGTAAGCTGCTGGGGAAAGCAGGGTCAACACGCAAACATGGCGGCACCATCAGGTATGATGCTGACACTGCTGACTCCATTTGACTGCTCTGCTCTCACACTGTCAGTCTAACTGTAACGGTTTCACTTCCTGTAGAAGTCCTTCAGACAGGAAGCCTAGTTTCTGCACGTCCTCTATGCTCAGTGGCCCACAAAAACCCTCTATTGAACTTTTATTCAAGACCAGAAACATCAGCAAAAGAAATCCTTAAAATAATTTGTGTGTGCGTGCGTGCGTGTGTGCTGTGGGTAGGGTTGGGGAAGGAGGTTAAACAGTATTCATGGCTAACCACACCTCCTGTCCAATCATGTTTGTTGTGTTCATTCAGTAGGGGATTGAATGCCATTCAGCCAGAGGGAGATTTACTGTTGGCAGGAGAACGAGCACAGAGTTTTCACAATGTGATTATGCCAAAAACAAACCAGGAAGTATAGAAATCAAATGTGCGGGTAGCATTTGCACTGAGTAGCATATTTAAACTGTTAAGTGAGAGAAGATAACAACATCTCTCAGTCAATATGTATGATTTGAAGCTTTCTGCATGTTTCTCACTATTTATGAGTTGATAGAGCTGGTCTGTGTGAGTTCAAGTGCCAGTATTTGTGATAATGCTATGTGACGCTTATGGCTGTGTGTGTGTGTGTGTGTTTTCAGCAGGAGCACTTCCAGAGCACCCCCAGAGCCTGTCCAGTGTCCCATAGCCCCCTCTCTGTCTCAAGGGGCGTCCCTCACCTCTCTCCATGATCGCTCCATTGGGTAAAAAACACTTCCTGGAAACACAGTTTTACTGTACACACATCAGCTTTGACACTTACTACTAAACACTCCATTCCTTACGAGTACTCAGACACCTCAGTTAAGTGTGGTGCTTCTGGGTTTGTATATTTTGTGTGTAGAGTAGCCTGTAGAATATCTCCACCCAGACCATGGAAATATACCCCTAGCTTACCTTGACGTTGCCCTCCCCCTCCTGTAACAGGTCCAGCTTCGGCAAGGCCGTGCCTCCCCCCGTGGTCCCCAGCTGGCCCGCGTCACCTGACTCTGACATCATCACCACTCTGCTGGAGGAGGCCCCGCCCCCACCACCGCCCCTGTCTCTGATGGAGGATGGTGACGCCGCCATGACCACTCCGGCCCCTCCTCCTCCTCCCATGGCGCCTCCTGCCTCCTCTCTGGATGTCCCTCCTCCCCCTCCACTGCCCCCCACAACCAGCAGTCCTGAACCTGCCCATACCAGCCTAGCCTGCATTCCCCCTCCCCCTGCCCCACCCCCACTGGAGACTGGTAAGTGTCTGCATAACACTTTAGCAATGAATTTCGTAAAACATGAATAAACTATTTGTAACTAGTGTACATACTATTAGTAATTGACTGTAAACGTATTGTATGAGTAACTAAAGTACATTAACATGTCATAAAATGAATATCACACTCAATATCAAACATCTAGGTGGAAAATATGGCTTGTTTTTGTGTTTCCCACACTGTGAGACAGCTTTAGCACACTGCACAGCACAGTGTAGGAGAGGAAATGAGAACACGCAATGTGTGCATACAGAGACACCCAGAGACATGCACATGCTGACACATCTAGAGGCAGAAAACCAGGAACAAACAACCTGGTGCCTGCACTGTGATACTAAGAAATAAATACTTTTATGGCCTAGTTGCATGATTGTGTTACTGATTTCACACGTTATGAAACGCTGAATATCAACTTAAATCAGATGAAGGAAGCAGATACTCTTCCATAAATATACTATTTTCTTAGTAGCTGAAGAGAACAGCTTCCCGCCTCCCATGCCACCACCATCTGACGAGCCACTCCCTCCACCAACCAGTGAGGGCCTGGAGCTCCCTGGCCCTCCCCCTCCAACGAGTGATGAGGTGGATGAAGGTAAAAGGAGCGGGTTGGTTTGGTGGACCACCCAGCCCTAAATGTGCCACACTGTACTTTTAATGGTCTTTCAACAAGGGGTTTTGAAAGGACTCTAGAATAAGACCTCACATCCATTTCTAATGACGCAAAGGATCTGATTTGTTAAAATATTGGTATCTATTTGTTTACTTTAGCTGTCTGTCTGAGGTTTGTTTATCTGTCTGTCTTTCTATGCAGAGCATGCTCGCTGATGCTGATCTTTGGTGTTTTCTTGTCCTTATCTCTGTTATTAGACTCTTCAGTGTCTTCCTGTCTGTCTGTCTGTCTGTCTGTCTGTCTGTCTGTCTGTCTGTCTGTCTGTCTGTCTGTCTGTCTGTCTGTCTGTCTGTCTCTCTGTCTCTCTGTCTCTCTCCCTCTCTCTCTCTCTCTCTCTCTCTCTCTCTCTCTCTCTCTCTCTCTCTGTGTCTGTCTGCTTGATCTTGACCATTGACCTGTCTCTCTCCGGCTCAGCTCTGCAGCCCAGGCGTTCTTGTGTACGTCGTCACCCCCCCAGCTCGCGCTCCATGTCCCTCAGGGTCCGCAAAGGCCCAAGCTCTCGCTCACTCTACACTCGCTCGCTCTTCCTGCCAAACATCCAATCACGTAAGGCCACTTTGGCAACCCTCCCCCATCCCAGGTCCTACCCCCAGCTGTAGTCCAATATGGCCTCATGTCTTAGTATTAATATACCAATCATTAGTTCATGAGGAGCTGAACATGGCTAATGCAAAACTGGTTTAATATTACACTACCGTTGTTTAGGTTTATGATGCATGATGAAAGTTCAAGCCTTGCTTAAGCAATGGTGTTAGCTTCATATTAGTGCTAGCATTAGCATTTGGGCCGTCATTGTAAATAAGAATTTGTTCTTAACTGACTTGCCTAGTTAAATAAAGGTGCAATAAAACATTTATTCAAATACATGTGGAGTCCCCACTAAAGACCCCTTTTGGTTGACCTGACGTCATCTTTCTCCGTCACCCATTCCTACCTCTCCCTCTGTGACCTCACCGGTCAGTCACGATCCCCCCTCCCCCTTCATACCCTCCTCCCCTCGCCCCTCCCGTGTCGCTGAGCCCCCTGTCCAGCCTGCCCGCCCGCCTGGATCACCTGGGTAAGTGGGGACAGTGTGAGACCGCAGTACACCCTCCAGGCCACGGGGAGGGGGGCGTGAGAGGGTGACTTCTGTCCGAATGACTGCGTCACTGGTGCTGCTTCTGCTTCTGCTGCTATTGCTGTTGAGTCTACTGTGTCGGAAGGTAAAGCCACGGACAGATTCTGTCCTCTAAAAGTCCGTCAGACACCGGGTTGGTAACGTCTTTTCCTTGATAGATATGTCTTATTTTTTTTTCAATATAACAGATAACACATTATGTGGAGAAAAGAGTTTCAAAGAAGCTAGGTACTGTAAATTGATTTAAAGAGTCCTCGGAACAAGTTATGCAGTATAGCTATAGTTTTGATACACTTTTGATGCTGAATTACTTGTATGGCAAGTGGTGCAGCCGATCTTCAGTTTGGGTTTACAGTTGAAGACTTAAGTTAACATACACTTAGGTTGGAGTCATTAAAACTCGTTTTTCAACCACTCCACAAGTTTCTTATTAACAAACTATAGTTTTGGCAAGTCGGTTAGGACGTCTACTTTGTGCATGACACAAGTCATTTTTCCAACAATTGTTTACAGACATATTATTTCACTTATAATTCACTGTATCACAATTCCAGTGGGTCAGAAGTTTACATACACTAAGTTGACTGTGCCTTTAAACAGCTTGGAAAATTCAAGAAAATTATGTCATGGCTTTAGAAGCTTTTGATAGGCTAATTGACAGCATTTGAGTCAATTGGAGGTGTGCCTGTGGATGTTTTTCAAGGCCTACCTTCAAACTCAGTGCCTCTTTGCTTGACATCATGGGAAAATCAAAAGAAATCAGCCAAAACCTCAGTTAAAAAAAATGTAGACCTCCACAAGTCTGGTTCATCCTTGGGAGCAATTTCCAAACGCCTGAAGGTACCATGTTCATCTGTACAAACAATAGTACGCAACTATAAACACCATGGGACCACGCAGCCGTCATACCATTCAGGAAGGAGGCGTGTTCTGTCTCCTAGAGATGAACATACTTTGGTGCAAAAAGTGTACATCAATCCCAGAAAAACAGCAAAGGACCTTGTGAATATGCTGGAGGAAACAGGTACAAAGGTATCTATATCCACAGTAAAATGAGTCCTATATCGACATAACCTGAACAGCCGCTCAGGAAGGAAGGAGCCACTGCTCCAAAACCGCTATAAAAAAGCCTGACTACGGTTTGCAACTGCACATGGGGACAAAGATTGTACTTTTTGGAGAAATGAACTCTGGTCTGATGAAACAAAAATAGAACTGTTTGGCCATAATGACCATTGATATTTTTGGAGGAAAAAGGGGGAGGCAGAACACCATCCCAACCGTGAAGCACGGGGGTGGCAGCATCATGTTGTGGGGCTGCTTTGCTGCAGGAGGGTCTGGTGCACTTCACAAAATAGATGGCATCATGAGGAAGAAAAATTATCTGGATATATTGAAGAAACATCTCAAGACATCAGTCAGGAAGTTAAAGCTTGGTCGCAAATGGGTCTTCTAAATGGACGTTGACCCCAAGCATACTTCCAAAGTTGTGGCAAAATGGCTTAAGGACAACAAAGTTAAGGTATTGGAGTGGCCATCACAAAGCCCTGACCTCAATCCCATAGAAAATTTGTGGGCAGACCTGCAAAGGTGTGTGCGAGCAAGGAGGCCTACAAACCTGACTCAGTTACACTAGCTTTGTCAGGGGGAATGGGCCAAAATTCACCCAAATTATTGTGGGAAACTTGTGGAAGGCTACCCGAAACGTTTGACCCAAGTTAAACAATTTAAAGGCAACGCTACCAAATACTAATTGAGTGTCTGTAAACTTCTGACCCACTGGGAATGTGATGAAAGAAATAAAAGCTGAAATAAATAATTCTCTCTACTATTATTCTGGCATTTCACATTCTTATAATAAAGTGGTGATCCTAACTGACCTAAGACAGGGAATTTTTACTAGGATTAAATGTCAGGAATTGTGAAAAACAGAGTTACAATGTATTTGGCTAAGGTGTATGTAAACTTCTGACTTCAACTGTATATGACTTTTGTCCAATCCTGTAGATCTGGTGATCCCAGCCCCTCCTCCTCCACATTTTCCCAACAGCGTGGTGGGCTTTGATGACGACATGTCACTCCTACCTCCCCCTGCGGATTATGACACGACTGGCCCAACAGACTTTTTGGAGAAAGGTATGATAGTGCTCCATGCATATTCACCAATAGATAAATGACTAAATGCTGTCATGTCCCTAATTGCATGCATACTTTTACAGTACTTATTCAATGTCTGACCAAATCATACCATAACATTTGGTCTATGTTTGTGTTTTGTCTTGGTTGTCTCATTGCAATTCACTTTCCCTCCCAGTGGTGGCGCTGTACAGCTACAACTCAGGGAAGCCTGGAGACCTGGTGTTCCTGGAGGGAGAAGTCATCTACCTGATCAAGAGGAATGAAGACGGCTGGTGTGAGGGACTGCTCAACGGAGTAGAGGGATTCTTCCCTGGGAACTACGTAGATTCCTCCACCGGCTAAGATATTAGACCACTTAAAGGTAGACTCAGCGATATGACATATACGCAGAAAGTAAACAGCATAGTGGGTCAATTTCCTCTACAACTAAGAGTGTTGAAGCCCGAGGCTCAACTTTGTCCTCTGTTTTGGTCTTGTGGCTACCATGTTGTAAAAGTGTGAAGCGAACCCGTGCGCATGCGCAGATTCTGTGTGTGACTGTGTGAGAGCGGAGTCGTGCATCTCGCTTATCACAATATCTGTGGTGCTGCTCGTGGCAATGTCATTTCGCTTAGTCTACCTGTAATATGAAAAGGGGAAAGTAGGCTCTGTCCACAAACAACCCCTAACGCTATACCCTAAGTCTACCTAGGCACTTTATGTTGACCAGGAAGAATTGGACAGGTATAATCATACCTATTCACATCATTGGTAAAAGCAATAACTATTGTAGCTTCACCTGTCCCTTCGATAGGCCAGATGGAATTTCAACCATATTGGTATTTCAACCACCAGAGTTTTGGGCTGTTGGTTGTTGGGTTGTTTCTTGATGGGGACATAGTCAACTATTAGCTTTGTAGAAAGACCTCTACTGACCCCTACAGGTCATAGTAATGTGAACGGAAAATAAAGCAATATTTACACATGGAATGATGACAGGATTCTGAAATATAGCCACTATATAGAGCGAGGGGCTAGCTATGTATTACCAAGAGGGTCACTAGGTAGGACGACTTAATATCCGCTATCTTTCAACCAAGACTAGATGCAAGATACAAAGTCAGCTTGCTTATTAACCATGAAGGTAGTGAATACTTGGTAAAGAGGGAAAATGCTTTGCAAGTTATATAATAGCTCTATGTCCTGTTCAGTATTGTTTTACAAGTACTGTAGTGCCAGTATGTGAACTAGATTGGCCTTACTGTTGTGCTCACTAGGACAAGCCCTGAACACTGCAAAATGATGTGGTAAAGTTGCATCCGTTTTTTGTTAATGGAACCAGGCACTGTTTGCTGCTGCAGTTTTTGGCTCTGCAGGATGATATTGGTCTCTTAACTAGAATTTCACTAATATATTTTGTAATATTCAAACTAAGATGAAGTAATATATGGATTACTGAGAAAATTCATACAAAAAAAATATTTGTATGAATTCTCTCACATGGTGAAAATATTTTACTGTAGTGATGTCATGATATTGAAAAATCTAACAGTGCTTTTCAACTTGTTAACTTGTTTTCAGTTAGAGTTTCATTTTGATATTTAGTACATCCTTTTAGATTGAACAATGTTTTATTTACATGTCTTTCAATAAATGCTTAGCTTTTCCAAATAAACTTTTCCAATTGTAACTCCTTTAACATTTATAAAACCTTAACCCACTTCAGATAAAGTTCATCTCTTCCAATATTCTCATGCTAATCTAGAAACCAACTATAGAAAAAAGATGACTACGGTATGTGCCATGAAGAGCGTTAAGAGGCGTGACAAACTAAGTCCATATCATTTTGTTGTCTAAGACATGCCCCGATAGGTCTTATTCTAATGCTAAGACAGCATGATACAGTAACTTTACCATTGTGTTTGGCCTCGTCATGGCCACGGCAGCTCAGGTGCTGTGCCTTTAAACAGCAAAGGGTTGCCATAAACCTGTAACCTTAACCCTCAGTCCGATAGCACACCTTTTGCCAGATAAGACAAACGTTCACACAGTACACATACACTCTGGTCTTCTATATTCACACACACACACACACACACACACACACACACACACACACACACACACACAGTACACATACACTCTGGTCTTCTATATTCACACACACACACACACACACACACACACACACACACACACACACACACACAGTACACATACACTCTGGTCTTCTATATTCACACACACACACACACAGTACACATAGGTTCAGGTCCTTATTGATTTCCGTTGAAGTACCAGGTTCACTGAAGTGGCTGCTGGCTTTAAGGTAAGATAAAGTTCATTTTGGATTCATATATTTGCTATGCGTTAACATACAGTATAATATGACTATAGGTCAACAGAACTTTGTTGGTATGAATGTATGATTTGGCTCCCGAGTGGCGCAGAGGTCTATGGCACTGCATCTCAGTTAGAGGCGTCACTGCAGACCCTGGTTCAACTCCAGGCTGTATCACAACCGGCCGTGATTGGGAGTCCCATAGGGCGGCGCACAATTGGCCCAGCGTCATTAGGGTTTAGCCAGGGTAGGCCGTCATTGTAAATCAGAATTTGTTCTTAACTGACTTGCCTAGTTAAATAAATAAACAATCTACTCTGACAGATTGAATAGATTATTCTTAGTGTTGACTCTGTGTTGTACACATTGACTATGCGGTTAGGTCTGCTATTCTTTGGAAGCTTGTTCTTTCACTTCACTTCCATTTGTGCTTTTATCTACTTGTGATTTTATCACTCTGTGTACTTAATAACATGGTATATTATCACCAGTGAGTGCCTCTCGATCAAGCCATAGTAGAAAGTCGATACTAACTCTACCTTGATACTGACCAATTCAAATTGAGGGTGACAGAAGTTTATATTACATTTTCGTTGCAATGCTCTTTGTTTTATATTGCAACTAGTCTCTGGTAGCTGAGATTTGGTTCTGGGTGTTGAGATTACATTGCAACAAAGCACAGCTCTGGTTCTTTTCTATCCGAGTGTGGCAAAGGTACTATTTCATGTTTGAGTCATGTTTCATGTCGATGACAGTTGTGGAAAAACATGATTTCACATGTGAAATCACTTCACGTGATGATATCACGTGTGAAGTTTCACGTCTCGAGAGTTTCAAGTTCCTTGGTGTCCACATCACCAACAAACTATCATGGTCCAACCACACCAAGAGACTCCAGTCACCCAGGTCATAGATTGTTCTCTCTGGTACTGCACGGCAAGCGGTAGCAGAGCACCAAGTCTAGGTCCAAAAGGCTCCTTACAGCTTCTCCCCCCAAGCCATAAGACTGCTGAACAATTCATGAAATGGCCACCCGGATAAGAAATCAGGAAGGGGCAAATACTTTTTCACAGCACTGTATATATAGCATTCTGTTGGTGGCAAGAATTGTATATAATCATTTAAGTGTTGAATCAAGTGTTATTTTTTTTGAACCAGTTCATGGAATCGGTACATCGATTCCCATTTTTCTCTTCCCATTTATTTTACGGCGCAGCTGTCAACATTTTTGTCCTCAAATGAAACTGGTATATTTTTCTATTTATGCCAATTGCTTTCAGACAATTTGTATCTTTAATATATGGCAGGCAAATAAGTTCCCTACCTTCTCCATTTTCCACTTGCCTCCTCCATTTTTGTGGTAATGCTGCAATTAGTTGGTTGTAAATTTGGATTGAGCAGATATTCCCATATATTTTTGTACGCTGCATATGTGACATAACTCCTCTGTTTCTATTCTTAATATCATTAAGAAATATAATTCATATTTTCTGGAGGATAAAATTGAAATTGTAACCAGCTTTGTATGGCTTGTTTAAGAAAGGGCAATACTTAAAATTGTTATACCCTGATCTGTTTCACCTGTCCTTGTGCTTGTCTCCACCCCCTTCCAGGTGTCGCCCATCTTCCCCATTATCCCCTGGGTACTTATACCTGTGTTTTCAGTCTGTCTGTGCAGACTGTCAGTTTTGACCTTTTCTGCCCACCCTGACCCTGACCCTGACCCTGACCCTGACCCTGACTCTGACCCTGACTCTGACCCTGACTCTGACTCTGACTCTGACTCTGACTCTGACTCTGACTCTGACTCTGACTCTGACTCTGAGCCTGCCTGACATCCTGTACATTTCCCCACTAGTCGGGATTATCGACCCCTGCCTGCCTTGACCTGTTGTTTGCCTGCCCCTGTTTCTGTAATATACATTGTTACTTCGACAAAGTCTGCATTTGGGTCTTAACCTGAAACATGATAAAAATGTCATTTTCAATTAGTCAGAAATGAGAAGTAGCAATCTGTATGACTGCAAAAAGGCAATTTTTGAACAAAGGATGAGCCTTTCTTAATAATCTACTGAAGAACCATTTTGGGATGAAGTATAATTTATGTATAAGTGACGCATTTAGTGAGAGGTTTAAAGCTTTAATATTTAATCATTTTAGCCCCCCAAACTCATATTCATTATATACAGTTGAAGTCAGAAGTTTACATACACTTAGGTTGGAGTCATTAAAACTCGTTTTTCAACCACTCCACAAATTTCTTGTTAACAAACTATAGTTTTGGCAAGTAGGTTAGGACATCTACTTTGTGCATGACACAAGTCATTTTCCAACAATTGTTTACAGACATATTATTTCACTTATAATTCACTGTATCACAATTCCAGTGGGTCAGAAGTTTACATACACTAAGTTGACTGTGCCTTTAAACAGCTTGGAAAATTCCAGAAAATGATGTCATGGATTTAGAAGCTTCTGATAGGCTAATTGACATCATTTGGGTCAATTGGAGGTGTACCTGTGGATGTATTTCAAGGCCGACCTTCAAACTCAGTGCCTCTTTGCTTGACATCATGGGAAAATGAAAAGAAATCAGCCAAGACCCCAGAATAAATTTGTAAACCTCCACAAGTCTGGTTCATCCATGGGAGCAATTTCCAAATGCCTGAAGGTACCATGTTCATCTGTACAAACAGTAGGACGCAAGTATAAACACCATGGGACCACGCAGCCGTCATACCGCTCAGGAAGGAGACGCGTTCTGTCTCCTAGAGATGAATGTACTTTTGTGTGAAAAGTGCAAATCAATTCCAGAACAACAGCAAAGGACCTTGTGGAGAAGCTGGAGGAAACAGGTAGAAAACTATCAATATTCACTGTAAAATGAGTCCTATATAGACATAACCTGAAAGGCCGCTCAGCAAGGAAGAAGCCACTGCTCCAAAACCGCCATAAAAAAGCCTGACTGCGGTTTGCAACTGCACATGGGGGCAAAGATCGTACTTTTTGGAGAAATGTCCTCTGGTCTGATGAAACCAAATAGAACTGTTTGGCCATAATGACCATTGTTATGTTTGGAGGAAAAAGGGGGAGACTTGCGAGCCGAAGAACACCATCCCAACCGTGAAGTACGGGGGTGGCAGCATGATGTTGTGGGGCTGCTTTGCTGCATGAGGGACTGGTGCACTTCACAAAATAGATGGCATCATGAGGCAGGAAAATTATGTGGCTATATTGAAGCAACATCTCAAGTCATCAGTCAGGAAGTTAAAGCTTGGTCGCAAATTGGTCTTCCAAATGGACGTTGACCCCAAGCATACTTCCAAAGTTGTGGCAAAATGGCTTAAGGACAATAAAGTCAAGGTATTAGAGTGGCCATCACAAAGCCCTGATCTCAATCCTATAGAAAATATGTGGGCAGACCTGAAAAAGCGCGTGCGAGCAAGGAGGCCTACAAACCTGACTCAGTTACACCAGCTCTGTCAGGAGGAAAATGTCCTTTACGATCCATTGAGGTACTTAAAACCGTATTATAATCTCACACCATAATAATAGATTCATTTTTTGCTTTGTGAGTTTAGTAGATTATTATATATATTTTCCAAGAAGTATGGATCATCATTATTTGGCCCATATAGATTAATTAGCCGGATCTGTTTTTGGTCCAATAGCATATTTAAAAGAATCCACCTTCCTTGCGGATCTGTTTGCGCAGTTTGCACAATCGTAACAAAATTTGTATTAATTAGTGTAATCATGTAACGCCCTGGCCATAGAGAGGGGTTTTTTGTTCTTTATTTTGGTTAGGCCAGGGTGTTACATTGGGTGGGCGTTCTATGTTCCTTTTTCTAGGTTTTGGTATTTCTTTGTTTTGGGCCGTGTGTGTGGCTCCCAATCAGGCACAGCTGAAGCTCGTTGCCGCTGATTGGGAGTCACACATAAGGAGCATGTTTTTCCTTTGGGTTTTGTGGGTAATTGTTTCTGTCAGTGTTTTGTACCAGACAGGACTGTTTGCTGTCGGTTTGCTCTTTTCTTGTTTTGTATGGTGTTCACGTTGTTTATATTAAATTCTTATAATGAACACTAACTCCGCTGCACCTTGGTCCACTTCTTCAGACGACAGCCGTTACAAATCACCCCTTTTGAGTTTCTTTGCCCATGACAAAAATATATTTCTCCCTCCCAGTCCTTTTTCTACCGAATCTAATCTATATTTGTAGAATGAGTTTCCTGTAAACAATAGATACATTTTTACCTGCAAAGAGAAATAATATTTATTTTTTTATTATCTGCTAAGCCATTACAATTATGACTTGCTATACTTATTTCCCCACTTACCATAATGATACCCAAGTTTCATTTATATTTACCACAACCAATGTTTGTAAACTTACCATTAAAAAGCACCATGATTTAATTTGAAGTTCATCATACCCATTCTGCATTGCCATAAGTCTATCTTTATTTTAAGTCCACTTAGTCCACGGTTCCATACAGCATGAATTTAAAAAAAGTCCATCATGGAAAAAAATGTTTTTGTAAAAAACTAATTAATCCATAATTGTTCTTTGTAATGAGGTGCAAATGTGTATTGGGGACTACTTCAACAGGAGGTAGCTCTCTCACAGCCATCTTGTAATCTTCGAGTCCTTGAACGTTTGGTTGTTTACATATAATTTATCGACCACTAGACGAACATTCTTCTTCTCTGCTCGGAGCCCTTTGAAATGGGGTACAGGGCACGTCCTCACTTCACTGTTTCATGGGGAAATAGTTCATTAATAGAGAACGTATGTTCTTCAATTCCCTACCCTGTTGTAACAAGGCACTTTTCATTTTGTAGTGTGTGTTAGCATAGCTACGATCGGACGGGGCCTTCCCTCTGAAAATTAGTTGTTTCCACCTGTCATCTTGAGATTACGTTTCATGAACACCTTGATTTTTTCCTCCGTTGACTGATAGTTTTCGTTTTCATCCTCCTTTATTCCTAATATAACAATATTATTTTTCATACTTCTGCACTTTGAGTTATTACAGACTTTTTCCTACATTGTAGAATAAAAGAAGACATCACAACTATGAAATAACACATATGGAATCATGTAGTAACCAAAAAAGTGTTAAACAAATCAAAATTCATTTTATATTTTATGTTCTTCAAGTAGCCACCCTTTGCCTTGATGACAGCTTTGCACACTCTTGGCATTCTCTCAACCAGCTTCATGAGGTATTTGTGTTTGTCCTTGCAGGTTTCTACTGGGGTGCAGGTGTTAACTTCACAAGATGCCGATACAAGACACGTTTCTCATTTTAGAGTAAGAGTCTCCGTTCACATTCATATCAGTCTAGGACACACACGCACAAACACACGCTGAAATAGACTTTGCTCGTGACTTGTCATGCGCTCCTACAGCAATGAGAAATTCACCAACCAATTACATTCTCTTCCCTTAGAATCTTCATCCCGTTGATCACATTTGGCATCACCATCATCTGCTGCATAGCCTTCTGTAAGTTCTTACACCGGGCCCGCGAGAGACGAGACAGGGCCTCCATCTATGTCATTCCCTTCCCCGCAGTATCTTATGACAACGAAGACATCCACAGACCTCCTCGCTACAGCACCTCAGAGTTCTACAGCCCACCGCCTGCCTACAATGAGGTAATAGTCCATCCTAAACATGAGGTACAAACGGTACCGTACAGTAGGGTTTACAACTTTACAATACATTTTTATTCACACTTTTTGGGTAAAACACTGTACTGTATTGTAAATGTGTTTTAATTTCTATTCATCCACTTCTGATCTAATTTCGTCTAGGTGGAGATGAAGCCAGACTTTATCTACCCAGAGCTTCCTCCAGCCTACTCTGAGCTCTCCAACACACCTGTTTTCCCCCTGCAACCTTACTCAGTGCCTCCTGAACCCCACTCCCAACCATAGGACTGTACCACCTTAGGAATCCCGTGAAGGGGAGGCCTGAGGCCACAGACTAAAGGATAAATAACACAGAAAATGGCACATAGTGTATGTGGAGTGGGGATCCTGAAGCTGGACATGTATACCACAGAGACTTGGTCCTTGGGAATGTGGAATGGGGACATGAGGTGGAAAGTTTGGAGACCATAAGGAAAAGCAAGTGTTTGGACGTCTATGAAAGTGTGTACTTCAAAGCAAAAGTTGGGGACAAGATATCGAATGGGGTTGCATAGTAGCTATAGCTACCAGTCTGTACAAACCAGTGTGTAAATATTAAGAAATCTTTCACATTTAATTTTTCAATGTGTTACTCAGAATAGTTTATTAATTTATGTATCAATGTCATGGACCTTGTTGTGTAATATGGTAAATTATTTGAACTATTTTGACATCGGGAATAAAGTCTGTTCTCATATCAGTGATCCAATCTGTCCTGTATTAGCCGTTTCTGTTGCTGTAACACATCATCTGTGCTCTTTTGCCCAATAGGTTACATAACAGCCCTTACCAGGAAGCTGTTCTGTAAAACACTGGTAAGATATTGAACAGACAAACTGATAAAAATGTACTACGTGATGGACATGACAGGTCGTGGCATACCTCTCGGTTATAAATATGTTATTTCCTATTACTCCAGTTGCCCAATCATATATCCTTACATGAATAGGAACAGGTCTTTGGCTGATGACGTGTAGTGTATGAAGTGACAGCAAAATGGTAACCCCTTCACTTAATGCCCCCTTGCCTATTTGTATTTATTATGGATCCCCATTAGCTTCTGCCAAGGCAGCAGCTTCTTTTCCTGGGGTCCAAACATATTAAAGCACTTACATTACATATAAAACAAAACATAAAACAGAACATCGTATAACATTATTACACCACTACATATCTACAATACAAAATGTACTATACCACCATACAACAATATCGCAATGAATGTGTATGCATGTGTCTGTACCTTTGTGTGTCTCTTCACAGTCCCCGTTGTTCCATAAGGTGTA
Organism: Salmo trutta; assembly: GCF_901001165.1. Lineage (NCBI taxonomy): Eukaryota > Metazoa > Chordata > Actinopteri > Salmoniformes > Salmonidae > Salmo > Salmo trutta. The sequence goes on from NC_042988.1 coordinate 8,420,758, forward strand.
TTTTTACCCTTTATTTAGCTGATTCTACTGCTTGCATCAGATACCTGATGTGGAATAGAGTTCCATGTAGTCATGACTCTAAGTGGCACTGTGCGCCTCCCATAGTCTGTTTTGGACTTGGGGCTGTGAAGAGACCTCTGGTGGCATGTCTTTTGGGGTATGCATGGGTGTCCGAGCTTTGTGCAAGTATTTTATTTAGAGCTAGGGTCTATTTTCCGTAATTTCCGCCTGACTGACGTGCCCAAAGGAAACTGCCTGTTACTCAGGCCCAGAAGCCAGGATATGCATATAATTGGTAGCATTGGATAGAAAACACTTTGAAGTTGCTAGAAATGTTAAAATAATGTCTGAGACTATAACACAATTGATAGGGCAGGCGAAATTCCAAAGAAAAACCAACCAGAATTTGTTTTTGAGCTCGTTGTTTCTTCAAAACAAGCAAGAATTTTGAGTTTTTGTACAAAGACTCCTGGTTCAAAATCAGTCTGTTGGCGCGCGGTGAAGAGGACGCGAGCTTACTAATTTTACTTTTCTATTGAACATACATCTTTCGGTATTAAATGTTATAGTTGACTTACATTTTAGGATACTTGAGGATTAAATAGAAATGTAGTTTGACTTGCTTGAACAAAGTTTAGCGGTAGCTTTTTGGACTCCTTTGTCTGCATGTAGAATGAGTGGATTACTGAAATCGATGGCGCCAACTACACAGACTTTTGGGGATATAAAGAAGGATTTTATCTAACAAAACGACCATGCATGTTGTAGCTGGGACCCTTGGGATTGCAAACAGAGGAAAAAGTAAGTGATTATTTAATCGCTATTTGTCATTTTATGAAGCCTGTGCTGGTTGAAAAATATGTTGATGTGGGGCGCCGTCCTCAAACAATCGTATGGTATGCTTTCGCTGTAAAGCCTATTGTAAATCGGACAACACCGTTATATTAACAAGAATTTAAGCTTTAAAATTTTATAAGATACTTGTATATTCATGAATGTTTCATATTACTATTATTTATTTGAATTGCGCTCCCTCCAATTTCACCGGATGTTGTCGACAGGTGTCCCGCTAGCGAGACGCCTATCCCCAAGTTAAACAGATAGCTCGGTACATTCAGCTTGTCAACACCTCTTACAAAAACAAGTAGTGATTAAGTCAATCTCTCTTCCACTTTGAGCCATGAGAGATTGACATGCATATCATTAATTTTAGCTCTCCATGTACATTTCAGGGCCAGCCATTCTGCCCTGTTCTGAGCCAACTGCAGGCAGAGCAGCGCTTTATTATGGACAGACTTCTCCCCATTTTGTATCAATATATTTGTATCAATATATTGTTGTATCAATATATTTTGATCATGACAGTTTACAATCCAGGATAACTCCAAGCAGTTTAGTCACCTCAACTTGCTAAATTTCCAAATGTTTCATTATGAGAAGTGATTGAGGTTTAGGGTTTAGTGAGTAATTTGTCACAAATACAATGCTTTTAGTTTGTAAATATTTAGGACTAACTTATTCCTTGCTACCCACTGCAAAAACGAACTGCAGCTCTTTGTTAAGTGTCTCAGTCATTTCAGTTGCTGTAGTAACTGACGTGTATGGTTTTGAGTCATCTGCATACATAGACACATTGGCTTTACTCAAAGCCAGTGGCATGACGTTAGTAAAGATTTTTAAAAAGTAAGGAGCCTAAACAGCTACCCTGGGGAATTCCTGATTCTTCCTGGATTATGTTTGAGAGTCTTCCATTAAAGAACACCCTCTGTGTTCTGTTAGACAAGTAACTCTTTGTACACATTATAGCAGGGGGTGTAAAGCCATAACGCATACGCTTTTTCAGCAGCAGACTACGATCGATAATGTCAAAAGCTGCCCTGAAGTCTAACAAGACAGCCCCCACAATCATTGTATCATCAATTTCTCTCAGCCAATCATCAGTAGTGATGTGCTTGTTGAGTGCCCTTCCCTGTAAGCATGCTGAAAGTCTGTTGTCAATCTGTTTACTGTGAAATAGCATTGTATCTGGTCAAACAATTTTTTCCAGAAGTTTACTAAGGGTTGGTTTGAGCCAGGGTTGGTTTGAGCCAGTAAAGGGGGATTTATTATTATTGGGTAGCGGAATGACTTTAGCTTCCCTCCAGGCCTGAGGGCACACACTTTCTAGTAGGCTTAAATTGAAGATGTGGTAATATCGTCCTCTATTATCCTCAGTAGTTTTCCATCCAGATTGTCAGAACCCGGTGGCTTGTCATTGTTGATAGACAACAATAATTTTTTCACCTCTTCCACACTGACTTTACGGAATTCAAAAGTACAATTCTTGTCTTTCATAATTTGGTCAGATATACTTGACTGTGTAGTGTCAGTGTTTTTTGCTGGCATATCATACATACGTTTGCTTATCTTGCAAATGAAAAAGTTATTCAAGTAGTTGGCAATATCAGTGGGTTTTGTGATGAATGAACCATCTGATTCAATGAATGATGGAGCTGAGTTTGCCTTTTTTCCAAGGTTTCATTTAAGGTGCTCCAGAGCTTTATACTAGCATTCTTTATATCATTTATTTTTGTTTGTTTCATATTATAGTTTATTTTTCTTTTTATATAGTTTAGTCACATGATTTCTTAATTTGCAGTATGTTTGCCAGTCAGTTGGGCTGCCAGACTTAATTGCCATACCTTTTGCCTCGTCCCTCTCAACCATACAATTTTTAAATTCCTCGTCAATCCAAGGGGATTTAACAGTTACAGTAATTTTCTTAATGGGTGCAGGCTTATTAGTAACTGGAATAAGCAATTTTACAAATGTGTCAATTGCAGCGTCTGGTTGCTCCTCATTACACACCACAGACCAGCAAATATTATTTACATCATCAACATTTGAATCACTACAAAACTTATTGTATGACCTCTTATACACTATATTAGGCCCAGCCTTTGGAACTTTGGTTTTCCTACATATGGCTGCTATATTGGGATCACTACATCCTATCGATTTGGATACTGCTTTAATGCAAACTTCTGCAGCATTAGTAAAGATGTGATCAATACATGTTGATGATTTTATTCCTGTGCTGTTTGTAAATACCTTGGTAGGTTGACTGAGACCCTGAACCAGGTTGCAGGCACTGGTTACAGTTTGAAGTTTTTTCTTGAGTGGGCAGCTTGATGAGAGCCAGTCAATATTTAAATCACCCAGAAAATATACTGTTGATATCACATTATCAAGCATTTCACACATATTATCCAGATACTGACTGTTAGCACTTGGTGGTCTATAGCAGCTTACCACAAGAGTGGGCTTAAGGTGAGGCAGATGAACCTGTAGCCATATTACTTCAACAGTATTTCACATGAGATCGTCTCTAAGCTTTACAGGAATGTGGTTCTGAATACAGACTGCAACACCGCACTTTTCTGGGTTGCTTGATTGATTTTAATGCTTTTATCACATTTCAGGTATGACCCAGATGCAGACAGTGTTGAAGAAACAAAAGGGTATTTTGAATACAGGGGCAGGCAAGCGACAGGTCAAAGGCAAGCAGGGGTCAGTAATCCAGAGAAGGTGCAAAGGGTCCAGAACAGCAGGTAGACTTAGGGTCAAGGCAGGCAGTGGTCAATAATCCAGTGAGGTGGGGCAAGGTATAGAACGGCAGGCAGGCTCAGGGTCAGGGCAAGCAGAAGGGTCAAAACCGGGAAGGACTAGAAAACAGGAGCAAGAAACAGACCCGAGCAGGGGAATAAATGCTTGTAGGTTACGTGAACAAAACAAACTGGCAACAGTCAAACAGAGAACACAGGTTTAAATACACAGGGGATAATGGGGAAGATGGGTGACACCTGGAGGGGGGTTGAGACAAGCACAAAGTCAGATGAAACATATCAGGGTGTGACAGCTTTACTGGGAAGCTTATCAGAAGTAGACTTGCTAATTGTATTTATATTGGGGCTGATAGTGCAGGGTGAGCCGCACACAGTGGACTTCCTACTAGGGCACACCGCCTCAGTGCTAACAGTATAACTCTGGTTCATAGGCTCATGATTACTGCATACAATAGCTATAAGATCAACAGAGGTATTCAGGGCAATTAGGGGGACATACATTTCATTACTTACATTGTGTCTGACAACGCCTCGAGGATCATGGACATTTGATGCAGCATTATGATGACGTTGTCCCATTGTCATAATGGTAGGGATTTAATTAAAGAGCTGGTCTTGGATCATTGATAAGTCATTGTTTCAACACAGCCTTGAAATGCGTGGACAGAGTCCAGGAGCCAAGGGGATATGGATGGACTCTGTCTATGACCGTTAACTATGATCAAAATTATAATGAACTATGATCAAAACAGATATATGGCCCATCTCTGTTATTCATTATCTAAGACTAGACCAGAGGTTGAGCAGTTGTTATTGAGATGCCTCAATGCTACTAACCCAACACTGTTTTGGGTCTCAAAATGTGTGATGTGTTACTTTATGGAACATCCTGAACAATACAAGCATTTTGCAAATATGACAGACTGGGTTTGAAACCTGGGTCTCTTGTGTGATTGTGGACTGTGTTAGCCCAATGAGCTAAAGCCTAGGCATTAACTTGGGGAACTAACACATGTCTTCAGGACAGGTCTCAGTGCAAAGTTACTCATCACGTGAGTGTGATTCATCAACTTTTATATAGTATAAAGTGCATTCGGAAAGTATTCAGACCCCTTGACTTTTTCCACATTTATTCTAACATGGATTAAATACAAAAATGTCCTCATCAATCTACAAACAATACCCCATAATGACAAAGCGGTAAACAGTTTTATAGAATTTTTTGCAAATGTATTAAAAATAAAAAACAGAAATACCTTATTTCTATAAGTATTCAGACATTTTGAAACTCGAAATTGAGCTCCGGTGCATCCTGTTTCCATTGATCATCCTTGAGATGTTTCTACAACTTGATTGGAGTCCACCGTGGTAAATTCAATTGATTGGACATGATTTGGAAAGGCAGTGCATGTCAGAGCAAAAACCAAGCAAAAACCAAGCCTTGAGGTCAAAGGAATTGAACTCTTTGGCCTGAATGCCAAGTGTCACATCTGTAGGATGCTTGGTGAAACATGGTGGTGGCAGCATCATGCTGTGGGGATGTTTTTCAGTGGCAGGGACTGGGAGACTAGTCAGGATCGAGGGGAAGATGAACGGAGCAAAGGGGAGGAGGTCCTGAGTGCTCCAGAGCGCTCAGGACCTCAGACTGGGGTGAAGGTTCACCTTCCAACAGGACAACGACCCTAAGCCAAGACAACGCAGGAGTTTCTTCGGGACAAGTCTCTGAATGTCCTTGAATGGCCCAGCCAGAGCCCAGACTTGAACCCAATCGAACATCTCTGGAGAGACCTGAAATTAGCTATGCAGCGACACACCCCATCCAACCTGACAGAGCTTGAGATGATCTGCAGAGAAGAATGGGAGAAACTCCTCTGAAACAGGTGTGTCAAGCTTGTAGCGTCACACCCTAGATGACTCGAGGCTGTAATTGCTGCTAAAGGTGCTTCAAAAAAATGCTGAGTAATGGGTCTGAAAACTTATGTAAATGTAATATTTCCGTTTTTTATTTTTAATAACATAAAAATAAAAGTACAAAAAATCAGTTTTTGCTTTGTCATTATGGGGTATTGTGTGTAGATTGATGAGGGAAAACAAATGCACTGTAATACTTGTTGTGAAGTGTTTTTAATGGCATGAGAGTTCAACGTCCAGTTCCCAGCACAGTGTTTGTACTGAGACGTGAGGTGCATTGAGAGTGACTTATTTTCTCCTATCTGCATTTGAGTCGATAGAACAGAACAAGCTGAAACCTACCTGGTGGCTGGCTACAGTACCAGGTGCAAAAGTTACAGCAGTGTAGCAACAGTGATAGGTATTACAGTAACAGCATTACTTGGTTGCAATGGATTATAACAAGTATCATTTGAACCTCATCTGGTTGAAACTACCCACAGTGGAGAGGACAAATGTAACAGACTTTCAGGGGGCAAAGCGCACCTTAATGAGTTGTGTCTGTACTACAGAAGCACTTCAATGGAAACAAAACCATGTTTCTGCCTGGTGTGATCTGACTAGAGTAGTAATCATTCATGACTGTGTGGAATCCAGTGATGTCATTTTTTTCTAACATTATTAAACAAGGATAAGGAGATGGCAACATGTGACCATAACAGCTAATAAAGAAAGACACACTATTTTAATTCAATATAAGACAAAATGGCGCTGTTACATTAAACTGATTGATAGGGTGAAGAAATGTGACACACTGTACACAGTAGCCTACATTATATTGGTTTATATAATGATTTTGACTGTGGTCACTGCTGTGTCCAAATGGTTTCCCAGGCCTTGTTACGAGCCTTTTCACGAGTCTGCTTTTTGAGCTGTTTCTTCAGAGCTAGGAGGTCCATGTAGAGAATACGGTCCAGTACTGTCGAGGCACACACGATTCCTCCGTGCAGAGCAC